>NW_024070197.1:5619593-5713654 GCF_014754425.2 Oryx dammah
TCATTATAACTGAGACATGGTACTTGATAATTTTGTTAATATACCAAAACTCTTGTTCAGGAACTAGCTTAGAATTTGATCTTTGCAACTGGTGGTGGAGCTGGAGTTCTTTCTTGAGTGTTAGGGAGGTGTATTACTGTCCTTTTCTGGTTTATATGACCAGGGTAATAAATTGACTACAGAGACTGTTCATTTTAGGAGATAATTTTCAGTGATGCTGGTTACTGGTATGAGCTCTAGAATCAAAGAAAAATATAAAGTGGTCTCTCTGCTCAGACATTTCTGACTGAGACCCCATGAAGTGTAACCCGGCAGGCTGCTGTGTCCTTGGGATTTCCCAGACAAGAATACTGGAGTGGGTTGCCGTTTCCTAATCCTAGGGATCTTCTGACTCAGGGATAAAACCCTCATCTCTTGCATCTCCATTAGCAGGAGGATTGTTACCATTGAGCCTCCTGGGAAGCATCTTTGATCTGATACTAGTTTTTTATTTGAATTAAAGAAGTGAGAGTTTTGGTTGGTAGTTTTCCAGTCAATGAGACTCAGTGTGGATAATGCTGAATTATGGATTGCTGATAGGTGCCGTGGAAAGTGGCGTATAGTAGTGGGGAAATATCTTAAGAAATCAGAGAATCTGAAGACAGCTGAGGGATAATTTTAGCTTTTGTGCATCAAGGTTGACTGTCAGTGATACACTAAACCTAAGGTGGTTATGTGGGGCAGATGGAAAAGGAGCAGTTAGCTTCACGTAATGAGGCCTGGTTATTTGTGGGAATGTTGTTGGTGGAATTCCTGCCCGCAGTAGTAGATATAATGGTCATCTGAGTTAAATTCACCCATTCCAGTCCATTTTAGTTCACTGATTCCTAGAATGTCGATGTTCGCTCTTGCCATCTCTATTTGACCACTTCCAATTTGCCTTGATTCATGGACATAACATTCCAGGTTCCTATGCAATATTGCTATTTACAGCATCGGATCTTGCTTCTATCACCAGTCCCATCCACAACTGAGTGTTGTTTTTTCTTTGGTCCATCCCTTCATTCTTTCTGGACTTATTTCTCCACTGATCTCCAGTACCATATTGGGCACCTAACGACCTGGGGAGTTCCTCTTTCAGTATCCTATCATTTTGCCTTTTCATACGGTTCTTGGGGTTCTCAAGGCAAGAATACTGAAGTGGTTTGCCATTCCCTTTTCCAGTGGACCACATTCTGTCAGGCCTCTCCACCATGACCCGCCCATCTTGGGTGGCTCCACAGGGCATGGCTTAGTTTCATTGAGTTAGACCAGGCTGTGGAATCCCTTAGAAGAAATGGAGTAGCCATCATGGTCAACAAAAGAGTCTGAAATGCAGTACTTGGATGCAATCTCAAAAAAGACTGAATGATCTCTGTTCATTTCCAAGGCAAACTATTCAGTGTCACGGTGATCCAAGCCTATACCCCAACCAGTAACACTGAAGAAGCTGAAGTGATACGGTTCTATGAAGACCTACAAGACCTTTTAGAATTAACACCCCCCAAATATGCCCATTTCATCATAGGGGACTGGAATGCAAAAGTAGGAAGTCAAGAAACACCTGGAGTAACAGGCAAATTTGGCCTTGGAATGCGGAATGAAGCAGGGCAAAGGCTAATAGACTTTTGCCAAGATAATGCACTGGTCATAGCAAACACCCTCTTCCAACAACACAAGAGAAGACTCTACATATGGGCATCACCTAATGGTCAACACTTAAATCAGATTGATGATATTGTTTGCAGCCAAAGATGGAGTAGCTCTATACAGTCAGCAAAAAGAAGACCAGGAGCTGACTGTGGCTCAGATCATGAACTCCTATTGCCAAATTCAGACTTAAATTGAAGAAAGTAGGGAAAACCACTAGACCATTCACGTATGACCTAAATCTAATGCCTTATGATTATACAGTGGAAGTGAGAAATAGATTTAAGTGCCTAGATCGGACAGATAGAGTGCCTGATGAACTACAGACAGAGATTTGTGACATTGTACAGGAGACAGGGATCAAGACCATCCCCATGGAAAAGAAATGCAAAAAAGCAAAATGGCTGTCTGGGGAGAATAGCTGTGAAAAGAAAAGAAGCGAAAAGGAAAGAAGAAAAGGAAAGATACAAGCATCTGAATAGCTGTGAAAAGAAAAGAAGCGAAAAGGAAAGAAGAAAAGGAAAGATACAAGCATCTGAATGCAGATTTCCAAAGAATAGCAAGAAGAGACAAGAAAGCCTTCCTCAGTGATCAGTGCAAAGAAATAGGGGAAAACAACAGAATGGGAAAGACTAGAGATCTCTTCAAGAAAATTAGAGATACCAAGGGAAAATTTCATGCAAAGATGGTTTCGATAAAGGACAGAAATGGTATGGACCTAACAGAAGAAGAAAATATTAAGAAGAGGTGGCAAGTATACACAGAAGAACTGTACAAAAAAGATCTTCAGGACCTGGATAATCACGATGGTGTGATCACTCACCTAGAGCCAGACATCCTGGAATGTGAAGTCAAGTGGGCCTTAGAAAGCATCACTACGAACAAAGCTAGTGGATGTGATGGACAGTTGAGCTATTTCAAATCCTGAAAGATGATGCTGTGAAAGTGCTGCACTCAATATGCCAGCAAATTTGGAAAACTCAGCAGTGGCCTCAGGACTGGAAAAGGTCAGTTTTCACTACAATCCCAAAGAAAGGCAATGCCAAAGAATGCTCAAACAACAGCACAATTGCATTCATCTCACACGCTAGTAAAGTAATGCTCAAAATTCTCCAAGCCGGCCTTCAGCAATACGTGCACCGTGAACTTCCAGATATTCTAGCTGGTTTTAGAAAAGGCAGAGGAACCAGAGATCAAATAGCCAACATCTGCTGGATCATAGAAAAAGCAAAAGAGTTCCAGAAAAACATCTATTTCTGCTTTATTGACTATGCCAAAGACTTTGACTGTGTGGATCACAATAAACTGTGGAAAATTCTGAAAGAGATGCGAATACCAGACCACCTAATCTGCCTCTTGAGAAGCCTATATGCAGGTCAGGAAGTAACAGTTAGAACTGGACATGGAAGAACAGACTGGTTCCAAATAGGAAAAGGAGTATGTCAAGGCTGTATATTGTCACCCTGCTTATTTAACTTCTATGCAGAGTACATCATGAGAAATGCTGGACTGGAAGGAACACAAGCTAGAATCAAGATTGCCAGGAGAAATATCAATAACCTCAGATATGCAGATGACACCTCTCTAATGGCAGAAAGTGAAGAGGAACTGAAAAGGCTCTTGGTGAAAGTGAAAGAGGAGAGTGAAAAAGTTGGCTTAAAGCTCAACATTCAGAAAACGAAGATCAAGGCATCTGGTCCCATCACTTCATGGGAAATAGATGGGGAAACAGTGTCAGACTTTATCTTTTTGGGCTCCAAAATCACTGCAGATGGTGATTGCACCCATGAAATTAAAAGATGCTTACCCCTTGGAATGAAAGTTATGACCAAACCTAGAAGGTATATTAAAAAGCAGAGACATTAGTTTGCCAACTAAGGTCCATGTAGTCAAGGCTATGGTTTTTCCTGTGGTCGTGTATGGATGTGAGAGTTGGACTGTGAAGAAAGCTGAGCGCTGAAGAATTGATGCTTTTGAACTGTGGTGTTGCAGAAGACTCTTGAGAGTTCCTTGGATTGCAAGGAGATCCACCAGTCCATTCTAAAGGAGATCAGTCCTGATGTGTTCTTTGGAAGGAATGATGCTAAAGCTGAAGCTCCAGTACTTTGGCCACCTCATGCGAAAAGTTGACTCATTGGAAAAGACTCTGATGCTGGGAGGGATTGGGGCAGGAGGAGAAGGGGACGACAGAAGATGAGATGGCTGGATGGCATCACGGACTCAATGAACGTGAGTCTGAGTGAACTCCGGGAGTTGGTGATGGACAGGGAGGCCTGATGTGCTGCATGGGGTTGCAAAGAGTCGGACACGACTGAGCAACTGAACTGAACTGTTGGTGGAATATTGTCGGAGATTAAAAAAAAAAATTTTTTTTGAAAATCCTTCTAGCTAACAGACCTTTGATAGAGTTGAGTAGGAGTGGGTTGTCTTCATTAATTAAAATTAATTGAAGAAGGGAGTCTGTCCTAGAATTGTGAAGCCAGTGGCACGAGTGCTGTGCACAGCTGTGTGGGATGTAGAGACAGGGTTATTAATAGGCTCAGGTCTTGGTGTGCAACATTTGGGGTGATTGGATAATAAGATCTTAAGAATCGAAGCCTGTGAGGATTGGTAATCCTGTTAGTGGAAGACTTCATAATGAGGGCTGTAGTGGGGAAACACATTGCTTTCAGGAGTTTATCTACTCAGAGTGGGGGATACTGATTTTACTGTGGTTAGAATGGCCAGAAGCTTTGGAATCTAAGGGGCTGTGAAGGAGGCCCCGCTTCCTTAAAGAGCTGAGGTATCTTCCATTTAGCTCACGCAGGGACCACAGATGGCAGTGAGATTGGGGCCTTTCCTATGACTTCTTCACTGAGCTCAATCAAGCCAAATCTCAAAGACCTTTAAAACTTTGTGATATCCCAGTTCCTGCCATGTTTTCCCAGGAGGGACAGTTTCTTGGTCTCCATCAGAGAAGGCAATGGCAACCCACTCCAGTACTCTTGCCTGGAAAATCCCATGGATGGAGAAGCCTGGTAGGCTGCAGTCCATGGGGTCGTGAAGTCGGGCACCACCGAGTGACTTCACTTTCACTTTTCACTTTCATGCATTGGAGAAGGAAATGGCAACCCACTCCAGTGTTCTTGCCTGGAGAATCCCAGGACTGGTGAGCCTGGTGGGCTGCTGTCTATGGGGTCGCACAGAGTCGGACACGACTGAAGCGACTTAGCAGCAGCAGCAGCAGCATACTGAGTGCCCAGTGCCCTTGCATTTGTGCCTTGTATATTTCAGTGTGTTGCTCTGCTGTTTAGCCCTGTTGCTCAACAGAGCACAGAAAATTGGTGAAAACATGTGGGAAAGTGGAGAGGAAGCTATTGGGGCGTCTAGGAGAGTTGTGAGAGGAGGCAAATTTTGGCCTGGATGAGCCTTATGAATGGTATATCCGTGTGTTGCAAGCATAGTGCTGTGACCCAGTGCAAGCTCGCTCTGCCATCTGTGAGAGAGGCCAGTGCTTTGGGAAGACGACTTCTTGAGGCAAACAATGGGACTTCATTTTGAAAACCAGCCGACCAAGAAGATGGCTAACTAATATCTCAAAATAGCCATCTTGTTGGTGTCTGGATGCCAGATTCTTTTATGAAACTAAAGAAGCAGTGAGGAAATAAAGTCAGAAGGGAGGATCGAGAGGGAGAGGCAGTGAGGAAGTAAGGTAAAAAGGGCCATCAGTAAAGGGCCATCAGTCTTGCAGTACGTCTCAGGGACAGCCAGCCTTCTGTGTTCATCTCTTCTTTCCTGCAGCCATTCACACTTTGGGAGGTCAGAGTATCTCCCTGTGAGCTCAACAAAGGCACTTTAGTTTAACAGTCAGGCCAAGAGGTAGGGTCCTCTGAGGCCAGCCATTATGGATGATTATAATAACCACAGCAGTGAGAAGCAAGGCAAAGAAACAGTTCCAACTTGGAATCAGCATTGGCTCTTCCCTGCAACAGTTGTGGGATCACGTTGTGTGGAACTGTTGACAAGGGTGGTCTCAGTTTTGACTGGAGGACCTGGATGTGGGCTCATGGCTAATTGTGGGTTGCCTGGAAGGGGGGCACACCACAGTGTCTTAGCTCAGTTTCCCTGGGACACAGATGCTGTGACTGAAGTTTGTGTGCTTTGGTTGATTGGGAAAGTCATGATCACACTTGAGAAGGAAGGAAGAAATTGGAGTTGTGAAGAGGACTGTTACCCTGCAGTGTGTTAGAATCAAGGCCTGAGCTGAGCCCACAGGGAGGGATGGGTGCATTGGCCCTGGAGGTGGAATCCAGAAGGTTCCCCACAGCATTGACTCCATGGAGTGGATTTTGTGATGTCTTTTGGAAGGGCAAGAATCATTATGCAACCTGTAAAATAACTGTTGGTAAAATCCCAGAGGGGTTTCCCTCATAGCTCAGTTGGTAAAGAATCTGCCTGCAATGCGGAAGACCTGGATTCGATCCCAATACCAGATCATCTGACCTGTCTCTTGAGATACCTTTATGCAGGTCAGGAAGTAACAGTTAGAACTGGACATGGAAGAACAGACTGGTTCCAAAAAGAAAAGGAGTACGTCAAGGCTGCATATTGTCACCCTGCTTATTTAACTTCTATGCAGAGTACATCATGAGAAATGCTGGGCTGGAAGAAGCACAAGCTGGAATCAAGATTGCACGGAGAAATATCAATAACCTCAGATATGCAGATGACACCACCCTTATGGCAGAAAGTGAAGAGGAACTAAAGAGCCTCTTGATGAAAGTGAAAGAGGAGAGTGAAAAAGTTGGCTTCAAGCTCAACATTCAGAAAACGAAGATCATGGCATTTGGTCCCATCACTTCATGGGAAATGGATGGGGAAACAGTGGAAACAATGTCAGACTTTATTTTGGGGGGCTCCAAAGTCACTGCAGATGGTGACTGCAGCCATGAAATTAAAAGACGCTTATTCCTTGGAAGGAAAGTTATAATCAACCTAGATAGCATATTTAAAGTCAGAGACATTACCTTCCAACAAAGGTCTGTCTCGTCAAGGCTATGGATTTTCCAGTGGTCATGTATGGATTGAGAGTTGGACTGTGAAAAAAGCTGAGTGCCGAAGAGTTGATGCTTTTGAACTGTGTTGTTGGAGAAGACTCTTGAGAGTCCCTTGGACTGCAAGGAGATCCAACAAGTCCATCGTAAAGGAGATCAGACCTGAGTGTTCATTGGAAGGACTGATGTTGAAGCTAAATCTCCAACACTTTGGCCATCTCATGCGAAGAGTTGACTCATTAGAAAAGACCCTAATGCTGGGAAGGATTGGGGGCAGGAAGAGAAGGGGATGACATAGGATGAGACGGCTGGATGGCATCACTGACTTGATGGACATCGGTTTGGGTAAACTCTGGAAGTGGTGATTGACAGGGAGGCCTTGTGTGCTGCTATTCATGGGGTTGCAAAGAGTCGGACACGACTGAGTGACTGAACTCAACTGAACTGAAAATCCCGGAGATGATTTTGTTGCTAACGTTTAGTATTTTCTGTTATTTTGAGTTGTAATGATGAAGGTTTCCAGTGCATTTGGAGGGACAACAAAAGAGACCTTGGAGTGTATCCTTGTTAGGTGTTGAAGTCTCACTGGAGCATGTACATCAGCGTACACATGTACTTTTTATTATTAGAGTTTGGAGATGACAGTTTTTGGGGCTGGCTGAGGTCACTGTGACTGATAAGAAGCTGTCTTGAAACCAGTGTGCTGCTTGGGCGCCTTCATGTGTATTATTCCATAGTAAATGCATGAGTTGTTAAACCTTGGAATCTTTCTGGGGATTGCATAGCACGATGGATGGTTACTGCATGTGTGGACTGTGTGTTGAACCAGATGAAATTTCATAAGGGTCTTTCAACCTAGATGGAAAATGATGCTAAACTTTGATGGCAGAGGGATTTTGTGAGGGAGGGGCCGTAAAAATCTCAGGATGTAAGGAAGGATCGGGCTCACCAGGTGGTGCTAGTGATAAAGAATCACCTGCCAATGCAGAGACATAAGAGACGCAGGTTTGATGTCTGACTTGGGGGGAGGGCATGGCCACCTACTCCATGGGCAGAAGAGTCTGGTGGACTACAGTCCATAGGGTCGCAAAGAGTCAGACATGACTGAAGTGACTTAGCTCACAGGCACAGGGAAGAATTATTCATAGTCTCCGAGGACCATCAGCTCCATAGCAATCTGGAGTACAAAGGCTTATTCTGGAGATGATGCAGCTGCTATTTCTTGCTGCCAGTGCAGTGAGATTCTCTCCATGTCTTTCCAAATCATGTGCATGTACCACATACCTGCACAATACAGATAAACAGGAACTCTTGTGAATGGTTGGTGGGAATGTAAATAGTACATGGAAAACAGTACAGAGTTTCCTCAAATACTACAAATAGAACATGCATAGGACCTCACAGTCTCACTTCTGATTATTATATCCAAAGGAAGCAGAATCAGTATATTTTTAAAGAATATTTGTTTATTTATTTGACTCCAGTGGGTCTTAGTTGTGGATCATGGGATGTTCATTGCATCACACAGGACGTTTCATCATGTCATGGGGTCTCTAGAGTATGCAGCCTCTGTCTTTGCAGTGCCTGGGCTTAGTTCCTCCATCTCATGTGGGATCTTACGTCCCCATGTTATTTCTGAGGCTGCTATATCTGAGGCTCCAGAAGCAAAAGCAGGGGTGTGCCCTGCTTTTATGAAGGATTGAACATGAGTTCTCTTTGTTGCAAGGCAGATTCTTAACCTAGAATTCCTGTGACCACCAGGAATGTCCTGTGAAAAATCAGTGATTTGAATGAGTTACCTGCATTCATATAACCAATATTTCTTTATTCACAACAATCATTTGTTGTAGAAATAAACTAAATGTCTGTTGACAAATAAGTCAATTATAAAAACGTGTGTGTGACAGGCTTCCCAGGTAGTACTATTGGTTAAGAACCACCTGCCCCTACAGGATACATGAGACGAAGGTTTGACCCCTGGGTTGGGAAGATGCCCTGAAGGGGGGGCATGCCAATCCACTCTAGTATTCTTGCCTGGAGAATCCCATGGACAGAGGACCCTGGTGGGCTAAGGTCCATAGTGTCACAAAAAGTAGGACACGACTGAAGTGTCTGAGCACACAGCACATGAGACAGACTGGGACCTGAGGCCCTTTACTGCAGGGCTTGCTCCTGGACAAATGTCTCCTTGGGCAACAGAACACAAGGACACTGGAAGGGGCCAAAGAAACTGTAATTATGCACATGCGCAGTCAGGGCAATTCTGAACGATAAGAAATTAAAAGGCCACAGACCAGCTGTTATTTCTGAGGTTCCAGAAGCAAAAGCAGGGCTATGCCCATGATCTCTGCCCACAACAGCCCCAAAGGGAGTGGAGGGGAGGGGCAGATCACCTTAGCTTCCGTCCTGCCCAACCCACCAATCTCCCCCTACCCTCACCCCATTTAGGGGACCAGCCTACCTCTCACTCCCACCTGTTGGAAAACAGCAGTGGAAACCTACTTTTTCTTGCTCTTACTGCGGCAGCAGCCCCAGTGAAGCCTTGTCTGAATTTGTCCTCTGGTCTGTTAATTATTTCCATTTATTAAAGACCCTAAGGTTCCAGGTAAGTTATGTACAAACACACACACATATACATGTATGTGTATATATATATAATATATATATTAATATATATATATTTTATATATATATATTATATATATGGACATATTATTCAGCCAAAAAGAAAATGTAGATTTTTCTCACTTAAGACAAGTGGAATGAATGTAGAGGACATTATTCTAAGTGAATTCAGACAGAGGAAAACACGTATGTGCTAGCTTACATGTGCAGTATGAAGAAGTGACTGTAGTACCAGAGAGTAGGATGGTGGTTATCTAGAAATGGGACATGGTGAAGATATATGGGAGATCTTGGTCCAAAGGTAGAGACTTTCAGACGTAAAATGAGTATGTTCTGGGGAGCTCTGTGCAGCTTGCTGACTATAGTTAATCCTACTTTGTTACTACGGCTTGAAATTTGCCAAGAGAGGAAATCTTGTGTTCTCACCACACACACACACACACACAGAGACATGGGAATTGGGAGTTGATGTGTGTTTTGAGTTGCTAAGTCATGTGCAACTCTTTTGCAACCCAATGGACTATGTCCCGCCAGGCTCCTCTGCCCATGGGTTTTCCCAGGCAAGAATACTGGTACGGTTGCCATTTCCTTCTCTAGGAGATCTTTTTGAGGGGGGGATTGAACACAAAACTCCTGCACTGGCAGGCAAATTGCTACTTAGCCACCACAGAAGCCCATTTTGATTACTGGATTGTGATAAATATTTCACAGTGTGCATATGTCATATCATCACATTGTGCGTGTTATATGTACCCATACCCTTTTCATTAGACAATTCAACCTCAATAAAACTGGAAAAGTGGGCAGTATGCAGGGCTTGATTTCTTGAGTGGTGCTCATCCAGGCTGTAAATTATGGCAGTGAGGCATTTTGCAAATACCTTTGTGCCCTGATTAGAGATTTTCCTTCAGAAAGTCTGGGTGGGGCTGATTCCCAGTGATATTTAAGGGGCCCCAGTGCATCTAGCCATGAGCATCAGGACTTTTGAGTCCTTCACTCCTGAAGGCTGAGGTGCTCCACTCTGCATGAGGATGGACTAGAGCCTGGTCTATGACCTCAAGGGAGTTATTGGCTCAGCTGAGGTCCCCAGCGCTGCTGTTTCTGTGAGACCTCATCTGGAAGGAAGTATGGTTGAAGAAAGGGTGTAAAAACTCCTTGTTTTTCTCAGTGTGGGTGTTTACTGTCCTGAGTCCCTCCTGTGACAGTGGGCAGTAGAGGACTGTCTGTTCCACACGGTGAGGTCTTCCCTGTGTGTGTGGTGGGGCATGGGAAGGAAATGTGTTAATTGTAAGCATTAAACAACATTTTTTCAACTTGCATGACAGACCTCTAAAGAGTCATGATACCTGAGGGAAAAGCTCAAAAGATGAGGAAGAAGAAAGAAAAGTCAGGGATGGGTTTTTCTCAGGTAAAGTCATATTGTGAATTTATTCTCACTTATAGAAATGCCCTTCTCTGTGCTAACTAATCATTCTGACGCTGAAGTATCCTACCTGACAGCTTTCTATTCACATTCACCTGGAACCTTCTCTTAGTGCTTGTCATCTCCTCTTAGATCCCATCTCCCCATGACCCAATGACCTGCACCTTGTGAGGAGGCTCCCCTGGGCACCATCCTAGGCATGACTTCACACCCACAGGTTGGGGCTGTGGTCTCAGTGCTGTTGGGCAGCAGGGATTTCAGAGGGTCCATCTGGATGAACTGTCTGCATTCTGTCAACCAGGGTAAAGAAACTGTATCTGGAAGTCAGTGATTAACATGCCCAGTATGTGAAAAATCTGGAAAAGCAACTAAACGGGAAATCAGTTCTGACTTTTTATAGTACATTTAAAACTATATGAGGACCTCCTTCAATTTCTTAGTGTTTGGGAATGGAATGGAAAGTTCAGAAAGAGATCTCAGGACTAGATGGTGTTTCATATCATTGTCTGTTTTATCTTTTTTCTTCTTTTTCAGTTTCCTTTTTTTCCCTTCTTTTTGTAATTCTTTCCATTCTATTTAAACCATGAAATCAAGTTTACTAATATTTTTTGTCTTTTCTTCTTGGTTGCAAGTTGCATCTTGCAGGATATTGGTTCCTGAGGAGGAATTGAACCTAAAACCCCTGCAGTGGAAATGCAGGGTCTTAACCACTGGACCACCAGGGAAGTCCCAACTTTACTAATTTTGATTTATTATTTATTTCAGAAACAATATTTAATGTAGGAAATTAAAGACCAAGAATTTGCTCCAAATAGCTTTCCATTTATTTATCAGAATAATATTTCTACTGAAATGATCCTTACCTCTTTTTCCTCTTCTCCTTTTGTGTGAAAATAAAAACTGCTCGGGGCCTATTGGTGAAATATATTTTCGTTTCAGGGACAGTTGATCTTCAAGGATGCGGCCATCAAATTCACTCCTGAGGAATGGGAATGCCTGAACCCTGTTCAGAGGGCCTTGTACAGGGATGTGATGTTGGAGACCCTCAGAAATGTGCTCCCTGTGGGTAAGGATAACTTGCCTCTGAAGTTTGGGATCTGCCCTGGGGGTGTGTCACTGCATTTTCTCTCTATGCCTCTTGGTAGCCCATTTTTCGTGACTGAGGTCAAAGCCCTGTTGACTCAGACAGGAAAACCTTCATGATTGGCATTAGGAATTTAAACTTGTCCTTTCTTCAGTGATCTGCCCACTACATGATACACAGGAGTTTTTCCAGAGCTTAAGTATTTATAAAGCTGATTTCAACCCTTTGCAATATTCAATTTCCTATTTTCTACCCCTATGGTCTTTGTTTATTAGTTCTTTAAAAGTAATAGATATTTTCATATTGTACTATTCCTTATGCATCAGAAGGAGGCAGAGACTAAATGAATTTGTGAAGTATTTTTCTTTCCATCTTTAATGCTTTAATCAATATTCACACCTTGGAATTCATCAGAGAGTTCATGCTGGAAAGAAACCCTATAAATGTGATGTATGTTGCAAGGCCTTTAGTCCAAATGCCAAACTTGAGTTCATCAGAGAATTCATACTGGAAAGAAGCCATATAAATGTGACATATGTGGCAAGGCCTATGGTCAGACTGCAAGCCTTCTAGTTCATTGGAGAATTCATACTGGAGAGAAAATGTATAAATGTGATGTTTGTGGCCAGTGCTTTACTCAAAGTGCCAGCCTTGGAATTCTTCAGAGAATTCATACTAGAGAGAAAACTTACAAATGTAATGAGTGTGACCAAGATTTCTACACACGTTCTGCTCTAACCAAGCATCAAGCAGTTCCTACAGGAAAGAAATAATATAAATATAATTTATGTGGCAAAGCCTTCTGTTACACGTTTTATCTTATGGTTCATTGGAGAATTCATACTGGAGAGAAACCATATAAATGTGATGTGTGTGGCTGGTGCTTTACTCAAAATGCACACCTTGTAATTCATCTGGGAGTTCACGCTGGAGAAGCATCTAAATGCGATGTATGTGGCAAAGCCTTTAGTCAAAATGCACACCTTACAGTACATCAGAGAATCATACTGGAGAGAAACCATATAAATGTGATATTTGTGGCTGGTGCTTTACTCAAAATTCAAACCTTGGAAGTCATCAGAGAGTTAATACTAGAGAGAAACCTTATAGATGTAACATGTGTGACAAAGTCTTTAGTCAGATTTCTGGCCTTCTAATTCATCAGAGAACTCATACTAGAGAGAAATCATACAAATATAATTTGGCAAAGCTTTCATTGCACATTAGGCAAAACCACATAAATGTAATTTATACATCAAAGCCTTCAGTCACAGGAATCATTTTGCAGATAATCAGTGAATCCATACTGGAGTGAAACCTTACAGATGTAATAAATGCAGTAAAGTATATCATCCTTTTGACCTTCAGAAAAGTCAAACTGTAGGAAAACTGCACAAATAGCGGTGGGTGTGGCAGAGCTTTGGATTCTGAGTTCAGAACTAGCTAATCGTCATGTAATGAATTCTGAGATCTTACCCATGTAGTGATTGTGGCAAGTGTTTTAGAAGGCATTCAAACCTTACAAATCATGGGAAAAAAAATCAAACTGAAAAGAAGCCATACATTTAGAGTGCAGTAAATCTTAAGGGGACCATAAGGTAACCTGTAAATGAGAGAAAGGATGTAAATGTAATATATGTGACCAGTGCTTCAATAAAAGTCTCATTAGTCACATCATCAGGGAATTCATAATCCAGAGAAAGGAAATGTAATGAGTGGGGCAAATGAAATGAAACCAAGCCATGCCCGCAGGGCAACCCAAGACGGGCAGGTCATGGTGGAGAGGTCTGACAGAATGTGGTCCACTGGAGAAGAGAATGGCAAACCACTTCAGTATTCTTGCCTTGAGAGCCCCATGAACAGTACGAAAAGGCAAAATGATAGGATAATGAAAGAAGAACTCCCCAGGTCAGTAGGTGCCCAATATGCTACTGGAGACCACTGGAGAAATAACTCCAGAAAGAATGAAGGGATGGAGCCAAAGCAAAAACAATACCCAGCTGTGGATGTGACTGGTGATAGAAGCAAGGTCTGATGCTGTAAAGAGCAATATTGCATAGGAACCTGGAATGTTATGTCCTTGAATCAAGGCAAATTGGAAGTGGTCAAACAAGAGATGGCAAGAATGAACGTCGACATTCTAGGAATCAGCGAACTAAAATGGACTGGAATGGGTGAATTTAACTCAGATGACCATTATATCTACTACTGTGGGCAGGAATCCCTCAAAAGAAATGGAGTAGCCATCATGGTCAACAAAAGAGTCCGAAATGCAGTACTTGGATGCAATCTCAAAAACGACAGAATGATCTCTGTTCGTCTCCAAGGCAAACCACTCAATATCACAGTTATCTAAGTCTATGCCCCAACCAGTAACGCTGAAGAAGCTGAAGTTGAACGGTTTTATGAAGACATACAAGACCTTTTAGAACTAACACCCAAAAAAGACGTCCTTTTCATTACAGGGGACTGGGATGCAAAAGTAGGAAGTCAAGAAATACCTGGAGTAACAGGCAAATTTGGCCTTGGAATGCGGAATGAAGCAGGGCAAAGACTGATAGCGTTTTGCCAAGAAAATGCACTGGTCATAGCAAACACCCTCTTCCAACAACACAAGAGAAGACTCTACACATGGCATCACCAGATGGTCAACACTGAAATCAGATTGATTATATTCTTTGCAGCCAAATATGGAGAAGCTCTATACAGTCAACAAAAACAAGACCAGGAGCTGACTGTGGCTCAGATCATGAACTCCTTATTGCCAAATTCAGACTGAAACTGAAGAAAGTAGGGAAGTCTGCTAGACCATTCAGATTTGACCTAAATCAAATCCCTTAAGATTATACAGTGGAAGTGAGAAATAGATTTAAGGGCCTAGATCTGATAGATAGAGTGCCTGATGAACTATGGAATGAGGTTCGTGACACTGTACAGGAGACAGGGATCAAGACCATCCCCATGGAAAAGAAATGCAAAAAAGCAAAATGGCTGTCTGGGGAGGACTTACAAATAGCTGTGAAAAGAAGAGAGGTGAAAAGCAAAGGAAAAAAGGAACAATACAAGCATCTGAATGCAGAGTTCCAAAGAATAGCAAGAAGAGATAAGAAAGATATAACCATCTCAATGCAGAGCTCCAAAGAATAGCTAGAAGAGATAAGAAAGCCTTCTTCAGCAATCAATGCAAAGAAATAGAGGAAAACAACAGAATGGGAAAGACTAGAGATCTCTTCAAGAAAATTAGAGATACCAAGGGAACATTTCATGCAAAGATGGGCTCCATAAAGGACAGAAATCGTATGGACCTAACAGGAGCAGAAGATATTAAGAAGAGGTGGCAAGTATACACAGAAGAACTGTACAAAAAAGATCTTCACAACCCATATAATCACGATGGTGTGATCACTCACCTAGAGCCAGACATCCTGGAATGTGAAGTCAAGTGGGCCTTAGAAAGCGTCACTACGAACACAGCTAGTGGAGGTGATGGAATTCCAGTTGAGGTGTTTCAAATCCTGAAAGATGATGCTGTGAAAGTGCTGCATTCAATATGACAGCAAATTTGGAAAACTCAGCAGTGGCCTCAGGACTGGAAAAGGTCAGTTTTCATTCCAATCCCAAAGAAAGGCAATGCCAAAGAATGCTCAAACTACTGCACAATTGCACTCATCTCACATGCTAGTAAAGTCATGCTCAAAATTCTCCAAGCCAGGCTTCAGCAATATGTGAACCATGAACTTCCAGATGTTCAAGCTGGTTTTAGAAAAGGCAGAGGAACCAGAGATCAAATTGCCAACATTCGCTGGATCATAGAAAAAGCAAGAGAGTTCCAGAAAAACATCTATTTCTGCTTTATTGACTATGCCAAAGCCTTTGACTGTGTGGATCACAATAAACTGTGGAAAATTCTGAAAGAGATGGGAATACCAGACCACCTGACCTGCCTCTTGAGAAGTCTGTATGCAGGTCAGGAAACAACAGTTAGAACTGGACATGGAACAACAGACTGTTTCCAAATAGGAAAAGGAGTATGTCAAGGCTGTATATTGTCACCCTGCTTATTTAACTTATATACAGAGTAAATCATGAGAAATGCTGGGCTGGAAGAAACACAAGCTGCAATCAAGATTGCCGGGAGAAATATCAATAACCTCAGATATACAGATATACAGATGACACCACCCATATGGCAGAAAGTGAAGAGGAACTAAAAAGCCTCTTGATGAAAGTGAAAGTGGAGAGTGAATGTAAATGTGTTGTCATAGTTTCGCCATTTCAAAAAATTTTAAAAGGAAAATAAAATCTTTGTTGAAACTTTTCTACTTGTTAGGAGGAAACATCCTAGTTTCCAACATAACTGGTCTACAAAGTTATAAGCTTTTGCCTTAAAAGTGTAACCGGGTGACACAGCGACCTGGGAAGGCCGCCACCTCTGCCGGCACGGAGGCGTGGAGCCCCGCCGCAGCAGTGCCTCTGATCCGAGGAACCCGCCAGCTCCCTCCTCTCCACTGTGCCCAGTGTATGTTTTCCTTGCATCCTGAGGGGGGGCGCAAAGTGACCCAAATCCTCAAAATTTCCAGGAGGCTGTGGGGGAATGTATAAAATTCAAATTAAATCGGAAGAATTTAAGGAGAAGAGAACTGTCCAGCAGCCAACAGGCACTAAAAGAAGAAATCAAAGGTATGCACAGATTGAAGATTTTTAAGTCTGTCTCCAAACACTGACCATACCCTGGCTGCTTAGATGTTGCTGCTAAAACACTGGATGAATCTTACTAACAGGGGCTTCCCTTGTGGCTCAGCTGGTAAAGAATCTGCCTGCAATGCGGAAGACCTGGGTTAGATGACTGGCTTGGGAAGATCTCACGCAGAAGGGAAAGACTACCCACTCCAGTATTCCGGCCTGGAGAATTCCATGGACTGTAAGACCATGGGTCGCAGAGTCGGACACGACTGAGCGACTTTCACTACTACCACCGTTCTTTCCTCAACATATGACAAAAAGTTTATTTTGTTCATAGACTTTTCCATATTGTAATTATAGAAGCATATGCTATCTATTTAGATGTTAAAGGCAACAGATTAAAAAAAAAACCAGGCTGTAATTTATGGGGCATCACAGGATTGTTACGGAGCTTCCCTGGTGGTTCAGAGGTTAAAGCGTCTGACTGCAATGCGGGAGACCAGGGTTCGATCCCTGGGTCGGGAAGATCCCCTGGAGAAGGAAGTGGCAACCCACTCCAGTATTCTTGCCTGGAGAATCCCATGGAGGGAGGAGCCTCCAGTAGGCCACAGTCCGTGTGATCGCAGAGTTGAACACGACTGAGCTACTTCACTTTCATAGGACTGTTAAACACCTCCCCGCCCCTTGCCCCGCCTTGCTCTCGCTCTGCAGACCTGGACGCTCCTCGCCCCGCCCCTTGCCTGCAGCGATCCGCCCAGCCCCCGACCCGGAAGCTCCGCCTCGTGATCCGCGCGTGCGCAGTTTCCTGCGGAAGAGGAAGGCCGAGAGAGAAGGTTGCCGGGCGGCCCTTGTTTTTTTTTCTCTTAGTGTAAAGGTGTGCTACGCGCTTAGCCGTCCAATCCGCCCTCGCCACTCCCATCTTCAGGGTCCCGCTGGTTCTGCCTCGCCCGGTCGGCTCCTGGAGGTGGTGTCGACAGCCCCGCTCGCGGAGAAGCCGCGTCCTCTCCCCAGTCCTGGGATTCTGGAGAGCCCGGCCGGCCCCCGAGACCCCCTGGCTCCCAGCCTCTCTGCCCTCGCGTCTCCTCAGGCAGACCGTTCTGCCCCGCAGGCCTCCCTTCATGGTCAGTCCCTTTTTCTCACCCCTGGGCTGGACGTGTGACACCCAGTGTTTTTCCGTCACGAGTCCGTCTCGTTGGAAAATGGGCTCTTTTGATAGGCGGGCGTTTCATTTACTTATCATTTCTGTAGATACGTGGGCGAGGGGGATCGGAAGAAGCAGTGACAGACTGAAAGGCAAAGTCAGAAGTGGAAAGCAATGAGAGAACAGACGGAGTGGCCCAGGATGGCTGAGGCAGTTGCAAAGGGATGGTAAAATGAAATAGATTTAGCCCTCCCTTAAAGTAGCGGGTGGGTGAAAGAGAAATGGACAAAGGCGTGGGATCTCCAGGAGCTGGAGACAAGGAGACAGGGGCGTCTGCGGTAGGAGGGCTGACAGGGGTGATCCTGGGAGAGAAACAGGGATAGGTGTTGACTAGAAGAGAAGAGAAGGAAGTAAGCCTAGACACCTGGAGTGCCCCAGAGTGGGAGTGTAACGGGGAGAGAAGGGGTGTGACTAGAAGGCAGAGAGGGAGCAGAGTTGGAGAAAAAAGGAGACAGATGTATAGATGTTTAGGACAATTAAAAGGGTTGGGGTGGGGAGAAGAGCAGCAAGAGGAGAAACAAGTTGTCGAGTGGGGCAGGACAGGTGTGAGGGAAGAAATAGGAGGGCAGAAACAGCATCCCACCTGAGGCAGTGGACACCAAAGGACTGTTCCACATAGTGAGGTCTTCTGTTTTTCTGGTTGTGGCAAACGAAGGGGAAATGTTGATTCTAAGCCTGAAGCAGCCTGTTTTCCCCTTGCCAGATCAACTTCTAAAAACTTAGATTGTCTGAGGAAGAAGCTGGGAAGAGGAGGAAAAAAGGCAAGAAAAGAGGAATGGCTCTTTCTCAGGTAAAATCATATTCTCAGTTGATTCTCAGTCTGTCCTTCCTGAAATCCCTTCTTTGGTCTTACTAATCGTCTCTGACTCTGAAGTATCCTTCCTGACACCTGTATGTGCACACTCACCAGGGAACTTCCCTCAGGGCCTGTCGTCTCCACTTAGATCCCATCGTCCCATGACCCAGTGTCCTGGACCTTGTGTGGAGGGCACCATCCTGGGCAGGGCTTCACACCCACTGGTTTGAGAAGGGGTCTCAGTGCTGTTGGGCAGCAGGGATTGCCTCGGGTCCTTCTGGATGTGCAGTCTGGTCTCTGTCAATCAGGATTAAGAAGCTGTGGGTGGAAGTCAGGTATTAACATGCAGAGTACCTGGTAAAATCTGGAAGTAGACTTAAAAAGGAAGATTTGTTCTAAGGTAATTGAAGCGAAGTGAGTGAGTCACTGACTTCAAAATCTTGATTGGAAATGGGATGGAAAGTTCAGAATCAGGAATCAGTGATAGAGAGTGTGCTATTCCATCATCTGTTTGAAACTGTGGCATGAATCTAAATCTGAGAGCTGGAAATTCACTTTCATTGCCTTCATTCTCCAGATTTTGTCTTTTCACTGTGTTCATTTTGTGGTTTGGCACAGAGATGTTTTTACTTTTGATGCAGGTGAGGTTTCCTCTTCATTGTTTAACCCATAGATTCACCATTTGTTACGACAACTGTCTTTTTTCCACTGGGTTTTCTTAGCATCCTTGTCGGTAGATTTTAGATATATGCAAATGGTTATTTCTGAACGTTCTCTTCTGTTCCCTTGGTGTATAAATCCATTTTTATGCCAGTACTACACCATCTGGATTATATTGTGATATGGCTTGAAATTTTAAAAAGGGTGGCCTTCATCTTTCTTCTTCCTGTTAACAGGAGGCTTCCTGTGTGCCCTTTTGGATCTATCAGGAATTCTCTGTTCCTTATTAATTCCTGATTCAGGAATTAAGAGGAGAGGCAAGCCTCCCCTGGGGGCTGAGGAACCCAGGCATTTCCTTCATTCGTTTTTCTATATGGTGATAAGTACCCTCTTCCTTTTTATGAACCATATGGTAAAAGTAATTATTTACAACCCTATCTCTTTCACATGGATGACCTCATGTTTCCTTGTAAGTTTTGATTTTGTCTCTGCTGAAAATAGCTATCTTGTAAGACAGTATAAACACCTACACAATGTTGAATAAAACACCTTTGCTCCATCAGAGCTTTGGTCCCCATGTCTTACTCGCTCTCTTTCTCAAGCTATTTCTTTGGAGCACAGAGGCTCTCTGCATTCACTTTCCTGCCCGGGGTTCTAAGACCCTCTGGAGAAGGCGTGTTGTGCCTTCAGCCCATTGAGAGGGCACCTGAGGCCTCCGTGAACAGAGCAAGCCCTCTGCAGGGGCTTTATTGGCTTTCTGGGTAAACCAAGGAATATCAACATTTCTCTCTCCTTTATTTTCTTATCGGTTGACTCTGGACCACCAGGTTCTGGTCCATTAAAGGACCTCAACATCTTTCTACTTACTGAAGAGTATTTTTGCAGTGTGTGGTCCCTTGAGATTCTCTATGACTTCTGGCAAGTTTTTTTCTATTTCCGCAAACACTTCTGTTGTAATTTTCATAATGAATTCATTAAATCTGTGGAACACTTTGGGTAACTTGGAAATTTAAAGAGTACTGAGATTTCCAGTCCATGACTACTAGATTTATTTGTTTATTTTAGATGTCTTTTAGAAGTGGTTAAGTAGTTTTCAGTTCTCCTTGGTGAATTATTCCTAAATATTTCATCCATTTTTAATACAATAGTAAGTAAAATTGTTACTGATTTTCTTTTGACATTGTTCATTGTGTATAGGAATGCAGCTGATTTGCATGTTGACTTTTGTATCCTGCCAGTTTGCTAAAATTGTTATTTGATGTGGCAGGAGTTTTTTTGTGTCTGTGTGGAGTCTTTACAGTTTATATATAAAAGAGCTTGTCCTGTAAGAAAGAAGGTAACTTTCTAAGTTTTCGCTTTGGGAAGCTTTGATTTCTTTTTCTTGTCTAATTGCTCTGGTTAGGGGTTTCAGTCCTTTGTTGAACAGTGGTGCAGAGTGCGCGTCCTCCCCTTCTTCCCGATCTCAGAGGAAAAGTTTTTGGTCTTTCACCATTGAGAACAATGTTAGGTGTGCTCTTTTCATACATGGTATATTTTACTTTGAGATAACTTTATTTTTTCTAATTTGTGTATATATATTTAAAGGTTGTTGAATTTTGTAATATGCTTTTTTTCTGTATCAATTGAGGTGGTCGTCTGTTGCTTTTTCCCTTTATTCTGTTAATGTGATGTATAAATTGATTTTTGTTTGTTGAGTCCTCTTTGCTTTATATGAATAAAATTCACTTGGTCATGAATTCAGATCTATTTAATGTAGTGTTGAAATTGGTTTGCTGGTGTTTTTTTTTTTTAAGGATTTTGCATCAGTATTCATCAGGGAGTATTGGATTTTACTTTTTTGTTCTTTTATCTTTTTGGGGTCGATTTCAGAATCATGTTGGCTCCATTCAGTGAGTTTGTCAGTGTTGCATCTTCAACTCTTTGTAATATTTTTGGCAGGATTAGAGGTACTTCTTTTGTAAAGGTTTAGTATAATTTCACAGATGGCATCTGACCCTAGGTTTTTCTTAGTCTGAGGATTTTAATTACTGCTTGAATCTTTCTAGTCATAATTTGGTTCACATTTTTATTGGCTTTATGATTAAGGATTAGATAATATGTTTCTACAAATTTACCTGTTTATTTTATGGTACGTAATCTGTAGGTATTGTTACTTAGAAATTTTTTATTGAAGTTGTTGATTTACAGTGTTCAGTTAATTTTGGGTATGGAGCAAAGTGATTCAGTTTTATTTATATATATTCTTTGACACATCCTTTTCCCTTATAGGTTATTACAAACTATGACATATAGTTCCCTGTGCTGTGTAGTAGCTCCTTGTTGGGTATCTGTTTTATACCTAGGAGTGTGTCTGTATTAATCCCAAATCCTGATTTATCCCTCCTACCTTCTGCTTTGGTCACTTCTGTGTTTGTTTTCTGCGTTTCTGGGTCTGTTTCTGTTTCGTATGTAAGTTCAATTGGATCTTTTTTAAATTTCACATATACGTGATAATTTGTCTTTGTCTGGCTTATTCACTTAGTATGATAATCTCAAATTCCATTCATGTAGCTGCAAATGGCATTCTTTCATTTTTTTTTTTTTAATGCAGAAGTTAATATTTCATTCGGGCTTCTCTGATAGCTCAGTTGGTAGAGAACCTGCCTGCAATGCAGGAGACCTGGGTTTGATCCTTGGGTTTGGAAGATCCCCTGGAGAAGGGAAAGGCTATCCATTCCAGTATTCTCTATAGTCCGTAGGATCACAAAGAGTCAGACACGACTGATATTCTTGTATATATGTACATCTTCTTTATCCATTCCTCTGTTGCTGGGCATTTAGATTGTTTCCATGCCTTGCCTATTGTAAATAGTGCTGCAGTGAACATTAGGGTGCATTTTCTTTTTGAATTATGGTTTTCCTCAGATAAATGCCCAGGAGTGGGTTTGAAGGATCTGAATCTTTCTTATTTAACTCTTTTGTTCTGCCAAAGCTGGATTTAGTTTGTACTCTTTCTCCTTCCTTGAGATGTAAAAATAGTTTCCTGATTGGACTTCTTTTTCCTTTTTGTGGTAACCATTTAGCCATGTGTGTGTGTGCGTGCTCTATCTTGTCTGACTCTTTGCATCCCATGGACTGTAGCCCATCCAGCTCTTCTGTTCATGGGATTTCCCAAGAAAGAATACTTAAGTGAGTCATCATTTCCTTCTCCAGGGGATCTTCCCAACCAGGGATCAAACCTGAATCTCCTGAGTGTCCTGCATTGGCAAGCATGTTGTTTACCACTGAACCACCGGATAAGTTTCTTAGCCATGTAGACTTCTCTTTTATTATGTCCTTCACTCAGTTCAGTTCAGTCGCTCAGTCATATCTGACTCTTTGCGACCCCATGAATCACAGCACGCCAGTCCTCCCTGTCCATCACCAACTCCCGGAGTCTACCCAGACACATGTCCGTCGAGTTGGTGATGTCATCCAACCATCTCATCCTTTGTCGTCCCCGTCTCCTCCTGCCCTCAATCTTTCCCAGCATCAGGGTCTTTTCATTGAGTCAGCTCTTCGCATGAGGTGGCCAAAGTATTGGAGTTTCAGCTTTAGCATCAGTCCTTCCAGTGAACACCCAGGACTGATCTCCTTTAGGATGGACTGGTTGGATCTTCTTGCAGTCCAAGGGACTCTCAAGAGTCTTCTCCAACACCACAGTTCAAAAGCATCAATTCTTCGGTGCTCAGCTTTCTTTATAGTCCAACTCTCACATCCATACATGACCACTGGAAAACCATAGCCTTGACTAGATGGATCGTTGTTGCCATAGTAATGTCTCTGCTTTTTAATATGTTTCACTGCATGTTATAAATTTTGGAATGTTGTACTTTGAGTTTCATGGAGATGTTCAAAACTTTTCTTAATTTCTTTGAGTCATAAGTGTCATTGCTTAGCTTCTTGACTTAAAGTATTCAAACACTTTCAGTCATTGCTATTTCTGTTATTATCATGATTGATGATTTTGATTTTTCTTTAAAGCCATTGCTGGACTCTGTCATCTCTGAAGCCACCACTCAGAGTGTAACTCATTTAGGTATTGAATATCTCTCAATGTGTAGAGCATAGTATCTGACACTTCTGCATAGGCAACCTTTTGTTATTGACTATTTTTCATGGATTCTTCACAAAAAGTGAAAAATACAAATTTATTGGAAGATATAAAAATGTTTTATGAAAATACATAAGAATTTAAGGGACACAATGTGTGTTAGTCTCTCTGCTTAATTGTGTTCAACTCTTTGTTACCTCATGGACTGTAGCCCACCAGTTCCTCTAATCCAGGCAAGAATATTGGAATGGGTAGCCACTCCCTTCTCCAGGAGATCTTCCTGACCCAGGGATTGAACCCAGGTCTCTTCTACTGCAGGTAGATTCTTTACCTTCTGAGCCACCAGGGACGCCCTCCAAATACTTTAACACAACTCTTTCAGAACATATCTGAATCAGTCTTTACCCCTCTCATCATCTTTTCAGTTTTTATGAAGATAAGAAGTCGTCTCTCAGGATCCATTGGTGAAATATATTCTCATTTCAGGGACGGTTAACCTTCAAGGATGTGGTGATCAAATTCTCTCAGGAGAAGTGGGAATACCTGGACCTTGTTCAGAGGGTCTTGTACAGGGACATGATGCTGGAGACCTAGAAGAACCTGTTCTCCCTGGGTGAGGATAGCTGCTTTTTGGACGTTAAGATCTCCTCTTGAGTATTTTGCATTTTTCCCTATGTGTCTCTCGGGAGGCCTGTTTTCATCACATGATCTTAGAGCCCTGTTGACACAGACATGATGTGGCATCACGAATTTAAAATGACCCTTTCTTCCAATGATCTGCCCATTTCATGTTACATCAGAGGTTTTCCCAGAGCTTCAGTTCAGTCGCTCCGACTCTTCGCAACCCCATGAATTGTAGCATGCCAGGCCTCCCTGTCCATCACCAACTCCTGGAGTTCACTCAAACTCACATCCATCGAGTCTGTGATGCCATCCGGCCATCTCATCCTCTGTCGTCCCCTTCTCCTTTTGCCCCCAGTGCCTCCCAGCATCAGAGCTTAATTATGTATAAAACTGAATGCCAAATTTTAAAAGATACCCAATTTTCTGTTTTCTCTCCTTTACTTTTGACTCAGTATTTCTTGGAAGGGTATTAGATACATATATTACATTCTTCCCCATGTATCTAGAAGGAGGCAAAGCAGTGGAAGAATTTGTGGAATATTTTTCCAGACCCACCTGTACTGTTCTCACTCCTCAGCTGAACAAAGAGCTGTGATTCTGGAAAAACCATAGCACTTTACATTTCTTTGTTCCGATAAGCACGATTTTCTATTTCTGATCAAAACATCATCTCCATATTGGAGCAAGAAAAAGAGCCTAGTACTGTGATGAGTGGTGTGAAAACAGCAAACAAAACAAAGCAAAAACCTCAAATGGATGAGAATGTATCAAAAGTGTGAACAGAGGTGAGATCCAGGGCAGAGAGAAAAGCACAACATTAATAGTGGTTGGAAACCTCTTCTCATGGTACATAGAGGTGATAGCTTATGGTGAACAATGTCAGATTCATGATCTCTGAAGAAGATATAGCTTTGGGAACAGGGACCAGGCTTGATCACTCAAGAGCTTTTGTGTAGCACAGTTTTATTAAAGTATGACATGGGACAGAGAAAGCTTCTGACACAGACATCAGAAGGGAGACGGTGAATGCCCCCCCCCTCGCTAGTCTTAGCAAGGGAGCTATATACTTTTTTTCAGTTGGTTATTACAGTAAGTCAAAAGAATGTCTCAAGGTTGTAAAGGTCTTACCAGACCTTTGCCCAGAATTTACATTTTAAGATGACAGGATTAGTCAGAAAGTTCTCAAGAAGGACAAACATGTCCTCAAGCCGGATACATTGTTGTTATATAATCCTTAGTACAGAGTTTAAGCTCAGCTGCTTTGTTGTGTGACCAGCTCTGAGCTTAAAGAAAAACCCTTTTATGTGACTAACACTAAGGAATGTAGAAAAAAAAGTTTGTCCTTTTCTCCTCCTTGAGAACTCCAGACCCCTATCTCCTGCTCAAGAGCCCCAGACTCCTCTTTCCTCCTTGGGGACCCTGGATTTCTTATCAACATACCTAGGAATTGACTCTCTCATCCTCCTCTTTTCTTTCAGGAGTATTATGTTGCCAAGGGAAAGGGGTGTTGTTTTCATAACATAACTACTTCCTGCTGTTGAGGGCATTGTGCCTAAATTGTTGAGGGAACTTATTGTCTTAATTCTCATATTGAGGGTCTCTGATCCAGGGGCCCCAAGTAATAGTTGGAGGAGGATGTGGCACTTGTAGGAGCCTGAACAACCATTTGTAACTTAAAAGCTTTTAGAGGGCTAGAAACAAATCCAGCTATATAGTTTCAGATGCAGGGAACAAACAGTAAAAACAGAACAATTAGGATTAATGCTATTAAGATAGTTTTTCCCCATGGGAAGCTAGTTGACGTTTCCCACAGTGACTGAGGTGACTGAGGCTTCAGGAGTATCTGTAGCCTGAATCATTTTGTTCATGTGTTTAGTAAAGTGAGTAACATTAGTGCTCATCTCTGGTATATGTGTACAACATAGGGTTTGAATAATGGCACAAGTTCCTCTTTGTGCAGCACTTAGAATATCTAAGGCCAATCTGTTTTTGTAAAACCACCTTTCTAATTTGTATTTGTTCAGCATTAAGGGCTGAAATAGCTTTGTGAGAATCTTGTAAAGGCTCTTGAGTAAAGTTAATCAGAGCATCAACTCGTAGTATAATGTCTGTAGTTCGCAGAGAGGGAATGAATATTGTAGCCAAATAATCATACCACCGAAATACAGACCTTGCCCAGCAAGTTTTAAGGTGTGGAAGATTAGCAGGCTTCTCTGAAAGCTCTGAAAATATGAAGCCATGAGTAAAAGCTAGACTTAGAAGGTATCTCCCTATCCAGCTAGGGGGAAGCCACACCCATAGGTGAGAGCCACCCATGGATAATATCCAGTAGGTCCTGTTTGGAGCAAGCAAGCGTGACTGAGGGATTCAGTCCCTGTCAGTGCCTGACCAGGTAAAAGAAGAACCTGAACTGGGATTGACAAACACAGAAATGATTACATTGTATATTTTTTTGAGGCAAAAATCCCAATTGTTTCCAGCCATTATAATTAAGTTGTTGGCTAACTTCTGGGGATGGCTCTATCTGTTCCCAGCATATGGGGGCATTAGATAGTAGGCGTCCTTTTTCAAGAGTTAGCCATATGACCTCATCCCATATTTGATAAACATCAGGTTGAAAACCATCAGATCTAGACCCATTTACCTTCTTATATGCAGCAAAATAGTCATTAAACCAAGTTAAAATATAATCAAAATGAAAAGTCACATTATGTCCATAGTTAAGGTATGATGTGTTATTCCAGTCCATCTTATGGTTGCTAGATGTCATCAGATTTGCAGAGTTGAAAAAAGTCCTTTCCTTGAAGCAAAGAAACCCACCATGTGAAGCCTTCAGTTGATGAGGTTGAAAAGCTGAAAGCTGAGTCACATAGTTCATTCTAAGGCTTCAGGATCTATGAGAATATCTGTGCACAAAAATGGTCTTCTGTGGAGACAATCCCTTTTTCTTATGGGCATGAAAGCCATGGATTAACCTTTAAACCAACTGTATTGTGTTTTCTGACTTAGCTTATGCAGATGTCCCTTAATAATGTCATTAGCCTTTTCAGCCTTTCCTGAAGATGGGGTCTCTAGGAACAGTGTAAGTGATACCATATTCCTAGAGCTTTTGACACCCCTTGAGTTACAGCAGCTTTAAAGATGGAGCCATTGTCACTCTGAACTTTGGAGTTAAGATCCCACTTACAGCATGAGAAGTCAGTACAATAAGATATCATCCATCATTGAGCTTGATAATGATAGGAGCAGTATTTTGTGCTTGACTCACAATTTTTTCATCAGCCCACACTAGGATTTACATTTTGTTCAATTAAAAAGAGTGAGTTCCATAGTCCTGAAGACAGAGACTTCAACCTTATTCAGTATATCCCTCCCTGGAAGGGGTGAGGGAGACTCTGGCACAATTAGAAACTTGTGAGAAAATAGTAGAGTCCCAGTTGCAGCTTAAAGGATGACTGAAATAATAGCATTTGGCTTGTCCAGCAGTCCTGTTATGGTAGTGGAGTAAGAGGAAAGCAGACCATGGGCTTCAGTGAGCACAGAGAAGGTTGCCCCAGTGTCCAAAAGAAAATCAACTAATTGGCCTCCCACAGTTATTAATACCCTGGGTTCCTCAGGTGTAATTAGGATGGGAGCTTGTGTGGGGACCCCTGGGCACCTTCAGTCTCGATTGTCCTGAGAGTCTGACCCCTGGGACCTATGCCTCATAGGGCAGTCTCTTCTCCAATGTAGTCCTTTGTAGACTGGACAGGGAGTCAGGGGTGGCTTAGATGTTCGAGGGCAATCCAACTTGAGAGGCCTCTCCTTCCCACAGTAATAACAAGCCTATCCCTTTTTACCTGGTTCCCTCTGGGCATTTTCCTCAGGCTGTGTCAGAGCAGGTCTCACAGCCATTGTTGGGGCTTCATTGTTTTGCCTGGTTCTTTTTTGCCTCCTATTTTCATCATCAAGTTCTCTACCATAATATACTGTCTGAGCCAGCTACAACGGTTTTTCTAAAGACTGATTTGGTCTGAACACCTGTTTTAGTAGCTTACAGTGGGTATCTGGAGCTGAATAAGTGAGAAATCTATCTTTTAAGATCATTCCTCCCTCTGCACTTTCAGGATCAATGTCAGTGAACTTGCAGAGAGCTTCCTGTAGTCTATGTAGGAATTTACCAGGAGCTTCTTTTCACCCTTTTCTATGTCAGCCAACTTAGCATAGTTTAAAGTCTTAATATGTGCTCGCTTCAGTCCTTCAAGAATACATCCAGCAAAGTGGCTCTGTTATGGGAACTGCTTGGCTCCTAGTAGGGAGGAGGGCTATTTTGTGTTCCCTCTTTCCCCTTGTCTCACATTCAAGCCATTCATCTCATAAGGTAAAGTAGGTCCTGTAAAGCCTCCTATGTACTTCTTGGATCCTCTAAATAGTGTTGACCACAGTTGGGACTGTTTGAAATTCGGCTGAGACTGAGGCAACCCCTCTTGGAAGAGTGCCTTGACTCTCAGCCTATTCAGTTAGGAGTCCCAGATACAGGGGCAAAGTAAGAGGACAGGAGGGAGCTGAAGGTTTCACACCCAAATATGCAGCCTTAGGACACAAGTTATGGCACTTCCAGGACTGTTTACCTCAGGTCGGAACTTGAGCCCACATGGCTGGGACTCGAGCCTGGGTATTTGTTGGGGTTGATGCAGCCTGACCCATTTCAAACCCAAACCAGAGATGATGTCTCTAACTCCTGTTCTATTCAAAAATTTACCCTTAAATCAGAATCTACCACACTATTTGGTCAAGATTTGCACTTATGATTTTAGATGGTATCCCTTCCAAGGGAGTCTCCCAACCAGTTGTTAGTGCCCAAAAGGTGTCACAAAGAATCGGCACAAAGACTTCCCCAATGGTGTTGATGATGATCTGGAGGTAGTTTAGCTATAAATTGGGAATAAAGGGTCAACACTTGTAAAGCTTAGAGAGAGGCGATAAAAGCAATCTTCTGAGGTGAACAGAAGAAACAGAGCAGAAATGAGCAAGAACAGAAAAACCTCAGAGTCAAACAGTGTAATTATGTCTTGGATCTGCTGTTGGACATGTATAAGAATACAGGATTGACGTGCCTGTGGAGGAGCTGGAAGGCTTTGAGCAAATAGTGAAAATGTATTTGCTCCACTCATGACGAAAGTTAGAAGCTGGAATGAGCATAACAAAGGGTTATGAGCGTTCATCGAGTGCCTGAGGCTGGGAACGGATGACGAAGGGTCATATGCCCAGCCTTGAAGCGTTCAAAGGCTTCGTTTTGACCACCTGTTTCTTGGAGCAAGGGCTGTTGTTTCTTGATAAGACTCCCTTTAGAGTTTCGCCAAAGCTATGTTATGTCTCGGGCGGTGGGAACTGTATTGTATGCTTGAATGCTTTATCTTGATGTTTATCGAGAAAGGCTACATGCAAGTCTGCTTTATGCTCTGTTCCCTGAGACCATAAAACTGCGCAGCTGGATAATAAACTTTGTCAGTCCACTAGAGGCTGTCCCTGAGTGTTCCTTTCAGAGCGTGGTTCTCCGAGCCTTACACGTGCCAGTCACAAATAAGCAGACAACAGCAAGTGTTTTCCTCAGCATACCTGACTCAATATCCCAGGGACCTCTTTAGGACCAAGACCTGACTCTAAAACTTTTCTCACCTTATCACCGCCCCATCTGCATCACCAGCTGATACCGTTTACCACAGCCTGAGACTCGAACCCAGCCAAAACCCAGTTTGGGACTTGAATCCACATGGCTGGGACTGGACCCAAGCCCAGACAAAACCCTGATTGGGACTTGAACCCATGTGGCTAGGCCTCGAACCCAGCCAAAACCCTGCTTGGGACTTGAACCCACGTGGTGGGGACTTGATCCCAGCCAAAACCCACAGTACTGTTTTCAGGACCTGATGAAGCTCAGGTTCTTGATGTCTTATCACAGAAAGAATTCAATGAGAGACAGAGTGAAAGGTAAGAAATGGATTTATTCAGAAAGAAGCACACTCCACAGACAGAGTGTGGGCCATTGCAGAGGGCAAATATAGCCAGTGAAATTTAATATGGTTATTATAGACTGGGTAATTTCTTATGCTAATGAGTGAGAGGATTATTCCAACTGCTTTTGGGAAGGAGTGGAGATTGTCAGGATTTGGGCCACGCTTCCCTGGTGGCTCAGAGGTTAAAGCGTCTGCCTGCAATGCAGGAGACCCGAGTACGATCCCTGGGTTGGGGAGATCCCCTGGAGAAGGAAACGGCAAACCCACTCCAGTACTCTTGCCTGGAGAATCCCATGGAGGGAGGAGCCTGGTAGCCTACTAGTCCATGGGGTCTCAAAGAATTGGACAGACTGAGCGACTTCACTTTCACTTTGGTCTTTTAACAGTGGGTGGAACTGTCATGGCACTTCTGGGTGTGTCACTTCACTTTCTGATTGAGGATTAAGGTCTAGTCTTGTCTGCCATCTTGGTCCCATTTGATTCTAATTGGTTTATGTTGTGTCCTTGGGCTATGTCATCCTTTGACATAGTTGTGCCCTGCTGCTTTGCCTCCTGTTACACTTCTACTCATTTCTCTTGTTTTCTACAGAAAATTTGAAGGAGTGGTTCTTGGAACTGCTAGCTCCCATGTATAAGAGCTACATCCACAGCTGTGGCTTTTTTCTACCAGAAATGTCCCTCCCTCTTCTAGATGGGGGTGTAGACAGACTTTCCACCAAAGCTTTCCTTCTGTGGTTGGACTTAGTCTGTCCCTTACTGACACAGGTGCCTTGCTCATCCCTCATGGTTATATCACCTAGGTGGGGTGGAGATGCACTAGGGGTAGACCTGATGGCATCCCAAATTGATTTCTAGTTTCTTACCACCAAGGCATTGTTTGATTTGCCCTTTTCCTCTGATGCCCCCTGGGGTGGAGCAGAGTAGTTTTCCCAGAATGTTTCCCAAGCTAGGAATACTAGAGGAAGCATCCATCTTATATGTGCCTTTGCACATTCCTGAGTACAGTGCTGATCACAATAGAAGCGTTGAGTTATCAAGGGATGAACAAAAAACCCAAGGTGTCTCTTCTGAGTGTCACCACCCCAGGATATGTAATAGCAAAAGGGTTGGCCAGCAAGGAGAAAGTGATTTTTGTCCTTAAGCTACTAGGGTCAATTCTTCCTGTTCATTTCCACAGATTCCACAAAAGGAATATATAAGGAGAGTTGAGACAGAAGCCACTGGAGAGCTTTTTCTAGTCTGCTAACAGCTAGCACCACCAAAGGAAGAAGACCACTGTACTTTTAATCTGAGATTCCGAACATATGTTCTTCAAAACTTCATGCTTGCTAGCAGTACGTCCATCCATAAAGTCTGGAGACACAACTGTAACAAAGACTCAACTTTCAGATGACTGGCCCCTGAGGCAGGCAGGCAAGAGAGTGACCGCTAGCTTGAGGGACTTGAGGGACGTTCCTGGAGTTAGGGCTCCGCCTCAATCCCAAACGTGCTCTCGTAACTTTTGGCTCCTAGCAAGGCTAGGCGCTTCCATACTTGGGGTCTAAGTAAAAGTCTATAGTAACAGCATGGATCTATATCTGCTTTATTGGCTATGCCAAAGCCTTTGACTGTGTGGATCACAAAAAACTATGGAAGATTCTAAAAGAGATGGGAATACCAGACCACCTGGCCTACCTCTTGAGAAACCTATATGCAGGTCAAGAAGCAACAGTTAGATCTGGACATGGAACAACAGACTGCCTCCAAATAGGAAAAGGAGTACGTCAAGGCTGTATATTGTCACCCTGCTTATTTAACTTATATGCAGAAAACATCATGAGAAACGCTGGGCTGGATGAAGCACAAGCTGGAATCAAGATTTCTGGAAGAAATATCAATAACTTCAGATATGCAGATAATACCACCCTTATGGCAGAAAGTGAAGAAGAACTAAAGACCCTCTTCCTCTTGATGAAAGTGAAAGGGCAGAGTGAAAAAGTTGGCTTAACAACTTTCAGAAAACTAAGATCATGGCATCCGGTCCCATTACTTCATGGCAAATAGATGGTGAAATAGTGGAAACAGTGGCTGATTTTATGTTCTTGGGCTGCAAAATCACTGCAGATGGTGACTGCAGCCATGAAATTAAAAGATGCTTACTCCTTGGAAGGAAAGTTATGACCAACCTAGACAGCATATGAAAAAGCAACGACATTACTTTCCCAACAAAGTTCCATCTAGTCAAAGGTATGGTTTCTCTAGTATTCATATATGGATGTGAGAGTTGGACTGTAAAGAAAGCTGAGTGCCAAAGAATTGATTGTTTTGAACTGTGTTGTTGGAGAGGACTCTTGAGAGTCCCTTGGACTGCAAGGAGATCCAACCAGTCCATCCTAAGGGAAATCAGTCCTGAATATTCATTGGAAGGACTGATGCTGAACCTGAAACTCCAATATTTTGGCAACCTAATGCAAAGAGCCGACTCATTTGAAAAGACCCTAATGCTGGGAAAGATAGAGGGCAGGAGGAGAAGGGGACTACAAGGATGAGATGGTTGGATGGCATCACTGACTCAGTGGACATGAGTTTGGGTAAACTCTGGGAGTTGGTGATGAACAGGAAGGCCTGGCATGCTGCAGTCCATGGAGTTGCAAAGAGTCAGACACGACTGAGCAACTGAACTGAAGAGCATGGATCACAAGTCCCTTGAAAGTTTATAATCTGACAGATTAGGTTAGGAGTTCTAATTTCCCACACAATTACGAAATGGTCAAAGGGATCAGGAAAAGGTGACCAAGAAAGGAAAGCTCAGTCCACACACTTCACCCATTTCTGGCCATTCCCCTCGCAGGGACGTTCGGTGTCTCTTGGCATTGGCAGGTTGGTATAACCCCCTGGCAAGACTCCCCTTTGGGGGGCTGTCTTCAGTCATTATGAGGCACCCCCAAACCACAGAGCAGGGCTCATCACTTGCTTCACACAGGGCATGTCATTCATTCACACAAGCACCCTGTAGAGTTAGTAAAGCAGAAAACATGTGTACTGAGAAGCAGAGAGGCATGAGCTCTGAGCGTTCTTACCTTGTCCTGAAGATCCAGGACGAGCCCCCACGATGATAGCTTACAGTGAACAATTTCAGATTCGTGATCTCTGAAGAAGATTTAGCTTCGGGACCAGGGACCAGGCTTGAACATGCAAGGGCTTTTGTGTAACAGAGTTTTATTAAAGTATGAAAGGGGACAGAGAAAGCTTCTGACATAGACATCAGAAGGGGGTGGAGAGTGTCCCCCTCACTAGTCTTAGTAAGGGAGCTATATACTTTTTCAATTGGTTATTACAGTAAGTCAAAAGAATGTCTCAAGGTTGTAAAGGTCTTACCAGACCCACTCCCACAATTTACATTTCAAGATGACAGGATTAGTCACAAGGTTCTCAAGAAGGAGAAACCTGTCCTCAAGTGGGATACATTGTTGTTATATAAAAAGCCTCTTGATGAAAGTGAAAGAGGAGAGTGAAAAAGTTGGCTTAAAGCTCAACATTCAGAAAACGAAGATCATGGCATCTGGTCCCATCACTTCATGGCAAATAGATGGGGAAACAGTGGAAACAGTGTCAGACTTTATTTTTTTGGGTTCCAAAATCACTGCAGATGGTGACTTCAGCCATGAAATTAAATACGCTTACTCCTTGGAAGAAAAGTTATGACCAACCTAGATATCATATTCAAAAGCAGAGACATTACTTTACGTCTAGTCAAGGCTATGGTTTTTCCTGTGGTCATGTATGGATGTGAGAGTAGGACTGTGAAGAAGGCTGAGCACCAAAGAATTGATGCTTTTGAACGGTGGTGTTGGAGAAGACTCTTGAGAGTCCCTTGGACTGCAAGGAGATCCAACCAGTCCATTCTGAAGGAGATCAGCCCTGGGATTTCTTTGGAAGGAATGATGCTAAAGCTGAAGCTTCAGTACTTTGGCCACTTCATGCGAAGAGTTGACTCATTGGAAAAGACTCTGATGCTGGGAGGGATTGGGCGCAGGAGGAGAAGGGGACAACCGAGGATGAGATGGCTGGATGGCATCACCGACTCGATGGACGTGAGTCTGAGTGGGCTCCGGGAGATGGTGATGAACAGGGAGGCCTGGTGTGCTGCGATTCATGGGGTCGCAGAGTTAGACACGACTGAGTGACTGAACTAAACTGAACTGAATCTTAGTACAGAGTTTAAACTTAGTTGTTTTGTTGTGTAATCATCAGCTCTGGGCTTAAGGATGAAAACATTTGTCCTTTTCTTCTCCTTGAGAATTCCAGACCCCTATTTATCCTACTTGAGAGCCCCAGACCCTTTTCTCCTCCTTGGGTACCCTGGACTTATCAACCTACCTAGGAATTGACTCTCTCAGATCTTTGACAAAAGAGAAGTTTGTTTATTAAATTCTCAGAGGAAAGTTAACATTTCCCCGAGTTATCAGTTTGTCCTTCAATATATGTATTCTTTCACCCTCCAGTGGTGCTGCAGCTCCATCAGACACAGAGGCAAGGTTTTTGTCCACAACACTCGCCATCTCCCTGCTGTGAGCTGGTTGTTCTTGAGTTTGAGGAGCATGACGTGGGCTGCCTTACTGGGCTGTCTTGCCCCCTCTTCTCTTTGTGGGCTTGGATCTATTGGCTATGCAGTTCTCAATCCGTATAGATCAGAGCTGATGCCCCTAGTGTCTAACCCCTGATCCAGTGCTGCTTTCATCACAGTTGTCTTATTTGGAAGATATAATCGGAAAATGAGAAAATACTGGCTGCTCTTTAATTTTATCTGGCACCTCAGAACCTCTATGGAACTGTCTCAGTCTCTGTCTGCTTCTTGAGATCCCTCAGCCATTTCTGCTCTTCTCCTTTTGCTGCCATATATGTCAGGGTGTGTGGAATAGCCTGTGGAATGGATCCTCTGTGCCTGTTACTTAGGAAAACTATAAGGACAGCAGTCCAACAAAGGGAAAATGTGTAAGTCTTTCGGGCTCTTAGCTTGGCATCTCTGGGTGGACCAAATAGTCCCATCTCAAGGTCATATGATATGAGACCCCCACATCTTGTAGTTTTCCACTCTTGTACTGGTCTATCTAGTCTGGGAGTGTAGACTCTTCCTGACTTTGCTTTCTCCTTAGTTTGCATAATTTTTCCTTTTAAATTTGACTTTCAAGTATGTGGTTCTAGGGTCTGAAGTCATGTCCAGTTTCTTTGCGGTGGTAATCCACCTGTGTTTAAGGGGCAGCTCCTCATGGACTCTCTGTGGTGTGGGTTTACTGGGTAAGAGAAAAATTTTAAAGGAGAATACTTTCCCTTAGTGCTTGTAATATTTTCCTGCTGCATACAGAATTACCACTTGAAGCTACTTAGTATAGTGGTTAGCGTGTTCTGTGATATGAGAAAGCATCTGAAGACCTTGACCTGTACATCTTTTTCTGGCTTTGAGTGATGTCAGAGAAGCCTGCATGAAGAACACTGTGATAATGTTGTTCACGTGTACTATCAGCATACTCTTTGAGCCTCACCAAGAGGTGTAGGAACTTCTCCTAACAACGGTATTGTCCAGGTTCACACCCTCATATTTGTGAGGCTGTTGACTAAACTGTTGCTGATGCTGCATGCTTGTCACCTGGGTGCTATTGATCATTCTGCCTCCACACTTAATTTTGTAGCAACTTAATGACAGAGCTTATGTAGTGGAGTGATAAGTTCAGTGATAAACCATCATTTGTTTTTTTTCAAGGCATTGCTACTTTCTTTTTTTAAAATTTTTATGTATTATAAATGAATGTCTTTTATTTTTATCATTAAGTTTCTATTTGATGTTACTCTTTGTGTTTTATTTGCATTACGGTGGGATGGTTGGTTGAGAAAGCGCCCCCACCCCTGTGGTGGAATTGGTGATCAGTACTTTTTAGAGTTCTTTATGTATTCTTGATGTTAAGCTATTGTTGAATATATGCTTGGCAAATATTTTGTATTATAGTGTATATTGTTTTTTCACTCTGCTGAGGATGGATTAGTGCACAATACTTGATAATTAGGATGTGTTCTCTTTATCTTTTTATTTTGTTGGCATGAGCTTTTGGTGTTGTATCTGATAAATCATTGGTGAGTCCACTGTCAAGAATCATTTTTTGTTCATTTACTTATAGGAGCTTTATACACTAGGGACTGAGGTTTAGGTCTTTGAAGCATTTTGAGTTAATTTTTGTGTATAGTGTATAATAATGCTCCAGCTAAATTCTATATATGAATATCCAGTTTTCACAACACCTTTGTTCCATAGATTGCCCTTCCTTTACTTGGTCTGGAAACTATTGTGGAACATCATGTGACCTTACACACGAAAGTATTTTTCTGAATCTGTTGTATTCCTCAGGTGTCTGTCCTTATATCAGTACCATACTGCTTTGATTAGTGTAGTTTTGGAATCAGTTTTGAAATAAAGAAATGTGACACTTCTGACTTTGCTTTCTAGTTTGTTTTTGCTGTTCATTGTCTTCTGTGATTCCATAGGAACTGTAGGATAGATTCATCTGTTTCTTAAGCAGAGTTTGGATTTCACTAGGTATTGTTTTGAATCTTTTGTTAACTTTGACTATTATTGACATCTTGACAATATCAGCCTCACAATAACTCTGAAGCATAGGGTGTTACATTTATTTGTGTCTTCGCTAATATTTTTCAGAAGTCATTAGTTTGCAGTATAAAAATTCTTCCCTTCTTATATAATGTTATGATGAAGTATTCTTTTTAAATTTTCTTGTCAATTGAATTACTTTGATTTTTCATTTTTAATGTTTAGAAACCCAATTGGGTTTGCATGTTGATATTGTATCTTGTAATTGCTTTGAAGTCTTTCATTATTTCTATTTTTTTTTTAACTTGTTAATGTTGCACAATGCCTATTATGGGTATGTCATCTTGTAGGACATATTTAGAAAGATATTTTGTTTCATAAAAACACTACTATTGAATTTTTTTCTCTATGGTATATATATTAAAGTTCTAAATAGCAACATATTATTAGATAAACTCATTTTGGATTCTTTAGCATTACAATATATTGTGTGTTCATTAGCATTTATTTGTGTACAGTAAGTATGCAGAATATATCTATAGTAGAATAGATTTTTCTCCTCAATTATGAGACTGTAATATGTTTACTGTTAATTGGTACATGCTTTGAATTCATGGTGGAAAAACTGTGTTTTTGTGTGAGCTGACATGTTTTACTAGTGCAAGTGTTTTTGTCATAGGCTGTTTGCAAGTATTCTTCCCTAAAATCAATTTTAATTATCTTTTACAACTCTCTCTCTCTTTTTTTTTTTTTTTTTTAGGAAACAAGCTTATTGCTCTAGTGTTTCTAAGAATTTTAAGATCATATTTGGAAAGATTCAAATATTTTTGAAAATGAAAAATATTACATAGTTGGGAAAAGTTTTATAACTGTGATAGATGTATTGCTTTTGGTGTAATAGACACTGAGGCACTTATTGATGAATTTTAGTGAATAGATTCTTTAGGTCTTGTAGATCTATCTATCTGATACATGTGGTCGACCAATTACAACCCAAAACAGACAGTGATACAGGAGAAGTATTCCAAACAGCAATCTTGGGAAGACCTAAAAGTCATGAAATCAAACATTTTTACCTCAGAGAACTTCAGGAAGACATGTATGACTTTGAGTGTCATTGGAGAAGTGGTGGAGGAAATAACAAAGGAGCGTATAACTCATGATGGGAATCTCACTGATGGCAGAGGTCAACAGTGTAGAAAGGATGTGGAAATCAAGCCTTTTGTAAATAGGCTTGGATTAAACATGCAGGATAAACTGCAGATATTTCAAACTGACAGGATAGTTTCTGAATGTAATAAAGTTACGAGGTAGTCAACAGTAGTTTGTCACCTTCACCATTTCAAGGAATATCTCCTGGTGTCCAAACTAACCTTTCTAATATATTTGGGAATGATTATTTGCATCCTTTGTTACTGACATAAGATCCAACAGCATACCAGGAAAGAGCTTCCAAGTGTATTGAGTGTAGAAAAACCTTTAGTCATGTCTCAGCTCTCAGGAATCATCAGATAATTTATTCAAATGAGATATTACATAAGTGTGACATATGTGTCAAGGTCTTCAGTACAAATTCACACCTTGCAGTTCATCAGAGAATTCATAAGGGAGAGAAACTTTACAAATGTGATGAGTGTGGCAAGGTCTTCAGTCATAAAACAACCCTTGCAAATAATCAAAGAATTCATACTGGAGAGAAACCTTTCAAATGTAATGAGTGTGGCAGAAGCTTTAATCACTCCTCAAATTTCTCTGCTGCTGCTACTGCTGCTAACTCACTTCAGTCCTGTCCGACTGTGTGCGACCCCACAGACAGCAGCCCACAAGGCTCTCCCGTCCCTGGGATTCTCTAGGCAAGAACACTGGAGTGGGTTGCCATGTCCTTCTCCAGTGCCTGAAAGTGAAAAGTGAACGTGAAGTAGCTCAGTCATGTCCCACTCTTAGCGACCCCATGGACTGCAGCCCACCAGGCTCCTCCATCCATGGGATTTTCCAGGTAAGCGTACTGAAGCAAATCTCTCTAGACACCAGATAATTCATATAAGATGTATATTATATAAATGTGAGGTATGTGGCAGTGTCTTTAGTCAAAAACCAAACCTCAGATCATCAGAGAGTTCATAGTGGAGTAAAGCGAAGAAAAGTGGGAGAAGGTTATAACTGTAATTTTTGTGGCAAGCTTTTTAGTTACAGTTCATACCTTTTAATTCTTTAGAGAATCTGAGAGGGTAACAGGCAGGAAGGCCAGGGGTCTCCAAATGGAGGAACTAGGCTGCAAATGCCTGGAGAATCCCAGGGACGGCGGAGCCTGGTAGGCTGCAGTCCATGGGGTGGCTGAGTCAGACACGACTGAGCGATATCACTTTCACTTTTCACTTTCATTTATTGGAGAGGGCAATGGCAACCCGCTCCAGTGTTCTTGCCTGGAGAATCCCAGGGAGGGGGGAAGCCTGGTGGGCTGCCATCTATGGGGTCGCACAGAGTCGGACACGACTGAAGCGACTTAGCAGCAGCAGGCTGCAAGTGTCAGACATTTTTATCTCTTTTAAGCTGCAGTAGGAAACAAATTGGTCTACAAACGGAGGAAATAGGCTGCAAGTGTCAGACATTTTTAATCTCTCTTAAGGGGCAGGAGGAAACAAACTAGCGATAATTTTTTCCTTCTGTATATAAATTTAAAAGGGAAGTATCTCTTAAAATGCTGTGTTGCCACAATGACACCTGGTTTCTTCTGAAGTTAACTATCCTCAAACCTTGAGTTAACCAATGCATTTTTTTAATGGAAATGTTTGTCTTAAGCTATGTTAATGTACTATGCATTTACCCCAAACTCCGTTTTCAAGTCAGTTCTGCCTAATGGCTCAGAACCTACTTGACAAACCAGTATGTTATACTCAGATGTTGTTCCCCTAATCCATGTAAACGAAACTATTTGTATGGTAATCTGCCCTTCTGCAAGATTCAAGTCAATCATTTTATGGCCCGGGATGAATTGTCTAGTGCCAAGATTATCCCAAAATGCATCTTATGGATGAGGGGCCTGGTGCCATTCTGAGTTTTAAGACATTCCTTTCTTTCATTAACAGACTGGTAGTGATTATATAACATCCAGCTGAAGACTAGCAGGGGGGTACTCTTTCTGCCCCCTTCTGATGCCTATGTCAGAAGGTTTCTCTATCTCCTTTATACTTTAATAAAACTTTATTACACAAAAGCTCTGAGTGATCAAGCCTCGTGTCTCGCCCCAGATTGAATTCTTTTCCTCCAGAGGCCAAGAATCCCGGCGTTTTGTCGGTCAGCAACAACCTTTCAAATCCCCATGGGAGAGAAACCCTACAAATGTAATCAATGTGGAAAGGACTTTAGTGAAAAGGCAACCCTTGCAAAGCATCAAAGAATTCTGGAGAGAAACTTTACAAATGTAATGAGTGTAGAAAAGCCTTTAGTCAAAAAGCACATCTTCAGCTTCACTGGAGAGTACCTACGGGAGAGAAACCTTACAAACGTAACGTGTGGCAGGTGTTTCAGTTAAAAATCACACCTTACAAGTCATTGGAGAGTACATTTTGTAGAGAGACTTTTCAAATGTTTTGAGTGTGAAAAATCCTTTACTCAGCTCTCAAACCTCACTAAACATCAGAAAATCCACAAATGAGAGACATCATCCAAGTGTGATATATGCTGATCTTTAACTGTCAGAGTTCAAAAGAAACTATACAAATGTCATGAGTGTGGCAAAACTTTTGTGAGTGGAAGCCTCACGATCAGATAATTCATAGAAGAGTGGAACATTACAAATGTAGTGAGTGTCTCAGAGTACTTAGTCTGCATGGATACCTTATGATCCATATTAGAAAGAAACATTAAAAATGTAATGAGTGTGGTAAATTCTTCAGTGTACTTTCAAGCCTAACTCACCATCAAATGATGTACAGAGGTGAGAGCCCTTGAAAATATAATTGAGGTTGCAGTGCTTTTGGCAGTGGTTCATATGTTATGCTCCACGAGAATATTCACGCTGGACCGAGTGCAGATGATATTGAATGTGGTCAGGCCGTTGAAAATCTAGTCATTCTCAAAAAGTTCATCACCAGTGCCAGGAATGCGAGCAATCTTTTCTCATTGGTCCCCCTTGCACTAGTAATCAAGTTATACGGCACCAAACAGTACTAATGTACTGAATTTTGAATAGCTTTTAGCTTGTGTCTGCTGCTACTGCTACTGCTAAGTTGCTTCAGTCGTGTCTGACTCTGTGCGACCCCAAGGATGGCAGCCCACCAGGTTCCCCCATCCCTGGGATTCTCCAGGCAAGAAAACTGGAGTGGGTTGCCATCTCCTTCTCCAATGCATGAAAGTGAAAAGTGAAAGTGAAGTCGATCAGTCGTGTCTGACTCTTAGGAACCCATGGACTGCAGCCCACCAGACTCCTCCATCCATGGGATTTTCCAGGTAAGAGTACTGGAGTGGGGTGCCATTGCCTTCTCCATCTTGTGCCCTAGCCTTACCAAATATATCATGATTTAAATTGCAGTGAATACGGCGAAGCTTCATGTTCTTGTTCATTTATCACTAGATGGCAGAATGTTCATCTTGAAGAGAAAGCACACAGATGTAAAGTGTGTGGCAAGGCTTTTACCCAAAGATCACAAGTTGGGGACCTACTGGAGGAACACTTCCCAAATACAGTGAATATGGGAAAAGCTTTACGTTGAGTTCAGGTATCAGGACTTGAGCCATCTGATCATGAGAATGTTCAGTTTCTGACCATGAAGCCTAGCCATGATGAAACCTCAGTTTATGAGTCTTTGGGATGGACTGGATACGGATCCCAGGTGCCAAGTCATAGTGATGGGAGCTTCTAATTATGCTATGCCAGCAAACTTGGAAAACTCAGCAGTGGCTTCAGGACTGGAAAAGGTCAGTTTTCATTCCAATCCCAAAGAAAGGCAATGCCAAAGAATGCTCAAACTACTACACAATTGCACTCATCTCACATGCTAGTAAAGTAATGCTCAAAATTCTCCAAGCCAGCCTTCAGCAATACATGAACCGTGAACTCCCTGATGTTCAAGCTGGTTTTGGAAAAGGCAGAGGAACCAGAGATCAAATTGCCAACATCCGCTGGATCATAGAAAAAGCAAAAGAGTTCCAGAAAAACATCTATTCCTGCTTTATTGACTATGCCAAAGCCTTTGACTGTGTGGATCACAAGAAACTGTGGAAAATTCTGAAAGAGATGGGAATACCAGACCACCTGACCCTGCCTCTTGAGAAACCTATATGCAGGTCAGGAAGCAACAGTTAGAACTGGACATGGAACAACAGACTGTTCCAAATAGGAAAAGGAGTATGGCAAGGCTGTATCTTGTCACCCTGCTTATTTAACTTACATGCAGAGTACATCATGAAAAATGCTGGGCTGGAAGAAGCACAAACTGGAATCAAGATTGCTGGAAGAAATATCAATAACCTCAGATATGCAGATGACACCACCCTTATGGCAGAAAGTGAAGAGGAACTAAAAAGCCTCTTGATGAAAGTGAAAGAGGAGAGAGAAAAAGTTGGCTTAAAGCTCAACATTCAGCAAACGAAGATCATGGCATCTGGTCCCATCGCTTCATGGGAAATAGATGGGAAAACAGTGTCAGACTTTATTTTTGGAGGCTCCAAAATCAATGCATATGGTGACTGCAGCTATAAAATTAAAAGACGCTTACTCCTTGGAAGGAACATTATGACCAACTTAGATGGCATGTTAAAAGGCAGAAACATTACTTTGCCAGCAAAGGTCCATGTAGTTAAGACTATGGTTTTTCCAGTAGTCATGTATGGATGTGAGAGTTGGACTGTGAAGAAAGCCGAGCGCCAAAGAATTGATGCTTTTGAACTGTGGTGTTGGAGAAGACTGTTGAGCATCCCTTGGACTGCAAGGAGATCCAGCTAGTCCATTCTAAAGGAGATCAATCCTGGGTGTTCATTGGAAGGACTGATGCTAAAGCTGAAACTCCAATACTTTGGCCACCTCATGCGAAGAGTTGACTCATTGGAAAAGACTCTGATGTTGGTAGGGATTGGGGGCAGGAGGAGAAGGGGACGACAGAGGATGAGTTGGCTGGATGGCATCACCGACTCGATGGATGTGAGTTTGAGTGAACTCCGGGAGTTGGTGATGGACAGGGAGGCCTGGCATGCTAGGATTCATGGGGTCGCAAAGAGTTGCATACGTCTGAGTGACTGAACTGAATAAGGAAAAGAATGCCTATGAGATTTCGAATCAAACAGCCTGCTCTGAAACAAACCTAAGCGTGGGAGTTGGCTACTAGAAGGGCATCTAAGAAGATATTGCTAAGACTGAAATATTTTGACATGTGTTTTGGAAAATAACGTGTAATCTGCCATTTTTGAATGTTCTGAAAATGTTGATTAGATTCCATGATTTGATGGGGGTATGGTGCTCATCCATAAATCCCAAATCTTCAGAAGACTATATTTTTCAGACTTTGTTACCCACATTTGAGAGAACATTGTTGTTGGTCATTTGGACAGTCATGTCTGACTCTTTGCAACCCTGTGGACAGCAGCATGCCAGCCTTCCCGGTCCTTCACCATCTCCCAGAGCTTGCTGAAACTCATGTCCATTGAGTTGATGATGCCATTCAGCCATCTCATTCTCTGTCATCCCCTTCTTCTCCCGCTTTCAATCTTTCCCAGCATCAGGGTCTCTTCTAATGAGTCGGCTCTTCACATCACGTAACAAAGTATTGGAGCTTCAGCTTCAACATCAACCCTTCAGTGAATATTCAGGATTGATCTCCCGTAGGATTGACTGGTTTGATCTTGCAGTCCAAGGGACTCTCAAGAGTCTTCTCCAACACCACAGTTCAAAAGCATCAATTCTTTGGCACTCAGCTTTGTTCACAGTCCAACTCTCACATCCATACATGACCACAGGAAAAACCATAGCCTTGACTAGACGGACCTTTGTTGGCAAAGTAATGTGTCTGGTTTTCAATACGCTATCTAGGTTGGTCATAACTTTCCTTCCAAGGAGTAAGCATCTTTTAATTTCATGGCTGCAGTCACCATCTGCAGTGATTTTGGAGCCCCAAAAAATAAAGTCTGACACTGTTTCCACTGTTTCCCCATCTATTTCCCATGAAGTGATGGGACCAGATGCCATGATCTTCGTTTTCTGAATGTTGAGCTTTAAGCCAACTTTTTCACTCTCCTCTTTCACTTTCATCAAGAGGCTTTTTAGTTCCTCTTCACTTTCTGCCATAAGGATGGTGTCATCTGCATATCTGAGGTTATTGACATTTCTCCCGGCAATCTTGATTCCAGCTTGTGCTTCTTCCAGCCCAGCGTTCCTCATGATGTACTCTGCATATAAGGTTTAGAAAGGGAAATAATTTTAGAAAGGGAAATAATTAAAACACGTTGAATAGAAGAAACAATAACACAGTTTATAATTATTTAAAGTGTCTTGCTCTTTTTAAGGCTGTGGTTAATGACCCAAATGATCACATCCCTTAAGTTCTCCATCTCAGACACCCAGGTACTGACCCTGAGTTTGTTGAACTGAGCACTATGCTGAGTTTGCTGTTTTGTAGGGTGTCATTAGGGAATAGCCCATTTCTACTAGGGAGAGTTTTGTGTTTGTAATATAGAGACTCGTCCCATTCTTGTTTCTTAAAACTGCCCAAGTCCCCAGATCCCTGAATTGCTTCAGCCTCACTAGCAGGATCTGAGCACAACATGCTGTGAAAAACAGCTTTTTATTGAGAATAAACCCTTTCAGTCTTAAGAGGAAGTATCTTGGCTTCCGACAGAACTTGAAGCGTTTACCTGAGCAGTGTTACAGACGGTAACTTAATGCTGTCAAGGTAACAGGCCCCGCCCCCTCCGCGCCCCGCCCCCTCCGCGCCCCGCCCCTCCCACGAACTCAGCGCACAGCGGGTGCTCGTCCCGCCCCTGGTCGGAAGCCGCGGCTCTAAAACCAAAAGCCCTTTCACACGGAGCCGGAAGTTGGAGAGCGCGGAGCCGAGGTCCCCGAGCGGCGCCTACGCTTCCTTCTAGAGTAAGTTTGCAGAGCTCGCCACCCCTCCAGTCCCCACCTCCGCCCCCGCTCACTCGTCCTCATGGTGTGGGAATTGCCAGCGACCTGAAAACCCTGGCACCCGGTGCTCGGCCCCGAATAGACGCTGCCGCTGCCGTTGCGGCCCAGTTATCTTTTCGTTTGGGTTTTAAGTGTTGCTGAGGCGGTTTCGGCCCTCGGTGCGCGTAGACACCGTCTCTGGCGACATTGTCCTGCTTAAAACCCTTTTTTACGTCTGGCCTCGCCAAGTAAAGCCCTCTCTCTCTAGTTGGAGTCGCGCCCCGCCGCGTCGCCTTCTCGACCGCTGGAGGCAAAGCCGGTCGCCCCCGCTCCCTGAGAGGCCGCGCGCCCTTTCCCTGGTCCCGGGATTCCGGAGAGGCCGCCCCGCTCCTGAGCCCCCTCCCTCCCAGCCCCTCTGTCCTCGCGTCTCCTGAGGCCGCTCCTTCTGCCCCGCAGCAGCCCCCTTTCCTGTCAGCCTGTCCCCTCACCCCGCATAGGGTAGGTGACCTGGGCCAGCCATGTGACAGCCAGTGCTGTTCCATGCCCAATTCAACTCGGTCGGAAAAGGTGATCTTCCGGCCCGGGGGCGTCTCGTTCTGTCGCCCACTCAGTATATTCAGGCGGCAGGAGGATCAGGAGAAGTCGAGTCAGAAGGACTGAGAGAAATAACTGAAACCGAGGAGAAAAGCATCAGGGAGAACCAATGGGAAAACTGAGAATGGCTGAGGGACTTGCAAAGGGATAGTCAAGTCAAAGAGGTTAAGCCTTGAAAATAGACAAGTGAGTAAAGTAAATTAGAAAGCCAGGTCTCCAGGGATTGGACAGCATAGGGAGAACTGCCCTGTCTCGGTGATGGGAGCAGGGAGGCGAAGGGCAATGAAGGACGTCAGAGGTGGAAAACCTAACTGGGTTTTGGCCGGGTTTGAGTCCAGATCTGTTGGGTTAGAGTGCCGAGTTGTGTTTTCACCCGGTTGGAGTCCCGCCACATGGGTTCAAGTCTCAATTTGAGGTGGCCGGTTTTATCATGGTGCTGGCAGAGAAAGAGGTAAGGAGCACAGGAAGAAAAGGCTGGAAGGAAGCAGAGCCACATGGCCTGATAGTGGGGAGGAAGGGAGAGTTACAGCGAGGGAAGGGGAGTAATCTGGAGCGCAGAGAGGGAGCCGAAATGGGGGAAGAAAGAGGCAGACTTAGGTATGGATTTTTGAAAGACTCAGGAAGGTGGGAGAGAGAGAGCATTTCGAGGGGGAACGAATTGCAGCAGCCTGGACAGGACACGTGTGAGGGAGGAAATAGGACGGGAACAGCAGGAGAGCAGAGGGGGAGAAAGAGACACCGAGACCCAGATGAAATAGGGAGCGAGGTGAACAGAGGGGTAAGCTCGATCCAGGTGTGGCCAGTTATTTGGATACAGATGATTTTTTTGGTTATACAGAGGAGGCTGAGAATTTCAAAACTCCTGTCTTTAGGCTTGTGTCTTTTTTTATTAGTTGTGGCAGAAGATGACTTTCATTGGCAAACCCTGTTGAGCCTGCGCAGTGGCAACTCAGTGGCAGTGGCACTGAGTTGTGAGTGACGCCCTTCCCTTGTCTTATCATGAGATAGAGGTCAGGGAAGAAGAGACCTGGGGCAGGAAATGACTGACTCTGTCACTCTATGGTAGCTTTTTTTTTTTTTTAATTAATTTTTTGGCTGGGCTGTCTTCGGTTCTGTGCTGTGGGCTCAGGAGTTGTGGCTCCCAGGTTCTAAAGCACAGGCTCAGTAGTTGTGCACAGGCTTAGTTGCTTGTACTTGTGGGATCTTCCTGAACCAGGGATAGAACCCATGTCCCCTGCATTGTCAGGCAGATTCTGATGCACTGTATCACTGTTGGGTAGCATTTTTAAAGGAACACTTTTTTTTATGTAATGGATTCACACTTTCTCCTTTCTTTATGTATGGTACTTTTTGTGGCTTGGAATAGGTCTTAATTCATTCCGTTTCTGTAATCATTTTTAACTTCAGAAATAAGCATTTTTAGTTTCCAGTATTCTACTCTTATCATCCTTTTCTGAATATGATTATTCTCAGTGTTTTTTTAAACTTTGACACCAGATTTTTAGATTAAAAATAATTCACAATTTTGTTTTCAAATTTTTTTCAGATTCATTCCTTGCCTGAGTCCTTTCTTCCCTTCATCTCGTACATTTGAAATTTTCTTTGGTAAGTAGTAAATCATCTTAGACTATTTTGTGCCATACTTAGCAAAAGTATCACCTCGTTTATCAGTTCTAATGACGTAGATGAACCTAGAGCATATTATACAGAGTGAAATGTTAGAAAGAGAAAGACAAATACTGTATATTAATGCATATATATGGAATTTAGAAAGATGATACCAACGATCCTACATGCAGGGCAACAAAGGGAGACACAGATGTAAAGAACAGACTTTTAGACTCAGTGGGAGAAGGCGAGGGTGGGATGATTTGAGAGAATAGCATTGAAACATGCATATTACCATATGTAAAATAGAACGATCAGTGCAAGTTCGATGCACGAAGCAGGGCACCCAAAGCCAGTGCTCTGGAACAACCCAGAGAGATCTGGTGAGGAGGGAGGTGGAAGGGGGTTCAGGATGGGGGAGACACATGTCCAATTCATGTTGATGGCAAAAGCCATCACAATATTATAAAGTATTATCCTCCAATTAAAATAATTAAAAATTTAAAATGAGGAAACTGAAAAAATAAAAGTTAATAAGCAAAGATCACTTCCCTTCTCTTTCTCTGAATTCAAAGAGAAATACATCTTGGAGGGTTTTATGTATGGGACATCGTGTAATAAAACAGACATATTTTCAGCTGTGGTTTTACAAAAGACATGAATTGTGTGTATGTGTTTATGTGTGCACACACAAATGGATATTTCTGGTCTCAGCTCTTTACCAGAGAAAAACGGAGGTATGACATTAGATCTTGTGAAATTAAAGGCATTTCTTTGAGAAATGGCAAAATAAAAGAACATTTAACATGATAAAAGCAACAAAATAAAATGCTTCATTCTTTCGTTTCAAAAAAAAGGAAAAAAAAAAACAAACCATCTAGTTTAACTGGTAAGTATAATGGTCTGTTTTCTCCATTTTCTATGATCAGTGAAAAAAGTGAGCTGTGCAGTGATATGAAGATGTTTCCCTCAGGTTCCTTTTTGACTTTTCTGTGCAAATGAGGAAGGATGGGCTGGATTGACCTGAAACCTTCCAACAGAGCCTCTCTATTCATGATGAAAAAGATTGCTCAGATCCTATTTCTAAGCTGACCCCTTACAATGTTTTTTGTACCAGTGGATATATATTTGTAATTCTGTATTTTTAAAATATTTTACTGCAATCATATAATAAAGAAGTACCTGCTTGGTATCAGTTTGACCCAATCTTGAAAGAAAAGTTTCTTTTGCTCAGATACATGACAGATGTTCCTGGTCTTAAATGGGATGGGCAATAAGGACAAACTTGGCCCCCTTGCCCTGCAGCCTCTCATTTCATTTTTCAGTTATACCCGGTTCTCTTCACTCAGCTCAGACCTTCTCATAAACAGCTTCTCTCTGGGCCTGAGGGAGCCCACTTGTAACATGGAGATGAGAGACTAGACTGGAAACTCTGAGCGTGAGCAACACTGATCCCTGAAATGATTAGCCACATTGGCTGTGTGTCTGTGTGTGCCAGTTCTGGTTTGGAGGGAGTGTCTGGTGGGAATTAGAATTTTAAATAGATCCTGGTCCTCCCTCAATGAAAAACGAAAAGGAAAACTGTAGGATGGACGCAGGATCACAGGCTCAGAATTAGATGACTTCTATGAATAAGGCTAAATCTGAAGGGAGATTTCTTTTACGTCCTGACGTTCAGACCTCCACTGGCTTTCATTTATTCTTGGGACAAAAGCTTGACTCTTCGCTGTGGCTCCACAACCCTCTGTCAAGCTCAGGGCCCTGTCAGTGTCTCCAGCCTCATCCTGGGAGTTGACCCTTTGCTCATGGTTCAGCCTGTCCTGGTCTCGTTTACCTTTTCTCTGTTTCCAGATACCAAAACCATTTCTGTCTGACATCTTAGTTTCTTTTCTCACCTTCAAGTCACCCTGGCTGAGGCCCTTTGTCACCGTTCAAGTCTAGGCTCAGAGAGGTCTCCCCGTCCCCTCCTAACAGTCTCTCTCCTGTTACCCAGGTTTATTGCCTGTGTATCAGTTACCATCAGCAGAAATTAATGCCCTTCTTCATGGGTTATTTTGAGTCCTTCCTGGTTCCTCTGTTTTTAGGGCTCATAGTGTTCCTCTTCTTCCCAGTGTGGCTGCAGTACCTGATACTGGAAATGTCTTTAGATGACAGGACTATGGGTTGGGCTGAAATAATCCTCAGGGAAGACCAAGAATAGGGCAGATGATGAAAATGTTTCTCATGTTCTGGACATTTCAGCTGTAATTGATCTTTACCCCATGTAATTTCTTAATTATTCAAAAGAAGAGCCAAGAAATATAGGAAGTCCTGAAAAGCCCTACAGAACTGGTGTCCTCCAGCAGTGGGCTAAGATGTCCCCATGTTTAGTCTGCTGGGTTTAGTCCACTGCAGCCCCTAGATCTAAGCTCTGTCCATCCAGGGACCAGTCACCATCGTGGACAGCAGCTTTGCCATCTAGGAGTTCATGTGCTCAGTGTCAACGATTGTGATTTCAGTGCACTGAGGATGAGCAGAAATCCCAAACCTAATGGGGCAGGAAGGAGATGCTGCCCCCTGTGCCCCCCCAAGAGCTAGAATATCTTCCAAGTAGGTGTCTGTGGAGAAAACAGGAGATAGTGAGACCTGGAGACCCTTGCTTTGAGACTTCCTCATCTCAAATGCCTTTGTTCATGGACTCCATAATGTCCCCAGGTGGTGGCAGACTTTCGCCGGAGGGCCAGTCTCTTGATTTTCATGCTGAATGTGCAGTGTCCTTTTGGTGGTAGCTCGTGGGCACTCCTCTTGTGATCCCTTTGCCAAGAAACCCCTGTGCACTTTAGTCTTGCTTAGTCTAGTCATGCAGGGAGGAGAGGTAGACAAATGGGGAAAGCGGAGAGAGCCTGGTAGGGTCTGCACGAGGCTTGTGGCTGTACTTGGGGGCACCAAGGTGAGCCCAGTGAATGGAGCGTGCACCCATCCCAAGTGTAGTTGCAAGGACAAGGGATGTGTGGATCTGTTGGAAAAGAATGTCTCAGTTCAGGCTGGAGAACCTGGAAGCAAGTTTGTTGGAGAGCCCGCATGGAATGGTTTTAGGTTCCAGTGCCTTAGCTCGTGTTCCCTGGGACAGCAGTGCTGCGGCTGACACTTGGCTGCACAGGTTTGATTTGACAACTGGTGACCACATGTGAGCAGCAATGAAGCACGTGGAATTCAGCCAAGAGAAGTCTTTTCCACTGTTAGACCTGTGGCCTGGCCTGAGCCCACAGGCACCTGTGGGTGCAGGAGGATGGGAGCCTTGGGCTTGAGGGGCTGGTTCTAGCAGGTGCCCCCAGCATCCACTCCATTGGCTTTTGTTGGCTCTTTCAGCAGGCAGGCACCATAGAGTAACAGGGAAAATCTCAGGTCATTTTTTGCATCAACTTTGGTATCATTGTGTACTTGGGGTTGCCAGTGCAGAAAGTTTCATGTGCATTTGGGAAGATACCAAGAGAATCTGGAGTGTTTCCTTGGAAGATGTTGAGATCTCACTGGGCCATGTGCATCACTGGAATTATCCCTCTTTTTCATAGTCTTTGGAGATTTCGATCTTTGACCTGGATCACTCACTGTAAATGAAAATATAGTGTCTTGTGTCTGTGGATCCTTGTATGTCCTCTTTTGTATTTTGCCTCATGCATGAGTTATCAGGGCTTGGAATGCTTTGTGTTTGTATAAGAGGGTTAGAGGCTCATTATGGGCTCTGTGGACACACTGTTGGACACCATGAACGTTTGTAAGTTGTTTGAGGCCTGCTGGGAAATTAGGAGTACTAAGTTTAAGATCGCAGAATGCTTGTTAATAAGGTGGTCCTGCTTGGTAGGGATCTCTGGGCCCAACCTGAGAAGAGTCATAAAGTCCTGTAACGTAGGGGAAGATGGCTCAGAGAATCAGAGGGCAGCGATGCACAGTGATCTGCTACCCGGAGGCTTGTCCTCTAGAAGGTGCAGCTGCAACTCTCTTGCTGCCTGGCCAGTGCTGGGTTCTCTGTTACCCACTCCTGTCCCTCCCCAAATAAGCACACACACAGGCATAGTACAGAAAACACGGAATCTTAAGTGCATTGTTGGTGGTAATGTAAATGGTACTGCTATGTTGGAAAACAAAATGGAAGTTCCTTAACAAATGAACATAGAACAGGCCTATAGTCTGTCAAACTCATTTCTGACAGATATCCAAAGAAAAAGCGATCAGTTTTTCAGGGATATGTCCACAGTCCCATGAGTGTGACTGGATTTGAAGCAGCCAAGGCATAGACACAGCCCAGATGTCTCTTGACAAAAGAATAGGTAACAAAAGTATGGTATAGAAATATTTATTATATATTGTATATTCATGAAGCATTTTTTCTCTATCTATAAATATAAAAATCAAGAATCCTGCATTTATGCCAAAATGAATGAACCTAGAGAACATTATGCCAAGTTAAATAAGCCTCACAAAGGAGGACACACACTATGTGGAAACTAGACTTGTCAAACTCATAGAGCCATAGAGTAATAAGGCTATTACCAGGAGCTGGGTGGAGGGGGAAATGAGGCACTGTTAGTCAAAGAGTAGAGATTTTCAGTTGTAAAATAAGTAAGTTCTGGGGATCTGAGGTACTGCATGCCGCCTGTAGTGTTTCTATATACTTGAAATTCACCCAGAGAGAAATAATAAAGTGTACTCATAGGTGGAAGTGTAACTTACTCAACTATAACAATTATTCAGTGTATGAATCTATCACATGATCACTTTGTACAAGTACGTTTATACCATTTTTGTTAGTTACACCTTAGTAAGGCTGGGAAAGAAAGAGAGTTGGGAGGAGCTTTTCTCCTCTGAGTGGTGCTCAGTCCAGGCTTCACGTTTCATTGATGAGGCGTTTTGCATACCCATGTTTTGTACCCTCTGACCAGAGATTCCCCTTCAGGTAGTTTGTGTTGGTCCACAGCTCGAGAATGTTTAAGGTGTCCCAGTTGATTCCAGTCTGGATCCCTCACTGAGCATCAGGACTCTGAGTCCTCCCAATCCTGAGGGCAGAGATCTGGGCTGAGGAGGGGGTGCTCTGCTCTGACTGGGGCTGGACAAGGGCCTGCTGTGTGACCCGAAGGGGATCATGGGATCAGCAGAAGTGGCCCCTGCTGCTGTGTGCATGAGGCCTCACCAGGAGGGGAGTGTGACCCAAGGGAAAGTGTGGGAAAGTCCCATGTTGGTCTCTGTGCTGGAATTGACTGTCCTGAGTCCCTCCTGAGACAGTGGCCACAGGGGACTGTCTGTTCCACACGGTGAGGGCTTCCCATGTGGGTGGTTGGGGCTCAGGAAGGGGATATGTTGACTCTAAGCATTAAACAGCATGTTTTCAACTTTCATGATAGACCTCTGAAGACTTGTGTTGCCTGAGGAAGCCCTGAAGTTGAGGAAGAGGAAAGAAAAGGAGTGAGGCATGGCTCTTTGTCAGGTAAGGTCATATTTAGTCTGTCCTTCCTGAAATGCCCTTCTCTGGACTTGCTAATCGTGTCTGACTCTGGAGTATCCTGTCTGGCTCCTGTACACGCACACTCACCTGGAGCCTTCCCTCAGGGCTTGTCTTCTCCACTTAGATCCTGTCTCCCCATGACCTGGTGACCTGGCCCTTGTGAGGAGGCTCCCCTGGGCACCGTCCTGGGCGGGGCTTCTCACCCACGGGTTGGAGACGGAGTCTCAGTGCTGTTGAGCAGCAGGGATTGCTTAGGGCCCATCTGGATGTGCTGTCTGCTCTCTGTCAACCAGGGTAAGGAAACTGCGCGTGAAAGTCAAGTATCAATATGCACAATAGCTGGTAATATCTGCGAATCAGATCAATTAGGGGCAGTTTGTTCTGACTTTTTTAAGGCAGTTCAAACTAAAGATGTAGGTCAATCTCTTTAAATCCTTATTGTTGATAGAATGGAAGTTCAGAAATAGACATCAGTGATACAGGGTTTTTTAGTTTATCATCAGATTTAAACTATGAAATGGATCTAAGTCTCTGGCAGGTGGAAATTTTCATCACCTCCATTCTTCAGAGGTTGTCCTTTCACTCTGTGGATTGAATTCTTTGACACAGAGATGTTTTAACCTTTAATGCAGGCAAGATTCCAGCTTCACTCTTGCTGGTAGATATCTATTTTCTCAGTATCATGGTTATTGAGGCTGTCCTTTCCCTTTTGTATATCTTGATATCCTTGTGAATATACCTTACATATACACAAAGAATTATTTCTGAGTACTGTGTTCTGTTCAGTTGGTTTGTCTCTTTTTATACCAGTACCACATCACCTTGATTACCTTGTAATAAGTTTTGAAATAGAAAGACCTCTATCTTCTTTCTTCACGAGTTTTGCTGTTTGCTCTTTGAATAGTTATATGACTTTCACCATGTTTTATCCTGCTTCTACAAAGATTGCCATGGCACTTTTGATAATGAGTTAATTGTTTGATTGATCCTTTGTGGGGTTATTAAAGAATCTCTTTTGATATAGCATGTTTCTTTTGTAGTCTTTATGATTTTTACCTATGAAACTTTGTCACGTGGGAAGGAAGAAAAATATTTTTTTCTGCATCTAGATGATCCTGTTTTTTTTTTCCCTTTAATCTGTTAATGTAGTGTGTCCTATTAATTGATTTTTATATGTTGACTTCTTGCCTTATGTGAATAAAATCCACTTGGTCATGATGTCAGATCTTTTTATTTATTCATCTAAATTATTTTAATTGAAGGATTATTGCTTTACAGAAGTTGTTGTTTTCTGCCAAATACCAACATGAATCAACCATAGGTATACGTATGTCCCCTCCCTCCCATCTTCCTCCCTATCCCACCCCTGTAGGTTGTTAGAGAGCCCCTCTTTGAGTTCCCTGAGTCAGTCAGCAAATTCGCATTGGCTCTCTACTTTATATATGGTAATGTAAGTTTCCATGTTACTCTCTCCATACATCTCGCCCTCTCCTTCCTCCCCTCCCACCTTCATCTGTTCTCTGTGTCTGTTTCTCCAGATCTTTTTAATATGTGTTGAAGTTGGTTTGCAAGTATTTTAATTTTGCATCAGTATTCATCAGCGGTATTGGTTTCCAGTTTTCCTTTCTTGTGTCTTTGAGAAATCAGCAAACTATTAGAATCATGCTTGCTCCATAGAATTAGCAGGATTAGTGGTAATTCTTTTGTAAATGTTTGGTAGAATTTGGTCCTCTATTTTTCTTAGAGGTTTCTGACTACTTTTTAAATCTCTCTAGTTATAATGGGCTTCCCTAGTGATTCAAATCATAGAGAATCTGCCTGCAGTGAGGGAGACCCAGGTTCTGTCTCTGGGTCGGAAGATGCCCTGGAGAAAGGAATGGCTGTCTCGTCCAGTCTTTTTGTCTGGAGAAATTCCATGGACAGAGGAGCCTTGTGGGCTACAGTCCATGATGTCACAAAGATTCAGACACAACTAAGTGGCTAACACTTTCACTTTCAACACTTCTCAATTTTTTAATTTCTTAATAAGTAAAATAGTTTGCATGTTTCTGAGAATTTGCCAGTATCTCCTATATTCTGTCATTTATAGGCATTAATGGTCATCAGTCAGTCAGTTCAGTTCAGTCTCTAAGTAGTGTCTGACTCTTTGTGACCCCATGAATCACAGCACGCCAGGCCTCCCTGTCCATCACCAACTCCTGGAGTTCAGTCAAACTCATGTCCATCGAGTCCGTGATGCCATCCAGCCATCTCATCCTCTGTCGTACCCTTCTCCTCCTGCCCTCAGTCCCTCCCAGCATCAGGGTCTTTTCCAATGAGTCAACTCTTCACACGAGGTGGCCAAAGTATTGGAGTTTCAGCTTTAGCATCAGTCCTTCCAATGAACACCCAGGACTGATCTCCTTTAGGATGGACTGGTTGGATCTGCTTACAGTCCAAGGGACTCTCAAGAGTCTTCTCCAACACCACAGTTCAAAAGCATCAATTCTTTGGCACTCAGCTTTCTTCACAGTCCAACTCTCACATCATACATGACCACTGAAAAAATCATAGCCTTGACTACAGGGACCTTTGTTGGCAAAGTAATATCTCTGCTTTTGAATATGCTATCTAGGTTGGACATAACTTTCTTCCGGCAGTAAGCGTCTTTTAATTTCATGGTTGCTGTCACCATCTGCAGTGATTTTGGAGCCCCCCAAAATAAAGTCTGACACTGTTTCCACTGTTCCCCATCCATTTCCCATGAAGTGATGGGACCAGGTGCCATGACCTTAGTTTTCTGAATGTTGAGCTTTAAGCCAACTTTTTCACTTTTATCATGAGGCTTTTTAGTTCCTCTTCACTTTCTGCCATAAGGGTGGTATCATCTGCATATCTGAGGTTATTGATATTTCTTCCAGCAATCTTGATTCCAGCTTGTGCTTCTTCCAGCCCAGCATTTTTCATGATGTACTGTGCATATAAATTAAATAAGCAGGGTGACAATATACAGCCTTGCCATACTCCTTTTTCTATTTGGAACCAGTCTGTTGTTTCATGTCCAGTTCTAACTGTTGCTTCCTGACCTGCATATAGGTTTCTCAAGAGGCAGGTCAGGTGGTCTGTTATTCCCATCTCTTTCAGAATTTTCCACAGTTTCTTGTGATCCACACAGTCAAAGGCTTTGGCATAGTCAATAAAGCAGGAATAGATGTTTTTCTGGAACTCTCTTGCTTTTTCCATGATCCAGCGAATGTTGGCAATTTGATCTCTGGTTCCTCTACCTTTTCTAAAACCAGCTTGAACATCAGGAAGTTCACGGTTCACGTATTGCTGAAGCCTGGCTTGGAGAATTTTGAGCATTACTTTACTAGCATGTGAGATGAGTGCAATTGTGTGGTAGTTTGAGCATTCTTTGGCATTGCCTTTCTTTGGGATTGGAATGAAAACTGACCTTTTCCAGTCCTGAGGCCACTGCTGAGTTTTCCAAATTTGCTGGCATATAGAGTGCAGCACTTTCACAGTATCATCTTTCAGGATTTGAAATAGCTCAACTTGTATTCTGTCACCTCCACTAGCTGTGTTCGTATTGATGCTTTCTAAGGCCCACTTGACTTCACATTCCAGGATGTCTGGCTCTAGGTGAGTGATCACACCATCGTGATTATCTTGGTCGTGAAGATCTATTTATTGGTCATAGTAGTTCCTTATCTTTAGAAACTTTTTTAACCTCAGTTGTAATCACTCCTGTTTCATATCTCTTTTTAGTTATTTGAATCTTTTTTCTCTTTTCCTTAGTTTAGGTTGGGGTTTTCCTATACAGTTTTTTCAAAACATCAACTCTTGGTTTGTTGATTTTTATATTTTTCTGCTTTCTATTTTATCTCTGGTTTAATCTTTCCTATTTTCCTGTTTCCTTCTGCTAAACTTGAGTTTAGTTTGTTTTCTGTTTTCTGCTTCCTAGAGGTCTAAAAATAGATTTCCATTTAAGATCTTTTCTCTTTTTTACTGTAAGCATTTAACAGTTCAGAGTTTCCTTTTATTACAGTCTTCTCTCTGTGTTATAAATTTTGTAATGTTGTCTTTTCATTTTCATCCATATATTTAGAAATTTCCATGTAATTTTTTTCTTAGACCCCTTTGCAGTGTAAGAGTGAGTTGTTTAATGTCCACATTTGGGGAATTTTCTTTTTTTCTTGTGTTTATTACATTGTTAGGGAACATACTTTCATGGTATCAGTCTCTTAAAATGGTTAATTTTGGCCTAACATGTGGTCTCTCATACACAATGTTTTATGTGTCCTTGAGATGCATGTGTTTCATGCTTTTGTTGGGCTGTGTGATCTGTGCATGCCTGTTCAACTTGGGCGTTGAAATCTTGTACTGCTCCTGTGCCGCTATTTCTGTCTTCCTTTCCTTTAATGTTTGCTTCATTTTTCTGAGATATCTAATGTTAGCTGTATATATATTTTTACTTGTTACAGCTTTTTGGTAAATTGACCATTTTATCATTACACAATGTTTATCTGATTGCACTTTTTTTCCCTTCAGTTTATTTTGTCTGATATAACAGTCTCCCCTGCTCTCTTTAGGATGGACTGTCTTTTTCCATCCTTTCACTTTTCACCTTTCCATGTCCTTAGGTTTGTGAGTACTACCTGTTTCAACTCGCTGACAAACTCTGCATCTCTTGCCCTGTAGTTTTCCTCCTCTTACTTCTTCTAGTGGCCCCTGCCCAGGCGCGTCATATGGTGGTGAAAGACAGGCACCCTGGACAGCTCCTTTCATGCTACTGTAATTTCAGAAGGAATGTATTGAATGTTTCCTTCCCATCATGATGTTTCTTGAGATCGTCTTGCTTAATAACTTTATTTTTTTCCATATTCTTTTTTGCTATGATTTTTAATTCTCCAAGAAGTTGTTTTACTTTACTATTGTGATCATTTTTTTTTTGTCATAATCTAGGACTCTTCTAATATCAAATCGCTATTTTATTAATGGAAAAAAAAGCAAAGAAAGTCTTTGGCTTCTGTTAATGCCTTGCTATGTAAATTTAAATGGATAAAATTGTATTTGTACTTTTGTATACGGTAATTTTCTTATGAATTGAGTTCAAGTTTTTTTTTTTTTTTTAATGTTTTTAAAAGTTTTCTTTTGGTAGCCTAATATAGAATCCTGTTGACAAACTCAGCTGAGTACAAAGGATATATTTTTATCACCTGAAAGATGCTGAAATACATGTGCATAAAAGGATGACATAAAATTGTCCAAAAAAATATGTCAAGAGACAAATCCTCTCGTCAGTTAATTTTTTATAGATAAGCATGCATGCATGTGCAAATCTGTGGTTTAGATAGAAGACATCATGATTTAAAAACTACATATCACCTTTTTGTTTTTCAGTTGAAATTATGTTATCAGTATAATCTGTGGCCTTGGAATTTTCTAAGCAATCCTGTTAGTGTTTTAAGTAGTAAGTTACTAACACTTGTGTTTCTGTATACACGTCTATAATGACCTTTCATGCCATTCCACATTGTTCACCTTGGACTTTTTGTTTTTTTCATATTAATACAATATTTATTTGTTTTCCTTCTGTCAAACCCTGAGCCCACCACTTTCCCCAGTCTGCCTGAGGAGTTACAGGAAAGGGAACATGCAGGGCAGACACAGGAGAAAGAACTGTGGGAGGTAGGAACAGCTCCTTCACATTGTGAAGAAGATGAGCTAGACCACCATCAGGCAAAAGAGCCCCATGGCCTTTGAGAGGGCCAAGCCCATGGCGTAGAAGAGCTACTGTTTCAGAGAAGGGTTCCTGGCATAACAGTGATGAAGCTCCCGAACACAGTCCCACTTCCAGCCCTAGAGCCAGCCACCCTTGGCTGTGGCAGCTCCAGCTCCAGGGAACTTGTCTGCTGTGTCAAAGTCCCTTGAAATGGCACTGGTTTGGAAGCTGTGGCTAGGAATAAGTGAGATGGTCCAGGGACCTGGGGCTGCCAAGCTGCTGTGGCTCTCATCAGTCAGTGTCTCCAGTCCTTCACCACCTCTGTGAACAGTGATCACTCAACAGAGGGAGGAGGTTCTTCCGATCAGGGAGAAGGTGGAGACGAATTTGGTGCAGGCGTCCATTTTCAGCAGCTCTGAGGCCCGAGAGCTGCTCCCCCTGCAGAGAAGACAGAGGGGCAGGGAGGAGGCTCACCTTGGACTTCTTTCAAGTTTTCTTTAGGAGCCCTCTGTCAAAGGACTTGCAATGTTCTCTGTATTACTTCACTGTTAGATGCTTAAGCTTCAGTTGCTGAGCCCAAGCCTCTGAGTTCAGGTGCTTCATGTAACATTTCTTACCTTCTTGATCTGAGTCGAGTTTCTCAGTGTCTGTGACAACAGGTTTTCTTCTCTAAGGTGGGAAACAGATGGTTCTTTAATGAGCTATTATATTGATGACAGGTTCTTGCCTGTAAAGTACTTATTTAATGTTTAGAGTAATACTACAGTAATTTAGAGCAACAGGAAGCCTTCAGACACTTTTCCTCCTTGATGCTGTTATAAACGTCATAACTGAAACTTTTGACCTTTCCATTAAAAGTGCTGTGGATTTCATCATCTCTGAAGACACCACTCATGCTGTACCTCATCTAGATAATGAGTTGCACTCACTGGTTAGAACATAATATCTGGCACTTCTGTATAGCCAAAACAGTGTTGAGCTTTATTCAAATATATTTCATGGATTTTGAACGGTGATGAAAAATCCGTATTAATTGGAGGATCTCATAAGGCCATATGAAAAAGCATAAGAAATTAAAATTAGAGATACATAATTTCTCCAGACACCCCTGCATGGATCTGTTAGAACACATACTTCAACCAAGTCAATCTGTACTCCTTACCACCCTTTCTCTTTTGCATGAAAATGAGAACTTTTCATGGCCCTTTTGGTGACATGTGGTTTCATTTCAGGAACGACTGACCTCTGAGGATGTGGCCATTAAATTCACTCAAGAGGAGTGGGAATTCCTGGATCCTGCTCAGAGGGCCTTGTACAGGGACGTGATGCTGGAGACCTACAGGAACCTGCTGTCTGTGGGTGAGGATGACTTCCTTCCAGAGCTGCCCTTGGGTATCTGCATTTTCCCTGTGTGCCCCTTAGGAGGACCTGTCTTTCATGTGAGAGTTCTGGTGACTCAGGCATGACACAGCTTCACAAGGTGAAACTGACCCTCTTCAGATGCTGTGTCTGTTTCATGTCACATCTGAGGTTGTCACAGAGCTTAATTATGTACAAAACTCACTGGCAAATGTTAAAAGAAAACACCAAAAAACCCTATTTCCTATTTTCTACCTTTTGACTTTTGGCTCAGCGTTTAAAAATATCCACAGCTCTTTAAATTTGTTTTTTCTGATAACCCTGAATATCTATTTCTTTTTGTTTGTTTTTGCTTGCTTTTTTTTTTTGGCTCCACCATTGTGCAGGTGGGATCTTAGTTCCCTAAGAATCAAACCTGTACCCCCTGCATTGGAAGTGAGAGTCTTAACTACTGGATCACCAGAGCAGTCTCAGAATTTCTGTTTCTGATCTGAATATTATCTTCACATCGGAGCATGAGAAAAAGCTCTGGATAGTGGGGAGTGATGTAAAAATAGCCAAAAATACAACATAAAAAGAAGAATGAGTATCTCAAAAGGGCTGTTTTTTTCTGTTTAGGAGTGGGACAAGCTGATGGATGGGATCCGCTGTGGTTGTTACTTAGGAAAATGTAAGCAGAGTAGGTAGAGAGATTGTCTTTTTGATCCTGGATCCTACGAGGGGAGCATATGTGAATCTCGCAGGCTCTGAGCTTGCCATCTGTAGGTTGAGCGCATGGTCCCATCTCAAGATCCTGTAATGTCTGACCTTCATGTTGTATTATTTTTACTCTTGTGCTGCTCTACCCAGTCTGGGAATGTCAGCTGTTCCCGATGTTACATTCTCCTTACTTTGTATCATTTTACCACTTAAATTTCTTTGAAATATATTCCTGAGGGTCTGAAAGTTTATCTGGTATCCTTGCTGTGATAATCCACCTATGTTTAATTGGCAGCCTCTGCTGAGTCTCTGTGGAGTGGATTTACTAACAGACACTATTCCTAATGTTATTTTCTTGCTCTGTACAAAGTAACCACTTGAAGCTATCCAGTAGAATGGTCAGTATGTTCTAAGGTTATGAGAGAGAAAGTATCACAAGAGCCTGTTACATCTTTCTAGGTTATTTTCTGGCTTTGGAGACTCTGTCAAGGGCACCATGACAGTGTTGTTCATGTATATCAAGGACCATATATTTTAGCCTCTGTAAATGGTATGGGAATTTATCCCAGGACAACTTTGTCCAAGTTCACATTCTCATATCTATGGGGCTATTGGTTGCACTGTTGTTCTGTGCATTGTAAGTATTTTTTTATTTTATTTTTGAGTTCAAAGTTCTGTGTTACTCTTAGTGTTTCTGTTTTGTATTTGCAATGCATTGGATGGTTGATTGGGGAATGGTCCCTATGGCAGAACTGGTGATCTCAGTCCCTCTTAAAATTCTTTATATATTCTTTATATATATATATATTTTTTTTTACTTCTGCGCCATCAAACGCAAGGCTAACAGCACCAAGCGGATGTATGATTTCCACATATTTTCTCTTTTACTGTTGATTGTCTTTTCAAACTCACTGCACTTTAATGCACAGTTCAGTTCAGTTCAGTTGCTCAATTGTGTCTGACTCTTTGTTACCCCATGAATCGCGGCACACCAGGCTTCCCTGTCCATCACCAACCCCTAGAGTTTACTCAAACTCGTCCATTGAGTCGGTGATGCCACCCGGCCATGTCAGCCTCTGTCGTCCCTTTCTCTTCTTGCCCCCAATCCCTCCCCATATCAGGGTCTTTTCCAATGAGTCAAATCTTCGCATGAGGTGGCCAAAATATTGGAGTTTCAACTTCAGCATCAGTCCTTCCAATGAACACCCAGGACTGATCTTGTTTAGGATGACTGGTTTGATCTCCTTGCAGTCCAAGGGACTCTCAAGAGTCTTCTCCAACACCACAGTTCAAAGGCATCAATTCTTTGGCACTCAGCTTTCTTCACAGTCCAACTCTCACATCCATACATGAGCACTGGAAAAACCATAGCCTTGACTAGATGGACCTTTGTTGGGAAAGTAATGTTAATGTCTCTGCTTTTGAATATGCTATCTAGGTTGGTCACGACTTTCCTTCCAAGGAAGAAGCGTCTTTTAATTTCATGGCTGTAGTTTATAATTTTGATATAGTTCAAATTATTAATATCTGGTTTTATTTTGTGGCCTGTGCTTTTGTTGTTACATCTGGTAAATCATTTGTGGGTCTAATTTCCAGAAACATTTCCTGCATGTTTACTTCTAGGAGTTTTATACATTTGGGACTTAGCTTTAGGTCTTTAAACCATTTTGAGTTCATTTTTGTCTATAGTGTAAGACAATGTTTCAAGTAAATTCTTTTGCTGGTGGATATTCAGTTTTGTCAACATGTCTTGTTTTATAGACTGCTTCCAACATTTAGTAGTTTTTACACCCTTGTGAAACATTGTTTGAATATCTCCACAAGAGGTGTTTTTGTTTTTGTTTTAACCATTCTTTTTAGGTATGCTGCTGCTAAATTGCGTCAGTCATGTCCGACTCTGTGCGACCCCACAGACGGCAGCCCACCAGGCTTCTCTGTCCCTGGGATTCTCCAGGAAAGAACTCTGGAGTGGGTTTCCATTTTCTTCTCCAATGCATGCATGCATGTATGCACGCTAAGTCACTTCAGCCCGTGTCTGACTCTGTCCGATGCCATAGACAGCAGCCCACCAGTCTCCTCTGTCCCTGGGATTCTCCAAGCAAGAATGATGGAGTGGGTTGCCATTTCCTTCTCCACTTTTTAGGTATACTTAATTTACAATGTTGTGTTTCAGGTATACAGCAATTTACAAGATACTTAATATAGTTCCCTGAGCTATATCGTAGGTTCTTGTTGTTTATCTATTTTATATATATATATTCAGTTCAGTTCAGTCACTCAGTCGTGTCCGACTCCCTGCGACCCCATGAATCACAGCACGCCAGGCCTCCCTGTTCAGCACCATCGCCTGGAGTTCACCCAGACCCACGTCCATCGAGTCCGTGATGCCATCCAGCCATCTCATCCTCGGTTGTCCCCTTCTCCTCCCGCCCCCAATCCCTCCCAGCATCAGCGTCTTTTCCAATGAGTCAACTCTTCTCATGAGGTGGCCAAAGTACTGGAGTTTCAGCTTTAGCATCATTCCTTCCAAAGAAATCCCAGGGTTGACCTCCTTCAGAATGGACTGGTTGGATCTCCTTGCAGTCCAAGGGACTCTCAAGAGTCTTCTCCAACACCACAGTTCAAAAGCATCAATTCTTCGCCACTCAGCCTTTTTCACAGTCCAACTCTCGCATCCATACATGACCACAGGAAAAACCATAGCCTTGACTAGATGGACTTTAGTCGGCAAAGTAATGTCTCTGCTTTTGAATATACTATCTAGGTTGGTCATAACTTTTCTTCCAAGGAGTAAGCATCTTTCAATTTCATGGCTGCAGTCACCATCTGCAGTGATTTTGGAGCCCCCAAAAACAAAGTCTGACACTGTTTCCCCATCTATTTGCCATGAAGTGATGGGACCGGATGCCATGGTCTTCGTTTTCTGAATGTTGAGCTTTAAGCCAAGTTTTTCGCTCTCCTCTTTCACTTTCATCAAGAGGCTTTTTAGCTCCTCTTCACTTTCTGCCATAAGGGTGGGGTCATCTGCATATCTGAGGTTATTGATATTTTTCCTGGCAATCTTGATTCCAGCTTGTGCCTCTTCCAGTCCAGCGTTTCGCATGATGTACTCTGCATATAAGTTAAATAAGCAGGGTGACAATATACAGCCTTGACGTACTCCTTTTCCTATTTGGAACCAGTTTGTTGTTCCATGTCCAGTTCTAACTGTTGCTTCCTGACCTGCATACAGTTTTCTCAAGAGGCAGGTTAGGTGGTCTGGTATTCCCATCTCTTTCAGAATTTTCCACAGTTTCTTGTGATCCACACAGTCAAAGGCTTTGGCATAGTCAATAAAGCAGAAATAGATGTTTTTCTGGAACTCTCTTGCTTTTTCCATGATCCAGCAGATGTTGGCAATTTGATCTCTGGTTCCTCTACCTTTTCTAAAACCAGCTTGAACATCAGGAAGTTCACGGTTCACGTATTGCTGAAGCCTGGCTTGGAGAATATATATTAGTTTGTATATATTCGGACTCCTAATTTATCTCTCCCTTTCCTGCCCCAGCCACCATCCTGCACTATCCCCTTTGGTAACCATAAGTTTGTTTCTTATACTGGTGAGTTTATTTTGTGAATAAGTTCATTTGTACCATTTGTTTCAGTTCAACATATAATATCCTATGATGTTTGTCTTTCTCTGTCTGATTTCATTTAGAATAACCCCTAAGTCTGTCTATATTGCTGCAAAAGGCATTACTTCATTGTGTTTTATGCTGTGGAGGTGGCAACCCACTCCAGTGTTCTTTCTTGGAGAATTTCATAGACAGGGCAATCTGGCAGGCTGCAGGCCATGGAGTCTTAAAGAGTTGGACATGGCTGAGCTACTTTCACTTCACAATATTTCCTGGTACATATGTACCACATATTCTTTATCCCTTTGTCTGTCAGTGAACATTTAGGTTGCTGCCATGTTTTGCCTCATGTAAATAGTGCTACTAAAACATTGGGGTGTATGTATCATTTTGAATTAGTTTTCATCCTTTCTGGATATATGCCCAGGATTGGAATTGCTGGTTCATGTGATAGCTCTATAGTTAGTTGTTTATGGAACCTCCATGCTATTCTCCAAAGTGACAGTTCCCTCCAATAGTGTAGGAGTGTTCTCTTTTCTCCACACCCTCTCAAGCATTTATTGTTTGTAGACTGCTTGATGGTGGTCATTCTGACCAGTGTGAGGTGATACATTTTTGTGGTTTTGATTTGCATTTCTCTCCTAAGTAGCGACATCAAACATCTTTTCAGGTGACTGTTGGCCATCTGTTTGTCTCCTTTGGAGAAATATCTGTTTTGATCTTCTGCCCAGTTTTTGATTGGGTTGTTTTTTCGTTTGTTTTATATTAAGCTGTATGAACTGTTTGTATATTTTGGAAATAAATCCCTGATAGGTAGCATCATTTGCATATATAGTCTCGTAGTCCAAAAGTTGTATTTTTGTTCTTTTTTGGTTTCCTTTGCTTTGCAAAAAGGTTTTAAATTTAATTAGGACTCATTTGTTTGATTTTGCTTTTATTACGATGACTCTAAGAGATAGATTCAAAAAAATTTTGCTGACATTTATGTCAGTGTTTTGCATTTGTTTTCCACTATGAATTTTATAGTATCTGGTCTTGCATTTAGATGTTTAATACATTTTGAGTTTATTTTTGTATGTGGTGTTAGAGAATGTTGTAATTTCATTCTTTTTCATGTAACTATCCATTTATCCCAGCATCACTTATTAAAGAGACTTCTTCATTCTATATTCTTTCCTCCTTTTTATATAGAATAATTGACTCTAAGTAAATTGGTTTATTTCTGGGTTTTCTGTCCTGTTCTACTGATGTTTGTTTCTGTTTTGTGCCATCATCATACCACTTCCCTGGTGGCTCAGACGGTAAAGTGTCTGCCTACAATGCAGGAGACCCAGGTCCAATCCCTGGGTCCGGAAGATCTCTGGAGAAGGAAATGGCAACCCACTTTAGTATTCTTGCCTGGAAAATCCCATGGACAGAGGAACCTGGTAGGCTACAGTCCATGGGGTCGCAAAGAGTCAGACACGACTGAGCGACTTCACTTTTACTTTGATGACTGTAAGTTTGTAGTATGGTCTGAACTCAGGGAACATGATTCCTCCAGGTCTGTTCTTCCTTCTAAAGATCGATGTAGATATCAGAGTCTTTTGTATTTTGGTACAAATTAAGTTTTTCTTTGTTTTATGAAATATGTCATTGTTAATTTGATAAGGGTTGCGTTGAATATGTAGATTGCCTTGGATAGTATGGTCATTTTGACTGTTATTTCTTTCAATCCAAGAACACAGTATATGTTTCCATCTGTTTGTGTCATCTTTCCTATCAGTCATCAGCATCTTATAGTTTCATGAATACAGTTCTTTAGACTTTTTAGGTAGGTTTATTCCTTAGAATTTTATTCTTTTCTCTGAGGTGGTGAATGGGATTGTTTCATTAATTTCACTTTCTGCTGTATCATTATTAGTGTATAGACATGCAGCAGTTTTCTATATGTTTTGTATCCAGCAAGTTTACTCTGTTCATTGATAAGGTCTAATAGTCATCTGGTGGCTTCCTCGGGATTTTTTGTGTATAGCATCATAGTGACAGTTTTACTTCTTTCTTATTTCTTTTTTTTTTTACTTGAATTCCTTTTATTTCTTTTTTTTTTTTTTTTCTGATTGTTGTGGCTAGGACTTCGAAAAATTTGTCCAGTAAAAGTGGCAATAGTGAACATTCTTGTCTTATTCATGTTGTTAAGGGGAATGCTTTCAGTTTTTCCTTGTTGAGTATGATGTTAGCTGTTTGTTTGACATATACAGTCTTAATTATGTTGAGGTAGGGACCATCTGTGCTGACTTTATGAAGGGTTTTTGTCATAAATGGCACTTGAATTTTGTGAGAAACTTTTCTGCATCTATTGATGATCATATGGTTTTTAGTCTTCAACTGTTAATGTGGTGTATCATAGTGATTAACTTGTGGATATTGAGAAATCTTGCATCCGTGCAATAAATCCCACTTGAACATGGTATGATCCTTTTATGTATTAGTAAGTGTTTGAATATGCTCTTTTGAACTCAGGGGAGGTCCAGGAGAATAAAGCCTTTTTCTACAAAAAGGTGTTGGATGCCTCAGAAAGGCTGTTATAACTGGGAAGGTCCTCCAGAGTCAGTTTCAGTCCCTCCTTTGATACTCCTCGATCTTGAGATGAACATGTGTGGAAGAAGAAATGAAATAAATGTCCAATAGAGAGGTTAATCATACTTGGCAGAAGAACCCAGGTTTAGATAGCCTTTTCTGTATTTTCCTTCTGATTTCTGCTAATAAGATTCTTACACAATATCCTGGAATATTGTGTATGCTTTTCTTGAATATAAGCATTCCATTGTAACTTACAAAATTCACAGTTGGATACATTACATTGTAAATAGTATAACAGGTATTTTCCTGCTTTCTCCATATATCACACTTTTAAAATCTCTCTTGTTTCTGTCCCATACCCATAGTATAATGCCCATAAACTTGCTGAACCAGTTCTTTTCTTTTAAGGTCAGTATGTTAGTTTGCACTCTCAGTTATTTTCACAAAGACATGGCAGTCACAAGCTGATATCTGACATAAACCTGTGTACCCTATGCTCCACGCAGGCCTTTTCTTCATCCTGACCATTCCTTTGATATGGACGGAAACATCGTTCTTACCTACCACATCCCTCCACCTTTTACATACTCTCATTGTAAAGATAATCTCTGGTCATTTATTGAACAAGTTTCTCAGGACATGACCTAAATCACTCTGTGCATCCATGATGACTCACAACCCATTTCTAGATGGGATGGTTGAATAATAGTTAAACAGACTACTTCTGTATTGTATCTTCCTTGATATTTTCTTTCCAAGTTCCTTGTATTTTTTTTTTTTAATATTTTCTAATCTATTCATTCAGTGGGTGGTCATGTTGACAAAGTTTTCTCAGTCTGTAGATTCAGATTCATATCCTGTTTCTATTACCACTTTGTATACCAATTGGGTGTGTCTCCTGCTCTGATTAGAGAAAAACATGTTAATTTACCTCAAGCCTTTCAAAGCAAATTAGTGCTGTTGGTTGGCTTACAGTAGTGCATGTTTTATAGTAAATACTCAAAATTTACTTTTGTTTAAAAAATGTAATATCTATATTCTGTCATGATCTTTATGATATGATGTTATCTACATTATATCTTTTTAAAATTTTATTAGTTTTATAATTGAAGCATAATTGCTTTACAGAATTTTGTTTTCTGTCAAACCTCAACTAGATTATATCTTGTATGCTTTTCACTTGCAACATTTTTCAGCAATATTGTGTCTGACCCTAGTCAATAAATACCCAAAGCACTCACTTTTTATTTATTATATTTTGGTGCCATTAAACCAGGTAATTAAGAATAGTGTATGGCTAGAGAGAAGCCTTCCTTGGTGGCTCAGTGGTAAAGAATTCACCTGCTAATGCAGAAGATGCAGGTTTGGTCCCTGAGTAAAGAAGATCCCATGGAGAAGGAAATGGCAACCCACTCCATTATTCTTGCCTGGGAAATCCCATGGACAGAGGAGTCCGGTGGGCTACAGTCCACAGGGTCGCAAAGAGTCGACACGACTGAGCGACTGAACAACAACAACAGGTATGCATTGCTTTGATTATTGGCTGTTAGAAAACTGGTGACTGTTTTACATCTTAATTTATGTGTCATTTACAGATGATGGTCTTTTAGCGTGTATTCTGCAATACAGCTGACACATACTACTATTTAACATTGTAAAATGCCTTTTCTTTTTGGGTATGTAGTTCTATAGCAGATTTAGAAAACTATGTTGTTTCCAAAAAATTGTTTTAGTCATATTCACTTTCTCATTTATTTAAATTGTAAACAACCAATTAGTATAGTTAATTGGGTAAGCTTGCTTTTGGATTATTTACTATCACAATGCATAATATATTGTTTAGAGCTTTTTTATGTACAGTAAGTATACAGAATACAATGATAGTGTAATATTTTTGTTTTCAATGTGAGACAACTGTTGATTGATACGTTCCTAGGGGTCCTGGTAGAAAAATACTCGTTTCTGAGAGTTGGCATAAGATTGTCCAATGTGAGTGTGTTTGGCATATGGTTTTTAAAACTAAGCTACCTTAACAGAGAATTTATGTTATCATGCTTTCTTAAGTTAAGAATTCTATTCCTTTAGTGTTTCTAAAAACTTAAGGTCATCATTGTGGTGTTTCATAACTTGGTGTAAGTATTACTTTTAGTGTAATCTATATTCAACATGAAAGATTTATTTTTGAATTATTGTGAGCAGGATACCTGTGGTTCTTTTTATATTGTAGATATCTCTCCTACACATGTGATCAAGCATTTACAACCCAAAGTGAATAGTGATAAACGAGAAACATTCCAAACATTGATGCTGGGAAGACCTAAAAGCTGTGAAATCAAACATGTTCATCTTTGGGAAAGTCAGGAGAATATGTGTGACTTTGAGTGTCAGGGGAGAGATGACAAAAGAAATTACAAAGGCACACCTGTAAGCCTTAATGGAAATGTGCCTGATGGAAGAGATTCATATGATGGAAAGGATGCAGGAATCAAGCCCTTTGGAAACAGGCTTGGATTTAAGTCTCAGGAGAAACTGCAGATACTTCAAACTGGCGGGATAATTTCTGAATATAATAGAGTTGAGAGGTCTGTCAACAACAGTTTCTCATTTTCACCACTTCAAAGAATTCCTCCTTGTGTCCAAACCAGTGTTTCTAATATACATGGGAATGATTTTATGAATCCTTCAGTAGTATTGCAAGACCTCAAAGCACACAGGGAAAAACCTTACAAATGTGATGAGTGTGGCAAGGCCTTTCTTGTAAAGTCAATCTTTTTAAGTCATCAGACAGTTCATACTGGAGAGAAACCTTACAAATGTGATGAGTGTGGCAAGGCCTTTACTCACAGCTCAAATCTCAGGAGACATCAGAAAATTCATGCAGGACAGAAATTTAAATGTGATACATGTGACAAAGTCTTCAGCCGAAATGAAAACCTTGCTGGTCATCAGAGGATTCATACTGGAGAGAAACCTTACAAATGTGATGAGTGTGGCAAAGTCTTTTCTCACAGATCAACCCTCAGGAGACATCAGAAAATTCATATAGGAAAGAAATTATTTAAATGTGATATATGTGACAAAGTCTTCAGCCGAAATGCAGACCTTGCTGTTCATCAGAGGGTTCATACTGGAGAGAAACCTTACAAATGTAATGAGTGTGGCAAGCAGTATAGTTACTCTTCACAGTTAATAAGTCATAAGAGGCTTCATACTGGAGAGAAACCTTACAAATGTGATGAGTGTGGCAAGGCCTTTCGTGTTAAAACCTTCCTTATAAGTCATCAGACAGTTCATACTGGTGAGAAACCTTACAAATGTGATGAGTGTGGCGAGGCCTTTCGTCTAAAGTCAACCATTTTTAGGCATCAGACAGTTCATACTGAAGAGAAACCTTACAAATGTGATGAGTGTGGCAAGGCCTTTACTCACAGCTCATACCTCAGGAGCCATCAGAAAATCCATACAAGAAAGAAATTATTGAAATGTGATATATGTGACAGAATCTTCAGACGAAATGTACACCTTGCTGGTCATCAGAAGGTTCATACTAGAGAGAAACATTACAAATGTGATGAGTGTGGCAAAGCCTTTTGTGTAAAGTCAATCCTTTTAAGGCATCAGACAATTCATACTGGAGAGAAACCTTACAAATGTGATGAGTGTGGCAAGGCCTTTCGTCTTAAAACCTTCCTTTTAAGTCATCAGACAGTTCATACTGGTGAGAAACCCTACAAATGTGATGAGTGTGGCAAGACCTTTCGTCTAAAGTCAACCATTTTTAGGCATCAGACAGTTCATACTGGAGAGAAACCTTACAAATGCGATGAGTGTGGCAAGACCTTTCATGTAAAGTCAGTGCTTTTAAGTCATCAGACAATTCATACTGGAGAGAAACAAGGACAGATGTGATAAGTGTGGCAACACCTTTCATGTAAAGTCAATCCTTTTAAATCATCAGACAGTTCATACTGGAGAGAAACTGTACAAATGTGAGGAGTGTGGCAAGGCCTGATGTAGGGAACAAGGTATAAGGAAGGTTGAGAAGTGCTTGCAAACGAGACTCTCAACCAGGGCTGAACGTTCTTGCAAATGAGATGTTCAGTCAAGAATCCTCTGTTTGTTCCCGTGGGAAAAGAACATTTCTTGCACACAAGGATGTTTCTCTGATTCCTCAAAAGGAACAGACCCAGGGACAAAACGGATTCTAAGTTGATAAGGAAGTTTCCCAAAACAAAGTCTTAGCTGCAGTAAATAAGGTAAAGGTTATTTCGCCCCGCGCCTGCGCACTGTATAATCACTGATTTATGGTGTTTGGCAACTTGCCCTGTAGATTGTTGTGCAAAAGATATAAAGTAAAGCAGCTGCAAGAAGCAGCAGTTGTAAAGTAGAAAGATTCAAACCACTCTGCAATGTTGGTGTTTCATTCCGTCGCCAGCATCTGGCGCTCAACACGGGCACGACGGAACCGAAAGGGTAAGCACCGCGGGGCGAAACGCTGAAAGGGGGACTTTCAGGAAAAAGAAAACAGAAAAAAAGAAAAGAACCGAAAGGGTAAGCACCCTGGGGCGAGATGCTGAAAGGGGGACTTTCAGGAAAAAGAAAATAAGAAAAAGAACAGAAAAAAAAAGAAAAAGAAAAAACCATGGGGAGTTCCCTGTCTTTAAAGTCACAATATATGGAGCTGGTTAAGGGGCTCCTGCATTCTATAGGAATTAAAACGTCTACTCGCTGTTTGAGTAAGTTGTTCTGCCTCATAGAGCAGCATTGCTGTTGGTTTCAATATCAAACAAAAGTACAGCTGAATTTGAAGGAATGGAAAGTGGTACAGAAGGAGTTAAGAAAGCAACATCAAAAAGGAAATGTGATTCCTTTAAGGCTGTGGACTCTATGTAGCGCTATAATGCAAGCTTTAAAATTAATGGCTGCTGATAGTGAGGCCGTCTCATGTTCTCTTAAGAAGGATGATCCCCTGTATGAGAATGTGCCTGTGAGTGCGGAGAAGGAAGGCGAATGTGAGGAGGGGGCTTCACCTTGGCCTCCACCCAAACCTCCGGATGATAGTACAGATTCATTCACAGAGACAGATAGAGATGCGAGTTCGGGGGAGGATTCAGATTCTCTAGAGGCAATGACTGCTGCCTTTCAGAAGGTTTTATTAAATAGAAAACAAACTTCCAAGGCTGTTAACCCTTCTGCACCACCTTACGCATCCCTATTTCCAGTAGCTGCCGACAAGGCTGAGTTAGGGAGAGAGAGTCGGTGGTTTTGGAAGTACGGGACAAAGTATATTTTGGGAAATTCTCAGTAATGACTGTCACCCTTTAATGTCACTGATTATTGACGATAGACAGTTTGAAGGATTAGTGGATACAGGAGCAGATGTTTTGGTTATTTCTCTCCAGCAGTGGCCTAATGACTGGAAAAAAGAAAAAAGTCCTCTTGTTTTAACAGGCTTAGGATCTATAGCAGATGTGTGGAGAAGCACTCAACCTTTGTCATGCCAATTGTCTAATGGAAAAAAAGTATTTATTTCTTTTTACATTGTTAATATACCTATTAATATCTGGGGAAGAGATCTTTTATTTTCTTTAGGAACAACACTCACCATCTCGTCGGAAAACTTGTAGCCACTGCTCAGATTCCTCGAGCTCTCCCATTGAAATGGTTAACTGATGTCCCTAAATGGGTTGAGCAGTGGCCGCTTCCAAAAGTGAAGCTCGAGGCTTTAGAACAATTAGTAGAAGAACAGCTTCAATCTGGCCATATCAAACCTTCCACGTCTCCTTGGAATTCTCCTGTTTTTGTCATTAAGAAAAAATCTGGTAAATGGAGAATGTTGACTGATTTAAGGGAAGTTTATAGAACCTATGGGAGCTTTGCAATTAGGTCTCCCTTCCCCTGCTTTGATTCCACAGAATTGGTTTTTGATGGTTTTAGATTTGAAGGATTGCTTTTTTTTACTATTCCTTTGCAAATAAAAGATAGAAATAAATTTGGTTTTACTATTCCAGTGTATAATCATGGGCAGCGTCAGGTAACATTACTATATGGACGGGAAACTTTACTTTGAATATTAATGATCCTAGAGGGCCGTTTCAAGTCATTTGCATATTAATAAATCTTACTCTGCTATAGCATGTGTAAAATTTCCTTATTCTTTACTGTATGGACAAGGGATTTGGAATGAAATTTTGGGAGTTATATCATGTTCTGATTGTAACTTGACTCAATGTATAAACCATTCCTGGTGGGAAAATGTTGAAAACAAGGTGATCCATTCCAGTAATTACTCTTTGGTTATTGTGAAAGCACGGACTGAACTCTGGTTGCCTGTTAATCTTACTCGACCTTGGTCGGACTCTTTTGCTGTCACTCATCTTGGGAATGCTGTACAAACTCTTCTCCATCGATCCCAAAGAATGCTTGGCATTGTCATCGCATCAGTTCTCGCCGAGGCTTCAGTAACAGCAACAGCAACTGTAGCAGGTCTTGCTTTGCATCAAGGCATACAGACTGCTGATTTTGTCAGGGAGTGGCATAAGGATGCTCATTTATTGTAGCAACAACAGCATGATTTGGACGCTCAATTGGCTACTGATGTATTGAATTTACAACACACTGTTTCCTGGTTAGGAGATCAAGTGACTGTGTTAGCTACAAAAAATGTGTTAAAATGTGATTGGAACTCATCCCACCTATATGTAACCCCTGTTCCCTTTAATATCAGTGAGAGTTGGGAAAAAGTGAAAAGGTCTTTAGTGGGACACCAGAATTTCACTGCTAAAATTATGGAATTGGAACAAACTATATTGTCAACTTTTAGTAAGACGCTGCCTGATATTATTGGTTCTGATATACTGAAGAGTCATCAAGAAGGATTAGATAACCTCAATCCTTTAGGACATGTATCTACATTGTTAACAACATCCTTTGTGAATACTTTTGTTAATTGTTGCTTTATGTTTTATTGCTTTTATAGTCTACCGGCACTGGCGAAAAGGGAAACAATTGAAAGAAGAAGCTTTGCCTATTTGAGTGCTTATTCAGCACCTGCAAGAAAAGAAAGGGGGAGATGTAGGGAACAAAGTATAAGGAAGGTTGAGAAGTGCTTGCAAACGAGACTCTAAACCAGGGCTGAACATTCTTGCAAATGAGATGTCAAGAATCCTCTGTTTGTTCCCGTGGGAAAAGAACATTTCTTGCACACAAGGATGTTTCTCTGATTCCTCAAAAGGAACAGACCCAGGGACAAAACGGATTGTAAGTTGATAAGGAAGTTTCCCAAAACAAAGTTTTACCTGCAGTAAATAAGGTAAAGGTTATCTTGCCCCGCACCTGTGCACTGTATAGTCGCTGAATTATGGTGTTTGGCAACTTGCCCTGTAGATTGTTGTGCAAAAGATATAAAGTAAAGCAGCTGCAAGAAGCAGCAGTTGTAAAGTAAAAAGATTCAAACCACTCTGCAGTGTTGGTGTTTCATTCCATCGCCTGCAGCCTTTACTGACAGCTGAAACCTCAGGAAACATCAGAAAATTCATACAGTAAAGAAATTATTTAAATGTGATATATGTGACAGAGTCTTCAGCCGAAATACACACCTTGCTGGTCATCAGAAGGTTCATACTGGAGAGAAACCTTAAAAATGTGATGAGTGTGGAAGAGTCTTTGGTCAAAAACCACATCTTCGACTTCATTGGAGAATTCATACTGGAGAGAGACCTTTCAGATGTGATGAGTTTGGCAAGTTCGTCAGTCGAAATTCACACCTTACAAGTCATTGCAGAATACATATAGAGAAAGCTTTCAAATGTTTCGAGTGTGGAAAATCCTTTACTCAGGTCTCAGCACTCACTAAACATCAGAAAATCCATACATGAGAGGAACGTATGTGAATGTGGTATATGGTAGAAGTCTTCAAAATTCAAAGTTCAAAATTCACATGCTATTGTTGGTCAGAGAATTCATCCTACTGAGAAACCATACAAATATCATGAGTGTGGCAACATCTTAGGCCTCATGAGAAAATTTATACTGGATAGAAGCCAGACATATATGTGTTTATTAGGTCTATAGAACATGAATTCATTCTAGAAAGATTCCTCACCAATTTCACAAGTGTAAAAAAAAAGAAAAAACAACCCTATCCTCACAGCTCACATCTCACCATTAGTATCAGAGTATCCTGGAGAAAACACACAGCAATGTAATGTGTGTGGCCAGGATCTTACCCAAAATAGGAACATAGTGGAGCCATACTTCCCAGACTCAATGGTTGTGGCAAATCCTTTACCTTTTTCGCTATATGTATTCTCTGATGACTTTAGTTCAGGCACTCAGCAACTGCAGTAAGTCCGTATTTGAAAAGAAGCTATAGAGATCTTTTCATGTAAAAGAAACCCAAATTCTAACTCAACAAAGATGATTCTTTGGGACGGTAGTCCACCATCTCTTTGGTCTCCTGGCTTTCTGAATAAAGTCACTATTCTTTGCCCAACAAGTGGTCTCTCAGTTTATTGAGCTGTTGTGTGGTGAGCTCTAAGAGCTTGGCTTTGGTGATACATTGATCAAACACATTTGCTACATGTGTTTCATTATGGTCTCTGGGAAGGAATCAGTGAGATGAAGGGGCCGACTTCATTAGATACGATTCATTCACTTCCGTGTTTCCTGGAAAAACACACAGCCTGAATTACGAAATTCAATAGTGTGTGTGAATTAGCAAGAGGGAGGGTGGAAAATAACGTAAAACTAGGACATGACTCATGGTCAGTAGGATCAGGAAGCCCTTTTGTACATAGTCCAGCATGTTATAAAACATAATGTTCTACCAACTGACCTTGAACAGAGTAGGCAAGATGTTAAAAGGCCTGGGCTTTTCGTAGGAGGAGAGGGACAGTTACCAGGGACTGATGGTGTGCTAGGAATGATGCATAGGAAAAGGGTCATGTTCTCCATTGGATAGAAATAACTGTTGTGTGTATGATTAAAGAAGAGTTACTCTTATTTGTGGAAATCGAAGACAGAGCTGTCATTGTCTTTGTAGACCTGGACATGGGGACTGGAGTCGATGAGAAGAAGGATGCAGGGGACCCAAGTCTCAAGTGAAACCGGGTGCTTTATTTGAAGAAACGCATGTTTATTATATCTTCATACAAGGCAGCTTTAGGCAGTAAAAAATATTGAGCAAAAACAAAGCCAAGCAAATAGCAGTCTTCAAAGGGCCAGAAAGCATTCCATATCCTGAGAAAGAGGGGCATAACTGAATAGATTACCTTTAAGTAAAAAGTCATGGAAGGGAGTCACTGAAAGAAATCCAAGCAGGTGCCCTTTCTCATGACCTCAGTCCTGAGAACTGCCTACACCTCTGCTCGTTCCTGTTTTCCAAGAACTGGTAAGGAATAGAGAGTCCTTGAGAAATGGCAGACAAAAGAAGAAACTAACATATTGGATCCCTTAAAGTTGAACGTCCCCTGACAGTTCCCCCTTTTTATTTTTTCATAATTGGAGATGACTGTAGATACTTTTGTGAAAAAGGCCCTGACCAATTGAGTTTGTTTAGTTTGAACAATTTCAGTTGAAAGGCATCAGTATATTACAGATATAATCACCAGGATAATTATAGTTCCAGATCCAATACAATGTGTAATGCCTTGAAACCATCTTTGAGGGTCTAGCCCATATAATTGATCAGCTAGATGTTCAGCTAAGGTTTCCATATGTTGGAAGAGGGTAGACTCTTAGAGAAGGTTTCAAGGATTTCCTTTTGCAACAATTGTACATTTAAGGAAGCATTATTATCCATATCTTGCAAATGAAATTTGATTTGGTCCCAATTGTAAGCACTCTGGTTGAACCGAACAGAAGTGATACAAAATTGAGTGCAATTCCAATCACAATATAGTAATACTTGTTTTTGTAAATCTATTAATTGGTCTCCAACCCATTGGATGGCTGTTTTTAATTCCTGAATTTTATCTTGAGCTTTTTCATCTGTCTGAACCTGAGTGACCCATATAATAGTATGAGCGTCTGAAGTTTCTAAAGCAATGTCTGCGACAGCGGCAGTGGTGCAAATGGCTATTAACCCCAAAATGCGAAGAATCAACCATCTGATGAATCACTTAGATCGTCGGAGTAATTTAGTGAGCAACTGGGAGGCAAATCTTGCCATGGAACCCTCTTTCCAGGGTTGTTGGAGATCTACTGGCAACCACAGACTATGTCGAGATCGAAGAATCAAAAGGGATTATTTCTTTTAGAAAAATAGAGGAATTAAGTATACAGTTTGCAAATATACAAGTCACAGAACGTAAAGTGTTTTTAAATTGTAAGTTGCCTATGGCTATAACAAAAGGAAGGGGAACACAAGCTTGTATAAAATATGAATGATTATAATGGAAATAATAGTTACTATGGTCCCTGTGAAATATCTAGTCCAACCTCCAAGTTTTTCAATATTTGGAGCAAATTTCCAGATGTCCCATTGTTCAGGCCCAATTCATTTATTGAGGACGATTTGAGGGTGAAGAGGTGCCATTCCACCGTCAAGCCAGGCAAGGAGTCCTTTGTCATGGAAGTGTTCCATTGAACTGTTGGTAATCTTCCATGTTACTTGAGTAACATAATCACACATAGTACTATTAATATCATCTGAGAAGTTAGATAACCACATACCATAGGGTACCCAATCAACAATGCTGTAGTTAGCCACAAACATTAATTTCCATGATTTAGCTTGACATCTACCTCAATAAATAGGAATATATTTAACGTCCTTATAAGTAAACTCTTGCATTCCAACTTTTGTCCTTTTCCTAGAGTTCTGGTAGTATTGACATGGTTCTCATAAAGGGGCAGGGCAGTAAACAGTCTAAACGATGTGTGGAAGTTCTTTTTTGGAGGCAGGATGAAAGCCCACGTTTGTCGACTAACAACACATAATTCTGCTGGGCCCATGCATAAAGGAAGGATTTTATAGCGTAGAGGAATGTTAATTAATCTTCCTTCTTGCTCAGGATGAGAGGGCCCCTCCAAGCTCCAAGGAGGAGGCATATGTACTGAGTCATTAGTGGATATGGCCGGTCCTATATCTGTCCATTCTACAAACTGCAATAAAGTGGGGTTAGGTATATAAGCCCAATAAGTGTGATTAATCAAGTCAGCCTGAGTGGTGGAAGGAAAAGCAAGCATAGCGACAAAAATATTTTCTGGATTCCACGGCATTCCCTGTTGAGAAACTAGGTTTTCAGCTTGATTAGTAAGGGTTTTTATCTGTCTCCAAGTGGGGCGATCATAAGGTTGATGACCTTGAGTGTGGCGTTTCTTAGAAAATTTTCAAGTTGCCATGGCTGGTACTGGAAACTCCTCCTGGGGATTTCACCTACCGGGGTCCAGCCCTGGCAGGATCCAGGGATATCCTCAGGATGAACGACGTCGGCGAGGGGGGGAGGGGAGAGAGAGAAGAAAGAATAGAGGCTGATATTCCTTGGTTTACACAGAAAGCCAATAAAGCCCCAGACAAGAGACTTGCTCTGTTCACGGAGGCCGCAGGCGCCCTCTCGCCGGAGTGAAGACGCAGAGCGCCTTCTTGATTGGGTCTTAGAAGCCCAGGCAGAAAAGTGAATTCAGAGAGCCCCTGTGCTCCAAGGGATCAGCCTGAAAAAGAGGGAGAGAGAAGGAGAAAGGGAAAGAGAAGAAAAGAATGACACGGGGAGACCAAGCTTTGGTGAGCAAGGCCCGTAACTTTATTTTCAAAAGGAACTTTTATACCCTGACTTGTACATAGAGACAAATGAAAAGTACAAAGTCATGCAGAGTTAGCCCAAACATTCCAGCAGTTTTGCCCTTATTGAAACCAGGATTTTTCCTGCATACCTTTTCCATAAACAATGTTGTGTACATTATCTTCTGGCCTTGGAGGCCTATGGACATTTTATGACCCTCTTTTGATAAAGGCTGCTCAACTAGAAAACTTATTTTCCCTTGAAGTGTTTTTTCTTTATATTTCTAATCTATGTCAGCCTCAAAAAGTGCTAAACAGAGTTACATTCTCACTGAGCAAAGATGCAATGAGTTACAACAAAGAAAGAACCAATTAACTCAAAGGTCTGATGTGGTTAATTCCAAGGCTACTACTTGTTTTTCTTACATTCCAACTACATTAACTGTTGCGGGTGCACAGTGGACAAGGGATATGGGAAGTTGGCAGCAAGCACTGGCTCAACAATGAAATCCTATACCAGCACTATTCTAATAATTTTTAACTCTTTGAAAGGCTCCATATTTTTAGAATGTTTTAGGCTTCTCGTGCCTCTCACGATTGGAAGGCTGTAGCTGCAAGAGTCTGGATAAACCTGTCAGGCAAGCTAGAAAGCCATCAGAGGGGTTTGAATTGAAACACTCCTATCATGCCCAGGAGACTTATTAGCTAGAGCCCTAAGTTGACTTTCTCCAGAGAAAGGTGGTCGGGGATAGTCCCCTGTTAATGTCAGAAGAGTTGATGAAAGGCATAAAATAGACAGATTCTGGTTTTGGGGTGGATGCTCGAGCAGGTCCGGGGGGGTCCCTTGAGTCCTGATCAGCCTTGCTCGTCAAGTCTCCTCCACATGACCTTGTCGTGGCTGGGATCTCCCGTGCTGGCTCCCGGCATTCACCGTTTCTTCTTTATCTTGAATGCTGGTGGCTCCCCTGGGGCGGATCTTCCAAAAAGGAACACAACTGATTTCTTTGGGTCCATCTGGAGAAATACAACCATACCCTTATCCCTGTAATATTAATTTTCCAATTTCCATTGTTTAGTCAACCCGTCTTTATATCAAATGGGCAGAGGAAGGGAGGTATCCTTCAATGCCTCGAAATGTTTTTCTGCTTTTGTCAAAATATCCCCTTGCAGTAAGTTAAAAATTTTTTTAAACAAATAAAGCTGTATTAGCAGTAGTTACAGGATTAAAGAATATATTGTGTTGGAATCTGTTGGGGTCATTTAATGGACCGGAACCTGGCGGTCTGTTGTTGACGATAAGAAAGAGAAACAGAGAGGAAGAAAGAAAGACACAGGGACCAAAGCTCTGGTGGAGCAAAGGTGTTTTAATGATCTTTCTGTGAGTATATATATGCTGTTGCACAAGAAATTTCTTTCGATAATGATAAAGATCAGAAAACCAAATGTACAGCAACTGTTACCAAGGGAACAAGGGATTAAAAATGGTCACAAGGTCAGGAGACAATCCATATCTCAAGAAAGAGGATCGAGACTAAGCAGCTTTGTCATAAGAATGTTTACTGAAGGAGATTCAAGCCTGTCTCATCCTATGACCTCAGTCCTGGGAGTGGTGTGCCATTCCACTGGTTTCTGACAACAGAAATTGATAAGGAACAAAGGATTTATGAGAAACAGCACGTAGGAATCCTCCTGTTAGACATTCCCTGACAATACCCCCTTATTTATTTATAATAATTGTAAAAAGGGTTCTGACCATTTGAGTTTGTTTAGTTTTAACAATTTTTGCATGAAGGCAACAGTAAACGACAAATATAATTGTCCAGGCAATCACCAAAATTACAGTTCCAGACCTGATGCTGTGAGTAATGCTTTGAAACCATCTGCGTGGGTCTAGCCCAGATAATTGATCAGCTAGTTGTTCAGCTAAAGTCTCCAAATTAGTTGAAGAGGGCAGATTTTTAGAAAAGGTTTCAAAGATTTCTTTTTGTAATAATTGTACATTCAGAGAAGCATTATCATGTATGTTTTGTAAATGAAATTTGATTTGTTCCCAGTTGCAGGTACTATTATTGAATTGAACAGGTGTAACATAAAATTGAGTAGAATTCCAATCACATTTTAGCATCACCTGTTTTTGTACATCTATTAATTGGTCTCCAACCCATTTGATGGCAGTTTTTAGTTCCTGTATTTCATCTTGAATATCTTCATCTATCTGATCCTGAGTGGCCAACATAATATGACCATCTTTAGTCCAATTTTGGATAAAATTATGTGTTTGAATTGAGGTTTGTAAAGCAATGCCAGTGATGGCAGCAGTGGTGCAAATAGCTATTAATCCCAAAATGCGAAGAATCAGCCATCCAATGAATCATTTAGATCACTAGAGCAGTTTAGTAAGTAACCAGGAAGCACGTCCAGCCATGGGACCTTCTTCCCAGGGCCGCTGGAGATTTATTGGTAACCACAGACTACGTCAAGATTGAAGAATCAAAAGGGATTCATTTCTTAAGGAAACAGAAGAGTTAAGTATATAATTTGCAATTTATACAAGTTATAGAACGTAGTCTTATTGAATTGTAAACTTCCTATAGCTATAACAAAAGGAAGGGGAACGCAAGCTTGTATGAAATATGACTGATTATAACGAAAGAAATAGTTTCTGTGACTACAGTTGGTCCCTGTGAAATGTCCAGTCCACGTCCCAAGTTCTTGGGTGGATGCAGCAAGTTTCCAGATGTCCCATTGTTCAGGCCCAATCTGTTTATTAAGGACGATTCGAGGACGAGGGGGTGCCATTCCACCGTCAACCACCCAAGAAGTCCTTTGTCATGGTAATGTTCCATTGTAGTGTTAGTAACCTCCTATGCTACTTGAGGAGCATAATCACACCCAGTACTGTTAATATCATCTGAGCAGTTAGATAACCACATACCATGGGGTCCCCAATCGACAATTGTATGATTAGCCACAAACATTAATTTTCCTGATTTGCCCTGACATTTGTCCCAAGGAACCAGAGTATATTTAAAGTTCTTATTAGTAAACCCTTTGCATAGTGTTCTTTGTTCTTTCCCTAACGTTTCAGTAGTATAAACATGGTTCACGGACAAAGAAAGGGAAGTAAGTAATCTAAGCTACGCAGGGCAAAAGCCCAAGTTTGTCAGCTAACGTTTATGCATAATTTTGCTGGGCCTATACACAAAGGAAGGACTTCATAACCTGCTGGTGCTGCTGCTAAGTCACTTCAGTCATGTCCGACTCTGTGACCCCATAGACGGCAGCCCACCAGGCTCCCCTGTCCCTGGGATTCTCCAGGCAAGAACACTAAGTGCATGAAAGTGAAAAGTGAAAGTGAAGTCGCTCAGTCGTGTCCGACCCTCAGCGACCCCATGGACTGCAGCTTTCCAGGCTCCTCCATCCATGGGATTTTCCAGGCAAGAGTACTGGAGTGGGGTGCCATTGCCTTCTCCGCTTCATAACGTAGAGAGATATTAATTAGTTTCCCTTCTTCTTCAGGGTGTGAGGGCCCTTTAAGGCTCCAGGGAGAAGGCATATATATGGAGTCATTGGTTAGTACGATTGGTCCTTTCTCCGTCCATTCTACAACCTGAAGTAAAGCGGGGTTGGGTATGTAAGCCCAGTAAGTGTGATTAATTAGTTCAGCTTTAGCGGGCAGGGAGGCAGAAGCAAGCAAAGCAAGCAGGGCAACAAAAATATTTTCAGGACTCCAAGGCATTCTCTGTTGAGAAACCAGATTTTCAGCTTGATTATTGTAAGGGTTTTTATTTGTCCCCAAGAGGGGAGATCATAAGGGTGATGTCGCCAAGGGTGGTGCTTTCTGGAGATCTTTAGAGCCGCCATGGCCTGTATTGGAATTTCTTCCTCCTGGGGTTTTTGTTGTCTCGCCTCTATCTTGAAGGCCAGAGGCCCTATTGGGTCAGATCTTCTGAAGAGGAAGCCATGTGAGTTCGTTGGATTCATCTGGGGAAATACAAGCATACCCCTTTCCCTGTAAGATTAATTTCCCAGATTTCCATTGTTTATTCAACCTGTGTTGGTACCAAATGGGCAGAAGAGAAGAGTCCTTCAATTCCTGGAAATGTTTTTCTGCTCGTGTCAAGATATCTCCTTGCAGTCAGTTTAAAAAATTTAAAACAAATAAAGCTATATTAACAATAGTTATAGGCTTAAAGAATATATTGCATTGGAATCTAGTAAAGTCTACTCTGGGTAAGGAAGATAAAAGTGTTCCTGTGTATTCCCCCTTATTTAATCTTTTATTTGTAGTTTCAGTGTGTAATGTGTTTGTTTAACTATGTCTTGTGTTTGTGGATTATAAGGAATGTCTGTAATCTGTTTAATAGATAATGAATGTGAAAATTGTTTGAACTGCTTAGAAATATAGGCAGGGCCATTGTCTGATTTTATAGATTTAGGTGTTGTCATTATTGCAAAGTAAGCTAACAGGTGGGTTATAACATGTTGTGTAGTTTCACCTCGGAGAGGTGTGGCCCATATAAAAGAAGAATTTGTATCGATCAAGACATGTAAGAAGGAAGAGGAAGAAAGTTCAGGGCCATGAGTTACATCCATTTGGCATAAAATTCTCTTTCATTTGTCGTAAACCTTTTTTATATGTTTGTATTCATCATTTTATTAGCTATTTCTTATATCTTTTTATTAAAAGCATACATCTTTTCTTTAGAACTATGAAGTGTCTTGTATATTAGCATTTTATAGATTGATGAATATATTATATGTTTATTTATTATATATACATTTATATGTATTTATTAATAGTATAAAATCTCTTTAGTTTTTATGTAAGAAAAACTTTTTGTAAGAGGAAGTTAGTATTCAGTAATTAATGTTTTAAAATCTTACTTTATTTGGAAATGACCTAGCTATTTAATAAACTTTTATTATCTAGTTTATTACAATTTTATGAATTTAAGTTACCCCAATCCTAAGAGATTAGACATTTTAAAAATATAATTATTTTTAATAAAGTTTATCTAAAAGTTATCTCATTTATAATTTATATATATATAAAGATTTACTTTTTGTTGAGAAATTTAGTTTACCTTAAATCTAGGCACAATAAAATATTATATAATGTTGATTTGAGACATGTCTTAATTAGATTAGCAACCAATTATATTTAAATTATATTTATATTTAAATAAACATATTTAATATTGAATATTTTTCAGTTCACGTGAACTTGAATTTAAATAAAGCTCATTAATTTCATATTATCCAAAAAAAAAGACATACATTGAGACATAATTTTAGATAGATATAATTTTCCACTTGAAATTTAAAATCTTTTTGATATATATATATATATATATTTTTTTTTTTTCCTGTGTTCCACCAATATTTTTATGGCTAGAGTCCCAGATAGAGTGGTCTGTGTATCCAAAGTACATGATAAGAGTTAACTTTAGCTTTTTTCTTAGGCCTCTTTTTGTTTCCCGGGCAGAATTGGAGCTCCAAAAAAGTATTTTAACAAGTTAACCTTCTCCTAACTGCACATGTAAGAAGAACCGGTTTTGCAATTTCAAAAAAGATTTTATTTTAATCAGTTTTCTCTGGAGTCTAAAGAATGAATATCATGGCCATTCAGTGTCAAAAATACCACTTCTCCTTTTTGTAGTTACAGTTAATGATATAAGCATGAGGGAATTGCTGTCACATTGGATGTAAAGCCTTGGCTACAAAATTTTGACAAATAGGACTGTTAAGTATACCTTGAGGTAACACAGTCTATTGAAATCTTTTATGAGGCCCGATGTGATTAGGAAAAGGGAGAGAGAAAGTGAATCTCTCTCAGTCTAAAGGGTGTAAAGGTATATTTAAAAAGCAATCTTGTAAATCAGTAATAATAATGTGCCAATTTTGAGGAACAGTAGTAGGAGATGGAATCCCTGGTTGTAGTGCACCCATGGATTTCATAGATGCATTAACTTTTCTAAGGTCTGTTAAGAGATGTCATTTGCCAGATTTCTTTTTTATTACAAAAATAGGAGAGTTCCAAGGAGAGTAAGATTTCTCAATATGTTTTAATTCTAATTGTGTGTCTATAAGTTCTTTAGTAGCCTGTAATTTTTCCTTCGTAAGGGGCTACTGCTCTGTCCAAATAGGCTTGTCATTCTTCCAAGTTATTTTAAGAATTGCTTTGTTAAATGAGCAGTGGCCCCTAGGAAAAATGTGGAATGTATATCTGAGTTTGCCATTGCGTAAGTAAGTCCCTTCCTATTAGATTAAGGGGTGCATCTATCACATGAGGTCTTAATGTTGCAGGCTGGCCTTTTGGTCCTTCATATGGGTAGATTTGAATATTTTGATAAATTTCTTGTACTTTGGTTTGAGAAATTCCTGCAATTTGGCAAGAGATGTTTTGTATAGGCCAGGTTTGGGGCCATAAGTGTTTGGAAATAATAGTAATATCAGATCCAGTGTTGAGGAGACCAGAAAATCTTGTACCATTAATTTTGGTATTTATATGTGGTCGGGCATATTGAGATACCAATGATATCCATAAGGACTGTTTTTGATCTGCCGAGTCTGCTTGTCCATACATTATTAGAGGAGTTAATAGAAATGTAAGGCAAAAGAAGTAATTGAGCAATTTTGTCTCCCTTTTTGAATTGCCATAGAATCTGAGATGACACCATCATTTGAATCTCTCCTTTTTATAATCTGAATCAATTACTCCAGAGTGAACAGTAATTCCTTTAGAAGTCAAAACTAGATTGGCCAAGTAAAAGACTGAAGGTTTGTGGGGGCAGGGGTCCAAAAAGTCTGGTAGGTACTCTAGAAGGGACTTGAGGGTAAAGGGAAAAATCATTTAGGGCTGGTATATCGACGTCAGCACTGCCGGATGTTGAGTGTTTGAGGGAAAAGTTAAATAAGCAGGGTGACAATACACAGTCTTGACGTACTCCTTTTCCTATTTGGAACCAGTCTGTTGTTCCATGTCCAGTTCTAACTGTTGCTTCCTGACCTGCATACAGGTTTCTCAAGAGACAGATCAGGTAGTCTGGTATTCCCATCTCTTTCAGAATTTTCCACAGTTTATTGTTATTCACACAGTCGAAGGCTTTGGCATAGTGAATAAAGCAGAAATAGATGTTTTTCTGAAACTCTCTTGCTTTTTTGATGATCCAGCGTATGTTGGCAATTTGATCTCTGTTTCCTCTGCCTTTTCTAAAACCAGCTTGAACATCTGTAAGTTCACGGTTCACGTATTGCAGAAGGCTGGCTTGGAGAATTTTTAGCATTACTTTACTAGCATGTGAGACAAGTGCAATTGTGTGGTAGTTTGAGCATTCTTTGGGATTGGAATGAAAATTGACCTTTTCCAGTCCCGTGGCCACTGCTGAGTTTTCCAAATTTGCTGGCATATTTTGTGCAGCTTTAAAAATTTATATGCCTTGTCTTTCCTATTCTATTGTTTTCCTCTATTTCTTTGCATTGATTCCTGAGAAAGGCTTTCTTATGTCTCCTTGCTATTCTTTGGAACTCTGCATTCAAATGGGTATATCTTTCCTTTTCTCCTTTGCTTTTCACTTCTCTTCTTTTCACAGCTGTTTGTAAGGCCTCCTCAGACAGCCATTTGGCTTTTTTGCATTTCTTTTTCTTGGAGATGGTCTTGATTCCTGTCTCCTGTACAATATCACGAACCCCCGTCCATAGTTCATCAGGCACTCTGGCAATCAGATCTAGTCCCTTAAATCTATTTCTCACTTTCACTGTATAGTCATAAGGTATTTGGTTTAGGTCATACCTGAATGGTCTAGTGGTTTTCCCTACTTTCTTCAATTTCAGTCTGAATTTGGCAATAAGAAGTTCATGATCTGATCCACAGTCTGCTCCCGGTCTTGCTTTGCTGACTGTATAGAGCTTCTTCATCTTTGGCTGCAAAGGATATAATCAATTTGATTTCAGTGTTGACCATCTGTTGATGTCTATGTGTAGAGTCTTCTCTTGTGTAGTTGGAATAGGGTGTTTGCTATGACTAGTGTGTTCTCTTGGCATAACTCTGTTAGCCTTTGCCCTGCTTCATTCTGTACTCCAAGGCCAAATTTGCCTGTTACTTCAGGTGTTTCTTGACTTCCTACTTTTGCATTCTAGAAGGGTTCAGATAGAAAAGAGAAATGTTTCAATTTGTGTATAAAATATAATTTTCCCAAATTGCTGTCATAATTAGTTTCAGAGGAAGGTTTTTTTTCCTTACACCTGGATGACACATATTCAAACCAGTAATTTTTCCAATACAAACCATAAAAGTTATAAGCATATTCATCAGTCCTTCTGTTAAGCTTTGTGAAGTCATCAGGTTTTCCTTTAGAATCCTTACCCAGTTCAGAAACTGGTATTTATCCGAAAGTCCTTTCTATAAATCTTGAAGAGCAAGTATTTTTGCAAAACTTGATTAGTGCTATGACAATATTTTGAAATAGTAATTAGAATTGAGCCTGATAACATTTTACCCAAACATATCAGAATTTTAGCAGCACCATATGGTTTCTCTGATATCTATATTAGTAACATTTACCATACAATATAACCCGAGACTTATTCCTCACTTGACAATACTTCCCATGTCATTCTGTATAGAAAATGAGCCTAATTAGTGTAATATCTCTCTTTGGGGTGTTTCAGGGGCCCTCTGAAACATCCCAAAGGTAGCTAGAAATCAAGTTCTTCATTACAATGACTTAGGAAGTTTTGTCAACAAATATCAAATAGGTTTAGAACACTCAGTCAGATAGGATTATAGGTCATTGTGAAACAAGAGCTATTCATATAGCCAAAGTAACAATGAAAGATTTCAGAACAGATCATTTAAGAGATAAAGAAACTTTAATCTGTTATCAAAGGCAATTCACCATCTGAAGAAAAGGTGTCATCTTAACAGGCAGAAAAGCTAAACTCAAATTTTGTAACAGACAGAAAAGCGAAATTCAAAGCTAAATAAGTTTTACTTTATTTAAAAGGCAAACTTAATTAAATTTATTTTACACTTCTTTTAAACCATGTACAAAGCTCACTTCTCATGGTTCACTTTTCACAAACCTTATCACTTTCTACACCCATTACTTTGTTCTTCCATCCTAAAAAGGCACCTGTAAGTCAGGCTTACTTCCTTTCCCTTCACAAAATGCAATTCATTCCTCATACCTTCTTTACTGAAAACACACTTCCTACTTTCCTTGAGCAACCATGAATTGACTTTTTTTTTTTTTTTTTGGCAAGTTGGTCCATTTTTAATACTGAGTCAAAAGAAGCTGTTTTTTGCCTCCCCAAATGCCCGCCCTTTTTATTGAGGTTAACATATTTCAGAATTTTAAGTAAACAGTTGCTGTGACTGGGTAAAGTTGCCCCAGGTCCATCCTCCAGGAACTGCTGTCATTATCGGAACGCCATCCAGTCTTCAAGGGGGATATCAGCCTGGATCTGCCCTGTAATTGTTGCAGAGCTCCGATTTGCTTTAGCCGTGTCCACAGTTCCACTCTCTCATGAATATTTACTAGATCAGTGCATCCACCTATGCACTCTTTTTTGTTTTAATTTAAATTTTTATTTTAATTGGAGGCTAATTCATGTATGGGTGTGAGATTTGGACTGTGAAGAAAGCTGAGCGCCGAAGAATTGATGCTTTTGAACTGTGGTGTTGGAGATAACTCTTGAGAGTCCCTTGGACTGCAAGGAGATCCCACCAGTCCATTCTGAAGGAGATCAACCCTGGGATTTCTTTGGAAGGAATGATGCTAAAGCTGAAACTCCAGTACTTTGGCCACCTCATGCGAAGAGTTGACTCATTGGAAAAGACTCTGATGCTGGAAGGGATTGGGGGCGGGAGGAGAAGGGGACGACAGAGGATGAGATGGCTGGATGGCATCACTGACTTGATGGACCTGAGTCTGAGTGAACTCTGGGAGTTGGTGATGGACAGGGAGGCCTGGCGTGCTGCGATTCATGGGTTCTCAGAGTCGGACACGACTGAGCGACTGAACTGAAGTGAACTGATTGTATTGGTTTTGCCATACATCAACATGAATCCACCACGGGTGTACAAGTGTTCCCAATCCTGAACCCGCCTCCCACCTCCCTCCCCATACCATCCTTCTGGGTCATCCCAGTGCACAGCCCCAAGCATCCTGTATCCTGCATTGAACCTGGACTGGTGATTTGTTTCTTATATGATATTATACATGTTTCAATGCCATTCTCCCAAATCATCCCACCCTCTCCCTCTCCCACAGAGTCCAAAAGACTGTTCTATACATCTGTGTCTCTTTTGCTGTCTCGCATACAGGGTTATTGTTACCATTTTTCTAAATTCCATATATATGTGTTAGTATACTGTATTGATGTTTTTCTTTCTGGCTTAGTTCACTCTATATAATCGGCTGCAGTTTCATCCACCTCATTAGAACTGATTCAAATGTATTCTTTTTAGTGGCTGAGTAATACTCCATTGTGTATATGTACCACAACTTTCTTATCCATTCATCTGCTGATGGACATCTAGGTTGCTTCCATGCATCCCCCTATGCACTCTTTACTGATGAAGACCCGAGGTACCGTTCTGGCTCCTGTGAGCTGTTGCAAGCAATCTTGAATCTCATTGGTGTCTCTGTTGGCTGTGATATTGACAAAGCCCTTGTTTGAAGGGCAGTTGACTGAGGAGCTCCTGAGTCCTTCTGCAGTAGGGGCAGGTTGGCTTGATGAACACAACCAACTTCCCAGACTGGATCTTGCTGTTCATGAATGCCTGAGCCATGCTGCCTCCACCTGGAGGACACCTTAACTGCCAAGAACTGACTTTTATGTTAGCATTTTATAGATTGGTGAGCATAAATACCAGTGATAATTTCTAAAACTTTTGCTTTCTTAGAACATTTTAGGATGGCACCAAACAAAATGAGGGCAAAATGAGGACTGTAGCCCGGGAGGTGGCATCTCAGATAGCTCTGAGAGACTTCTTCAAAGTGGCAGTGGGGAAGGTCAATATATAAGGTTTTGGTGAATGGGAAGTTCAATACATACCATGAAGCACTTATTTTACAAAAGGTTTTTTGTTAGTCGTGAGGATATGATATCACCATAAAAGGATTTAGTGCTTCTCTAGATAGGAGGAGATGCAATGATAGAGACTATAAATCTGTTCCTAAAAACATTAAAAAAAAAATCCAATTGTCTAAAGACCCATCTCACCAGGTTCCCTGGAGCGTGGAGTGCCTCACTCCACAGCTGTTGAAGGGCAGCAGCTATAGGAGCATGGGGTTCACTCTCCATGGAGGCAGACTGCAAATGCTTTTGCTGTTCAGTCACTGGCAGTGCTCTTGGTCAATGCCACTTTGTAGTTGACAGGCGTTTGCTATGACCAGTGTGTTCTCTTAACAAAATCGTTAGCTTTGCCCTGCTTCATTCTGTACTCCAAGGCCAAACTTGCCTGTTACTCCAGGTATCTCTTGACTTCCTACTTTTGCATTCCAGCCCTATGATGAAAAAGAAAACCTTTTTTTTTTTTTTTTTTTGGTGTTAGTTCTATGAAATCTGTAGGTCTTCATAGAACTGTTCAACTTCAGCTTCTTTGGCTTTACTGGTTGGGGCATAGACTTGGATTACTGTGATATTGAATGGTTTGCCTTGGAAATGAACAGAGGTCATTCTGTCGTTTTTGAGATTGCATCCAAGTACTGCATTTTGGCAGAGAAGACAATGGCACCCCACTCCAGTACTCTTGCCTGGAGAATCCCGTGGACAGAGGAGCCTGGTCCAGGAGCTGCAAGTCCATAGGGTCACAAAGAGCTGGACACGACTGAGCAACTTCCTTTTCAATTTTCACTTTCACGCCTTGGAGAAGGAAATGGTAGCCCACTCCAGTGTTCCTTCCTGTAGAATCTCAGGGACAGGGGAGCCTGGTGGGCTGCCGTCTATGGGGTCTCACAGAGTCAGACACGATTGAAGTGACTTAGTAGCAGCAACACCAATGCATTTTGGACTCTCTTGTTTACTATGATAGCTACTCCATTTCTTATAAGGGATTCTTGCCCACAGTAGTAAATATAACGGTCATCTGAATTAAATTCACCCATTCCGGTCCGTTTTAGGTCACTGATTCCTAGAACGTTGATGTTCACTCTTGCCATCTCCTGTTTGACCACTTCCAATTTACCTTGATTCATGGACCTAACATTCCAGGTTCCTACACAATACTGTTCTTTACAGCTTCAGACTTCACTTTCACCACCAGAGACATCCATAACTGGGCGTTGTTTTTGCTTTGGCTCAGCCTCTTCACACCTTTTGGAGCTATTTCTCTGCTTTCCTCCAGTAGCACACTGGGCATCTACCAACCTGGGGAGTTCATCTTTCAGTGTCATATCTTTTTGCCTTTTCATAGTCTTGATGCTAGCAAAGTAATGCTCAAAATTCTCCAAGCTAGGCTTCAGCAGTACATGAACCAAGAACTTCCAGACATTCAAACTGGATTTAGAAAGGGCAGAGGAATCAGGGATTCCTCCTGCCGCTTAAGAGAGATAAAAATGTCTGACACTTGCAGCCTATTTCCTCCATTTGGAGACCCCTGGCCTTCCTGCTAGTTACCCTCTCACTGACTCAGTATTTTCTTAATGGAATAAAATAATAAAATTTGGACTTTGTTAATAAGTACATATCTAAAATTAATGATAAAAATCACATTATTATTTCTAAAATAGATTTATTTCCTGTACTCTGACTTCATGCTTCAGTGTCTTTTCCCTAGTTCTGGCGAGTGGTGGCCACTCTCTGGTTCTGGTGCGCATGCTTCTCATTGTGGTGGCTTCTGTTGTCTTGCAGCCCAGGCTCTGAGCATGCCGGCTTCAGTAGTTTCACCTCCTGGACTCTACAGCTCTGGCTCAGGAATTGAGACTCACAGGCTTAGTTGCCCCTCAGCAAGTGGGATCTCAGACCAGGCAACAACCCACATCTCTTACATTGCCCAGTGGATTCTGAACCACTTACCTGTAGGGAAGCCCACATATTTTTAAATACAGGTATTTTATAAAGATTGGAAGAAATCTGTATGTTATTTTCTGCTTGTATTACTTTTTATTTTTTTATTTTTGAACTAGAATAAGATAATGTTGAGGAGTTCCCTGGTAGTACAGTGGCTAAAAATGTGCCTGCCAATATAGGGTGCACGGGTTCCATCCCAGGTCCCGGAAGATGCCTCAGAGCAACTAAGCCCAAGGGCCACAACGACGGAGCCTGTGCCCTAGAGCCCAGGAGCCATTGCTACGGAAGCCCGCACTCTCTAGAGCCTGTGCTCCAGAACAAGAGAAGCCACTGCAAGGAGAAGCCTGTGTACCGCAGCTGCAACTAGAGAAAGCCCACTCACAGCAACAAAGACCCAACATAAGCAAAATAAATAAGCTTTGAAAAAGAAACAATGTTGACAAAGTTACTGAATGAAGAAGTACAATGAAAGAAGAGAACGGGAACCCGCTCCAGTATTCTTGCCTGGAGAATTCCATGGATAGAGGAGCTGGTGGCTGTTGTCAGTGGGGTTGCAAAGAGTCTGGCTTGAGTAAGCAGGTAAACAACTTCCACACACAGTAGATTGAGCTCTGAAAAACAAATCTAAGCATCTAACTTTCCTCCTGGACATAATTCAGTGACTTCCAGTAGCTTTTGAAATAAAGTCCAAAATCCATAGATCTTGCATAAATGAGCCTCTATCTGGCATCACCCCATCTACATTCCCTGTGTCCCAGTCACAGTGGCTGACTTTCTGTTCCGTAATTATCTTCCTGCCTCAGAGCCAGGACTCAGGGTGTTCTCTCTGCTTGCAACACTCTTCCGTTTTCCCACCTTGCCAATCCTAACTGTTTATTCCTCACAGAGACATTGTCTGATTTCTCATTGTAGGTTAAGACTTTCTGTTTAATCTTGTCTTAGCACCAGGCCTGTGTCAGAGCACTTATTTCGATAGTAACATTAAAATTGTGGATGAAATTGGCTGGCTGGCTGCTAGACTGTAAGCTCCATCATGCTCACTGCTGTATTTCACATTTGAGGCACAAAGCTGACACTCCATGAATTTTGAAAGAATGAAAGAAAAAAAGACAACTCTTCTTGTTTCAGTCAATTGTGTGTTTACACACGCATGCATGAATCCATGGATATGTAACTCCATGGTTTTATTACAAAAGCATCATCTCATAAATAATGGTGTATGTATGCTTTGTAGCAGTTTCAGTTGTATCTTAAGTGTATTTCATGGAGCTGATTTTTCTACATCATTACATGAATGATGTAAATTGTAGTAAGATTATTGACATTGTGTGGGTTGCGATGGGAGAGGGTGTGATCCTGTATTGTGACAATTTATGCTGTTCTATTGTATTTCAGCTTCCTTGAACTTGTTTCAGGTATTCTCAGGGAACTCTCTGTGAATGCTTTTTCCTTCTCTGCTAGTTAATTGGTTGATTATTTAAGTTCAGTCGTCTCTCCCAACCACCTGAGTTCAGGTGCTGTTGGCTCATTTCTTAACTGTTTGATCTGAGCAGTTTCTTAGAGTGACAGAGTTTTCTCCCCAGTAAGGTGCACACAGATCTTTCATTAATGTGCTGTTATGTTGATGACAAGTTAATCCGTGTGAAGTCTTTAGAGTAATGCTTAGTGTGTAGGACATGGTGAAACACCTGTCGTCGGTGTGATGATGTCGTCATCATCACAATGTGTGTTCTTTTAAAGTCACTGTGGACTTTGTCATCTCTGAAGACACCAGTCTTGCTGTAACTCACCTAGATAGTGACACTGTGTCACTCACTGGGTTGAATGGAACACTTCTGCATAGACAACCCAGTCTTGGTTTTAATTTGTGTATTTTTCATGTATTGTGGCTTCTTCGAGAATCCAACCTCTCTCTCTCATGTATGTCCATATACATGACAAATTCATGTTGATGACAGGATATCATAATCTTAGGAAAAAAGAGGAAATTATAAATTAGATTAGAGACCAATAGTTGGCTTCAGGCAGCTTTTAGTGGATCTATCAGAATATTACTTCAAGTGAATTGAGCTTCACCCCTCTCACCTCTTCTCATTTTGTGTGAAACTAAGAATCCTCCTCAGGGCCCGTTGGTGAAATCTGTTTTCACTTCAGGCACAGTTGACCTTCAAGGATATGTTCCTAGATTTCACTCCTGAGGAGTGGGAATGCCTGGACCCTGCCCAGAGGACCTTGTACCAGGACGTGATGGTGGAGACCCTCAGGAACGTGCTCTCTGTGGGTGAGGATCGATTCCCTCGGGCATGGGGATCTGCCCTGGGGTACCTCTGCATGTTCCCTCTCTACCTTTCGAGATCTCCTGTTTTTCTTGACTAAGGTCAAAACCTTTCTGACTCACACATGTAAAGCTTCCTGATTGGCATCAGGAGTTTAAATTTGACTTTCCTTCGGGTGACCTGCCCATTGTGTGATGCACAAGGAGTTTCTCCACAGCTTGAGTGTGTATAAAGCTGATTTCAAACTGTGAAATCTCCAGTTGCCTGTTTTCTAGCCCTGTGTTCTTGGTTCAGTAGTTCTTAGGTAGGAACTAGATACCTGCTCTTCCCTGTGCATTCAGAAGTAGGGAGAGAGTAAATTCACTTGAGAAGTATTTTTCTGTCCGTTTGTAGTGTCCTCACTCCTTGGCAGAGAAGAGAGCTGCATTCTACACCTGCCAATGCAGGAGACATGGGTTCAATCCTTGGTCTGGGAAGATCCCACATGTCACAGAGCAGCTACGCCTGTGTGCCTCAACTACGAGCCAGCACTCTAGAGCCTGGAAGCTGCAACTACTGAGCCCACATGGGACAACTACTGACGCCCGTGCACCCAGGAGAAGCCGCAGCAAGTGAGGCGCACGAGCACTGCGACTAGAGCGTAGCCCCTACTTGCTGAACTTGGAGAAAAGACCAAGCAGCAATGAATACTCACGTGGTCCAGAAGAAATGAATACACCAATGTATTAAAAATAACAGATACATTTATTTAAAGGAAAAAAAAGAGCTTGGAACCTGGAAGAAGCCACAGTATATGGCATTACTTCTGAGTAGGAACTTCTGTTTCTGATCTGAACGTTATCTCCATTCTTGTGGCACAAGGAAGAAGACCCCTGGATTGTGGA
>NW_024070197.1:5743654-5792363 GCF_014754425.2 Oryx dammah
CGAGCTAGCAATAAACCCCTTTATGCTTTTGCATTGCTGTGGATGTCTTATTCTCTCAGTTTTGGGGACTCGGACTCTGGGCAAAACAGTGAGGAACTTGCGAAGAGACGGCAACATGAAAGAGAGGAAGTCTTGAAGGTTGCGGGTAGGCAAGGACAGAAATTTAAAGAAAAGCAGGATCTCTGGAGAGTTAAAGGCGAGCAAAATAGGAAGATGTTGTTCAGTCCGAGACTTGGCGACCCCTGTATCTCTCAGAGTCTGCTCAAATTCATGTTCATTGAGTCCAGGGATGCTATCTAACCATCTGATCCTCTGCCGACCCCTTCTATAGCCTTCAAGTAGAGGGGCTGTAATTCAGGGATCCCAAAGAGGGCAACAGTGGAGAGGCGGTTCACACAGAGAGCCCGCAAAGGAGATACAAGAGTTGGAACCTTGGCTTACAGAACAATATCCTGCTGGGAGAGAAAGGGGACTCCTAGTGATTGGGCTTCCCTCGTGGCTCAGCTAGTAAAGAATCCACTGGCAATGTGGGAGACCTGGGTTCGATCCCTGGGTTGGGAAGATCCCCTGGAGAAGGGAACAGCTACCCACTCCAGTATTCTGACCTGGAGAATTCCATGGACTACAGCCACGGGGTCGCAAAGAGTCAGACAAGACTGAGGGACTTTCACTCACATCCAGTACTTGGAGGAGCTGAGAAAGCAAGCAAGGTGAAAGGAAGCATAGCCACTTGGGGGTGCTAGAGAGTTGGGAGGAAGGAAGGGCAGAGATGGAGGAAGAAAGGCAGAAATTCATGGAGATTTAGGATCATCAAGGAGGTTGGATTAGAAGCATTTTGCAGGGAACAGATGGCAGCGAGAGGTCCGATGGGAGTCAGGGAAGAAGTAAAGAGTAGACAGGCACAGCTGGAGAGCAGAGGGGAAGAGAAAGGGAGATGGAGAAAGAAGTAGGGAAACAGATCAACTAAATGAAGTGGAAACAAGTAGTGTGCAGGTGGGGGAGGGGACTAGATCCAGGAGACTGTTGAATTGGTTGGATAAAGATAATGAAGTCGTGATACATTGATTTTTGACTTACCTCATAGCTCAGTCGGTAAAGAATCTGCCTGCAATGCAGGCGACCCGAATTGATTTCTGGGTGGGGAAGATCCTCTGGAGAAGGAAATGGCAACCGACTCCAGTATTCTTGCCTGGAGAATCCCATGGACAGAAGAGTCTGGCTATAGTCCATGGAATCGCAAGAGTCTGACACGATTTAGTGACAAAACCACCACATTGATTTTTGGCTTTAGGATCTAATAAATTTAAAACTTGTTTCTTTACATTATACAGATGAGAATTGCAAAACTTCTGTCTGTAAGGCTTGTGCATTTTATAATTATTTGTATTAAAAGATAACATCCATGTGCAGAACTGACTGACTCTCTTACTACATGCTGCCTTTTCCAGGAACATTAAATATGTTCTTTGTGATCATTTTCCTTTTTGCTTTCTCCATTCTTTACATTTAATTCTTTTTATAGCTTGGGATAGATTAGATCATTCAATACCGACTTTCTTGTAAAGAATTATTCGCTTCTGAAATAAAATTTGTTGCCCTCCTGTAATTAATTCATGTCATTGTTTTCTAAGTATGCTATATTCTCAAATGTTTTTTTTTTTTTTTCACTTGGCACCATAATTCTTCAGTGGAAAAAATTTTAACAAGCTGATTCACGTTAGGTTTGTTTCATGTTTATTTGAGGCCCATTTGCTGTTTCTTCTTGATGTTATATTTTCAAAGCATTTTTTTTTTTTTTTTGGTAACTAGTAAATAGATGTAGACTGTTTTGATGAGTACTTAGGAAGAATGCCAGAGATCTTTTATATTGAGAGTGACGACCTAATTTAAGCAGTAGTCTATATTCCATTTTCCTCTCTGTTATGTGATCTGGTAACTAGTGAGCAATGAGGTGATCTGATGATGTTTCCCTCAGGTCTAGAATCTGAGCAACAGTGACCTCTGAAATGATTGGCCAAATTGGGTGTGTGACTGTGTGTGGCAGTTCTTCTTAGAGGGAGAGCCCAAGTGTTCTTAGAATTTGAAATGGGTCCCAGTTTTGCAAAATGAAAAAGGACAACAGTCGGCTGGAGGCAGGAACACATGCTTAGAGTTAGATTATCAGCAGATGTCTTCTATGAATAAGGGTCAATCTGCAGGGAGGCCTCCCACCTCCACTGGCTTCCCCGTGTCCTCAGGGCAGCATCCTGACTCCTCAGGTGGCTCCACAGCCCTTGGTCACCCTCAGGTCGCTGCCAGTGTCTCCAGCCTCATCCTGGGAGCTGACCCCGTTCTCATGGTCAATCTGTCCTGGTCACATTCACTTAGTCCTTGTTCAGAGACACCAAAACCTTCTCTGTCTCGGATCTTAGTTTCTACGCCTGCCTTTGGTCATTAAATCACTGTGGCCCTTGCTGTTTCTGTTCTTTCAGGTCTAGGCCAGCGAGGTCTCCCCGTCTCCTTCCCATATTAACCAGGTTTGCTGCCCCCATATTAATCACCTTCATCAGAAATGCCCTTGTCCTTTGACTGTTGGAGTCTTTCCTCTTTTCCCTTCAGTGAAGGATGCACCGTTTTCCTCTTCCTCCCTGGATGCTCACAGCATCTCATTCTAGAGGTGAGGACTGGGAATGTGGGTTGGGCTGAAGAATTCTCTGGGGAGACACAGGGGACAGGATAGGTGATGATGGTTCCTGTATCTGTTCTGGACATTTCAACTCTGATTGATCCTTACCCCATGTGGACACGTAATCCCTGAAAAGAAAAAAGATGTGGGGAGTCCTAATGAGCCCGATAGATCTAGTGTCTTGAGGTGTCCCCATGTTTTAGTCTGCTGTGTCACTGCTCACTGCAGTCCCCAAGTCTTCTAAGGTCTGTCCACCCAGGGAACAGTTGCCATCTTGGACAGCAGCCAGTTCATCTGCTCAGAGCAGGGGATGCTGAGTTTACTGTGGTTAGAGTGGCCAGAAGGTTTGGAATTCAAGGGGATATGAGGGAGTCCCCCCTGTCCTTAAAGATCGGAGATATCTTCCAGTTAGCTCTCACTGGGGAGAACAGGGGTCAATGAGACTGGGGTCTCTCTATCTTTGTTAATTCTTCACTGAGCTCAATCCAACCAAATCTCAAGGGCCTGTAAAATTTTCTGATGTCCCAAGTTGCTGGCAGGTTTTCCCAGGAGGGCCAGCTCCTTGGTCTCTGTATTGTGTGGATTTGCAGCTTGTGCACAACTCTGTTGCGATGCTCATGCCCTTGGTCTCTGCTGTTTATCCCTCTTGTTCAACCATGCATGAAGAGGTAGAAAACTGGGGGAAAGTGAAGGGGAGCTTGTTAGAGTCTCCAGGAGGGTTGTGGGAGCAAGAGTAGGCCTCTAGATGAACCCAGTGAATTGGAGTGGTTGTGTGTATATGTGTGTGTGTGTGAGAGAGAGAGACATTCATACTTGTGGGATCACGGGATGTGGAACTGTTGACAAAGGTGGTCTCAGTTCTACCTGGAGGACCTGGATGTGGGCTCATGGCCAATTGTGGGCTGCATGGAATGGTGGATGTGCCATACTGTCTTAGCTCAGTTTCCCTGGGACCCAGATGCTGTGACTGAGGTTTGCATGACTGGGTTTCATTGGGAAACACATGATCACACCTCTGAAGGAAGGAAGGAAGGAAGTGGAATTGGGAAGAGGCCCGTTACTCTGCTGCATGTTAGAATCAAGGCCTGAGCTTAGTCCACAGAGAGGTCTGGGTGCAGGAGGATGGGCACAGTGGTCCCAGAGAAGGGGGACGGGATCCAGGAGTGCCCCACAGCACCCCCTCCACACAGTGGATTTTCTGGTATCTTTAGGGAGGGCAAGAATCAGACCCATAGAATAACTGTCGTTAAAATTCGGGAGATCACTTTGTGGCTTACCTATAGTTTTTCTGTTAGTTTGAGTTACTAATGAAGAAGATTTCAGATGGAAGGTAAAAAAAGAGAAGTTAGTGTATTCCTTGTAAGATGTTGAAGTGGCACTAGGGCGTGTGCATCAGCCTACACATCTGTCTTGTATTATTAGATTTTGGTGATGACAGTTTGGGGCTGCTGGGGTCACTGTGACTGATAAGATGTCTTGAGTCTGGTTGGTGTTTGGGCGTCTTTGTGTATATTATTCCATCTTTAGCACAGGAGTTGTTAAGGCTTGGAACCTTCTGGGGATTGCATAGCAGGATAAGTGGATTATTAGTAGGTCTCTGGGGAGTGTGTTGGCCCAGATGCAGGTTTGGAAGTTTCTTTCAGCCTCAGGGGTAATGGTTGGGCCTCAGCTTTGATGGCAGAAGTTTCGCATGATGCAGTGAAGGCTTGTTCTTAGAATCTGAGGATTATCACCTCCACAGCAACCTGTAGTACAGGGGCTTATTCTGGAGATGACGTGGCTGCTACTTGTTGCTACCAGCGCAGTGGATTCCTCTACTATTCTCGCATCGTCTTTACAGATCTCAGGCGTCTGCCATGTCCATGCACAGTACAGTTAATGGTTGTAAACGATTGAAGGTAATGCAAATGGTACATGGAAACAGTATGGAGTTACTCAAAGATTAAAAATAGAACATGCATAGGAACGCGCAATCTCACTTCTAATTATATAGCTAAGAAAAGCAAAATTTTAAAAACTGTTTATGTATTTGGCTTCACCTGCGTCCTGCAGGATCTTTGGTTTCAGTGCACCGACTTTCTAGTGTGGTGCTCGGGCTTAGTTGCTCCGCCGCCTGTGGGATCTTAGTTCCCCCACCGGCGATTGGACCCACAGCCCCCACAGAGCTAGGCAGGTTCTTCACCACTGGGCCACCAGGGAAGTCCTGTGCAAAAATCAGTATTTTGAAGGAGTAACTTGCACTCCCGTAACCCATATTGTATGATTCACAACAGCCATGTGTTGTAGAAACAACCTGAATGTCTGTTCTCAGCCGAATGGATGATGAAACCGTGATGTGTGTATGAGACAGGCTGGGTCCTGGGACCTTTTACTGCAGTTCTTGCACCTGGACGAACTCTTCTCGGGCAACAGGCCACAAAGAAAGTGTAATTGAACAAAGAAACTACACCCACATTCATGAGAGGACAGCAATTCTGAATAATAAGTAAAAGGACCACAAACCAAGCTTGATTTCTGAGGCTCCAGAAGCAAAAGCAGGTCACTTCCCATGATCCCTGCTCACAGCACCACCGGGGGCCCAAGGCGGGGCAGATCACCTCAGCTTTCTTCCTGCCTTAACCAAAGGGATCAGCTCACCCCCCTTTTTGGGAGGAGCAGGGGCACACACTTCTTTTTCTGTCTCTCCTTACTGCAGCAAGAGTCCCAGTAAAGCCTTTCTTGAAATTCCCCTCTGGTCTCATAACTATTTCTATTGATTAAAGAGCCCCAGGATCCAGGTGGAAAACATGTAAGTGTAAGTGTTAGTCACTCAGTCATGTCGCACTCTTTGTGACCCCAGGGACTGTACCCTGCCAGGCTCCTCTGTTCATGGAATTCTCTAGGCAAGAACACTGGAGTGGGTTGCCATTCTCTTCTCCAGGGGATCCTTCCAACCAAGGGATCAAATCTGTCTCTTATGCCTTGCTGGCAGATTCTTTACCTTCTGAGCTCCCAGGGAAGTCCTGATTGGTAACCCAGGCACATATACACACATATTTGTAATGAAATATTAAGTTCAGTTCAGTTGCTCAGCCATGTCTGCCTCTTTGCCAGCTCATGGACTGCAGCACTCCAGGCTTCCCTGTCTATCACCATCTCCCAGAACTTACTCAGATTCATGTCCATCGCATCAGTGATGCCATCCAACCATCTCATCCTCTGTCATCCCCTTCTCCCACCTTCAGTCTTTCCCAGCGTCAGGGTTTTTGTCAGTGACTTGGTTCTTTGCATCAGATGGCCAAAGTATTGGAGTTTCAGCTTCAGCATCAATAATTCCAATGAATAGTCAGGAATGATTTCCTTTAGGATTGACTGGTTGGATTTCCTTGCTGTCCAAAGGACTCTCAAAAGTCTTCTCCAACACCAGAGTGCAACACCATCAGTTCTTCGGCATTCAGCTTTCTTTATACTCCAACTCTCACATCCATAGATGACTACTGGAAAACCATAGCTTTGAGTAGATGGACATTTGTTAGTAAAGTAATGTCTCTGGTTTTTAATATGCTGTCTAGGTTGGTCATACACATAGCTTTTCTTCCAAGGAGCAAGCGTCTTTTAATTTCATTGGTGCAGTCATCATATGCAGTGATCTTGGAGCCCCAAAAAATAAAGTCTGACACTGTTTCCACTGGTTCCCCAGCTATTTGCCATGAAGTGATGGGACCGGATGCCATGATCTTAGTTTTCTGAATGTTGAGTTTTAAGCCAACTTTTTCACTCTCTCACTTTCATCAAGATGCTCTTTAGTTCTTTTTCACTTTCTGCCATAAGGGTGGTGTCATCTGCATATCTTAGGTAATTGATATTTCTCCTGGCAATCTTGATTCCAGCTTGTGCTTCATCCACCCCAGCATTTCGCATGATGGGCTCTGCATGTATGTTAAGTAAGCAGGGTAATAGTATACAGCCTTGATGAACTCCTTTCCCAATTTGGAACCAGTCTGTTATTCCATGTCCAGTTCTAACTGTTGCCTCTTGACCTGCATGCCGATTTCTCAGGAGGCAGGTCAGTTGGTCTGGTATTCCCATTTCTTTAAGATTTTTCTACAGTTTGCTGTGATCCACACAGTCAAAGGGTTTGGTATATTCAATAAAGCAGAAGTAGATGTTTTGTGGAACTCTCTTACTTTTTTGATGATCCAGTGGATGTTGGCAATTTGATCTCTGGTTCCTCTGCCTTTTCTAAATCCAACTTGAGCATCTGGATCACAGTTCACATACTGTTGAAGCCTGGCTTGGAGAACTTTTAGCATTGCTTTGCTAGCATTTGAACTGAGTGCAATTGTGCGGCAGTTTGAACATTCTTTGCCATTGCCTTTCTTTGAGATTGGAATGAAAACTGACCTTTTCCAGTCCTGTGGCCACTGCTAAGTTTTGCAGATTTGCTGTCGTATTGATTGTAGGACTTCCACAGCATCATCTTTTAGGATTTGAAATGGCTCAACTGGAATTCCATCACGTCTTCTAGCTTTGTTCATAGTGATGCTCCTTAGCCTGACTTGATGTTGCATTCCAGGATGTCTTGCTCTGGGTAAGTGATCACACCATCTTGGTTATCTGGGTCATGAAGATCTTTTTTGTAGAGTTCTGTGTATTCTTGCCACGTCTTCTTAATATCTTCTGCTTCTGTTAGGTCCATACCGTTTCCGTTGTTTACTGTGCTCATCTTTGCATAAAATGTTTCCTTGATATCTCTAATTTTCTTGAAGAGAGGTCTAGCTTTGCCATTCTATTGTTTTCCTCTATTTCTTTGCATTGATCACTGAGGAAGGGTTTCTTATCCTTTCCCGTGTAGATGGAGATTTTTGTCACTTGGGACAGCTTGGGTGAATGTAGAGAATATTATGCTAACTGAATTAGGACAGACAGGGTAAGACTGATATTCTGTGTGCTCGCTTATCTGTAGAATGTAAAAATGTGAAACTCACTAGTACCCGACAGTGGGATGGTGGTAATCTGGGGCTGGGAGGTGGGGAGGTTGGGGAGATGATGGTTGAAAGGTACAGACTTTGAGTTGTAAAATGAGTGCGTCCTGGGGATGAGTGTGCAGCATGCTTACCATTGTTATCCTATTCTGTTACTGCATGCTGGAACTTTGTCAGGAGAGTACGTTGTCAGTGTTTCCACCACACACAGAACATGGGCATTTGGAGGTGATGGATGTGTTGGTTTGTGGATTGTGATAAATATTCCACAGTGTACACGTGTCACATGATCACATGGTGTATGGTGTATGTACACAGAACCCTTCTCATTAGTCTCAGTAAAGCTGGAAGGTGGCCTGGGCTTAATCCTTCACTAGTGCTCAACCCAGGCTTCACATGAGATCATGAGGCATTTTGCCTGGGCATGTCTTGTACCCCTTCCCCGCAGACATGCTCCTCAGGTTCTCGTGTGGGGCCTCGCCCAGGAATGTGCACAGGCCATGGATGATTCCAATCTGGATCCTGCATTGAGCACCAGGGCTCTTAGCCTCCACTTCTGAGACTGAGACAGGGCCCTGGGGGAGGGGAGGGCACTCTGCTCTGAGTGGGGCTGGACCAGAGCCTGCTGGGTGACCTGCAGGGCATCGTGGGGTGGGCGGAGGTGCCCCCTGCTGCTGTGTGCATGAGGCCTCATCAGGAGGGGAGTGTGATCCGAGGGAAAGTGTGGGAAAGTCCCGTGTTGGTCTCTCTGCGGGAGTTGACCATCCTGAGTCCCTCCTGAGACAGTGGCCACAAAGCACCGTCTGTTCCTCATGGTGAGGGCTTCCCTGTGTGTATGGTTGGGGCTCAGGAAGGGGATGTGTTGACCATATGCATTAAACAGCATGTCTTCCACTTTCATGATAGAACTGTGAAGACTCATGAACGAAGGAGCCCAGAAGAGGAAAGATCAGGAGTCAGGCATGGCTCTTTCTCAGGTAAGGTCATATTCTCAGTGGATTCTCACACTGCCTTCCTGAAATGCCCTTCTCTGGACTCACTAATCGTGTCTGACTCTGAAGTATCCTGTCTGACTGCAGTACATGCACACTCACCCGGGGCCTTCCCTCAGGGCCTGGTGTCTCCACTTAGATCCTGTCTCCCCATGACCCTGTGACCTGGCCCTTGTGAGGAGGTTCCCCTGGGCGCCATCCTAGGCAGGGCTTCTCACCCATGGGTTGGAGACGGGGTCTCATGCTGTTGGGCAGCATGGGTTGCTTCAGGCCCATGTGGATGCGCTGTCTGCTCTCTGTCAATCAGGGTAAAGAAGCTGTAGGTGGACCTCACGTATTAACATGTACAGTTCATGGTAAAATCTGCCAAAGAGACCACTGAGGGGAAATAAGTTCTGACTTTTTATAGTACATTTAAAACCAAATGAGCACCTCCTTGAAAATTTAAGTGTTTTGGAATGGAATGGAACTTTCAGAAAGCAATGTCAGGGCTAGGGAGTGTTTCGTTACACCATCTAATTTAAACTGTGAAATCAGGCTTACTAATTTTTTTTTCTTTCTTTTTTGACCACATGATGCAGCTTCCAAGGTCTTAGTTCGCTGAGTAGGGATCGAACCTGAAACCCTGCAGTAGAAGTGAGGGATCTTAACCACTGGACCATGAGGGAATTCTCCAACTTTACTAATCTCAATTCAGTATTTTCTTAGTGGAATAAAATAATAAATTTTGGAGTTTGTTAATAAGTACATACCTAAAATTAATATAAAAATCACATTATTATTTTAAAAATATATTTATTTCCTGTACTTTATCTTCATTGCTTCAGTGTTTTTTCCCTAGTTCTGACGAGTGGTGGCCACTCTCTGGTTGCAGTGCACACGCTTGTCATTGCAGTCGCTTCTCTTGTCTTGCAGCCCAGGCTGTAGAGCGCGCCGGCTTCATTAGTTTCACCTCCTGGGCTCTACAGCTCTGGCTCTGGAATTGAGACTCATCATCTTAGTTGCCTGTCAGCATGTGGGATCTCAGACCAGGCCAAAACCCACATCCCGTGCATTGTCCAGTGGATTCTTTACCACATCCCGTAGGGAGGGCCACATATTTTAAAATACAGGTGTTTTATAAAGATTGGAAGAAATCTTCTGTATGTTATTTTCTGCTTGTATTACTTTTTATTTTTTTGAACTAGAATAAAATAATGTTGAAGAATTCCCTGGTGGTACAGTGGCTAAGAATACGCCTGCCAATGTAGGGTGTGTGGGTTCCATCCCACATCCGGGAAGATGCCTCAGACCAACTAAGCCCATGGGCCACAATGACTAAACCTGTACCCTAGAGCCCGGAAGGCATAACTACGGAAGCGCGCACTCTCTAGAGCCTGTACTCCAAAACAAGAGAAGCCACTGCAATCTAAAGCCCATGCACTGTAGCTGTAACTCAAGAAAGCTGACTCAACAGCAATGACCACCCAACATAAGCAAAATAAATAAGCTTTGAAAAAGAAATAGAATGTTGACAGAGTTACTGAATGAAGAAGTAAAATAAAGAAGAGAATGGGAACCCAGTCCAGTATTCTTACCTGGAGAATTCCATGGATAGAGGAGCTGATGGGCTGCCATCAGCGGGGTTGCAAAGAGTCTGGCATGAGTAAGCAGGTAAACAACAACTTCCACACACAGCAGATTGAGCTCTGAAAAACAAATCTAAGTGTCTAGCTTTCCTCCTGCAGATTCTCCAGTGACTTCAGTAGCTTTTGGAATAAAGTCCAAAATCCATAGATCTTGCATAAATTAGCCTCTGCCTGGCACCACCCCATGTACATTCCCTGTGTCCCAGTCACAGTGGCTGACTTTCTGTTCAGTGAATATCTTCCTGCCTCAGAGCTGGCACTCAGGCTGTTCTCTCTGCTTGCAACACTCTTCTGTTTCCCACCTTGCCAATCCTAAGTGATTCTTCCTCACAGATACCTTGTCTGATTTCTCAATGTAGCTTAGACTTTCTGTTTAATCTTGTCTTAGCACCGGGCCTGTGTCAGAGGAGTTATTTCAGTAGTAACGTTAAAATTGTGGATGAAATCGGCTGGCTGGCTCCTAGATGATGACATTGGCTGCTAGACTGTAAGCTCCATCATCTTCACTGCTATATTTCAAGTTTGAGGCACAAAGCTGATGCTGAGTGAATTTTGATAGAATGAAAGAAAAAAATAAAGACAACTCTTCTTGTTTCAGTCAATTGTGTGTTTACACACGCATGCATGAATGCATGGATATGTAACTCCATGGTTTTATGACAAAAACATCCTCTCATAAATAATGGTGTTTGCTTTGTAGCAGTTTCAGTTGTATCTTAAGTGTATTTCATGGCGCTGGTTTTTCTGCATCATCATATGAATGATGTGAACTGTAGTCAGAGGATTGACGTGGTGAGGGTTGCCATGGAGAGGGTGTGACCCTGTATCATGACCATTTATGCTGTTCTATTGTATTTCAGCTTCCTTGAACTTGTTTCAGGTATTCTCAGGGAACTCTCTGTGGATGCACTTTCCTTCTCTGCTAGTTAACTGGTTGATTCTTTAGGTTCAGTTGTCTCTCCCAACCACCTGAGCTCAGGTGCTGTTGGCTCATTTCTTAACTGTTTGATATAAGCGATTTGTTAGAGTGACAGAATTTACTCCCCAGGGTGACTGCAGCCATGAAATTAAAAGACGCTTACTCCTTGGAAGAAAAGTTACGACCAACCTAGATAGCATGTTGAAAAGCAGAGACATTACTTTGCCAACAAAGGTCCGTCTAGTCAAGGCTATGGTTTTTCCAGTGGTCATGTATGGATGTGAGAGTTGAACTGTGAAGAAAGCTGAGTGCCGAAGAATTGATGCTTTTGAACTGTGGTGTTGGAGATGACTCTTGAGAGTCCCTTGGACTGCAAGGAGATCCAACCAGTCCATTCTGAAGGAGATCAGCCCTGGGATTTCTTTGGAAGGAATGATGCTAAAGCTGAAAGTCCAGTACTTTGGCCACCTCATGAGAAGAGTTGACTCATTGGAAAAGACTCTGAAGCTGGGAGGGATTGGGGGTAGGAGGAGAAGGGTACGACAGAGGATGAGATGGCTGGATGGCATCACTGACTCTATGGACATGAGTCTGAGTGAACTCTGGGAGTTGGTGATGGATAGGGAGGCCTGGCGTGCTGTGATTCATGAGGTCGCAAAGAGTTGGACACGACTGAGCAACTGAACAGAACTGAACTGAACTGAACTGAAGGTGGACACAGATCTTTCTCTAACATGCTGTTATATTGATGACAAGTTCATCCGTGTAAAGTCTTTAGGATAATGCTTAGTGTGTAGGAATTGCTGAAACACCTGTTGTCAGTGTGATGATGTCATCATCATCACAATGTGTGTTCTTTAAAAGTCAGTGTGTTTTCCTGTTCATCGCAGCACTATTTATAGTAGCCAGGACATGGAAGCAACCTAGATGTCCATCAGCAGATGAATGGATGAGAAAGCTGTGGTACATTTACACAATGGATTTTTACTCATCCATTAAAAGGAATACATTTGAATCAGTTGTAATGAGGTGGATGAAACTGGAGCCTATTATACAGAGTGAAGTAAGCCAGAAAGAAAAACACCAAAACAGTATACTAACATATATATATGGAATTTAGGAAGAAGGTAACACTAACCCTGTATGTGAGACAGCAAAAGAGACACAGATGTATTGAACAGTCTTCTGGACCCTGGGAGAGGGTGAGGGCAGGATGATATGGGAGAATGGCATTGAAACATAAAATATCATATGTGAGCCAGATCACCAGTCCAGGTTTGATGCATGATACAGGGTGCTCAGGGGTGGTGCACTGGGATGACCCAGAGGGATGGGATGGGGAGGGAGGTGGGAGGGGTGTTTAGGATGGAGAACACATGTACGCTCATGGTGGATTCAAGTCAATATATGGCGAAACCAATACAATATTGTAAAGTAAAATTAATTAATTAAAAAATAAATAAAGTCACCGTGGACTTTGTCATCTCTGAAGACACCAGTCTTGCTGTAAGTCATCTAGATAGTGAACGCCACTCAGTTGTGTCCAACTCTTTGCGACCCCACGGATGGTAGCCTAGCAGGCTCTGCCGTCCATGGGATTTTCCAGGCAAGAATACTGGAGTGGGCTGCCATTTCCTTCTCCAGTGAACTTTCCCAACCCAGGGATCAAACCTGGGTCTCCTGCATTGCAGACAGACGCTTTACCTTCTGATCCACCAGGGAAGCCAAAGTAAAATTAATTAACTAATTAAAAAATAAATAAAGTCACTGTGGACTTTGTCATGTCTGAAGACACCAGTCTTGCTGTAACTCATCTAGATAGTGAATGCCATTCAGTGTGTTGAATGTTAACACTTCTGCATAGACAACCCAGGAATGGTTTTAATTTCTGTATTTTTCATGTATTGTCCACATACATGACAAATTCATGTTGATTGCAGGATATCATAATCTTAGGAAAAAGAGGAAATTATAAATTAGATTGCAGACCAACAGTTTGCTTCAAGCAGCTTTTAAAGTATCTGTCAGAGTATTACTTCATCTGAATTGAGCTTTACCCCTCTCACCTCTTCTCATTTTGTGTGAAACTAAGAATCCTCCTCAGGGCCCTTTGGTGAAATCTGTTTTCATTTCAGGCACAGTTGACCTTCAAGGATGTGTTCCTAGATTTCACTCCTGAGGAGTGGGAATGCCTGGACCCTGCCCAGAGGACCTTGTACCAGGATGTGATGGTGGAGACCCTCAAGAACACTGTCTGTGGGTGAGGAACATTTCCCTCTGAAGTAGGGATCTGCCCTGGGGTACCTCTGCACATTCCCTCTGTACCTTTTGAGATCCCCTGTTTTTCTTGACTAAGCTCAAAAGCTTGTTGACTCATACATGTAAAGCTTCATGATTTGTATCAGGAGTTTAAACTTGTCTTTCGTTCAGGTGACCTGCCCACTGTGTGATACACAAGGAGTTTCTCCACAGCTCGAGTGTTTATAAAGCTGATTTCAAACGTTGAAATCTCCAGTTGCCTGTTTTCTAGCCCTGTGTTCTTGGTTCAGTAGTTCTTAGATAGGAACTAAATACCTGCTGTTCCCTGTGCATTCAGAAGGAGGCAGAGAGTAAATTCATTTGAGAAGTATTTTTCTGTCAGTTTGTAATATCCTCACTCCTTGGCTGACGAAAGAGCTGGATTCTACACCTGCCAATGCAGGAGACACAGGTTGGATCCTTGGTCTGGGAAGATCCCACATGTCACAGAGCAGTTACGCCTGTGTGCCTCAACTACGAGCCAGCACTCTAAAGCCTGGAAGCTGCAACTACTGAAGTGGTTGAATGTATAAAATTCAAATTAACCGGAAAAATTTAAGGAGAAGAGAACAGGTACTAAAAGAAGAAATCAAAGGTAGGCACGGATTGCAGATTTTTAAGTCTGTCCCCAAACACTGACCATACCCTGGCTGCTTAGATGTTGCTGCTAAAACACTGGATGAATCTTACTAACAGGGGCTTCCCTTGTGGCTCAGCTGGCAAAGAATCCACCTGCAATGTGGGAGACCTGGGTTAGATCCCTGGCTTGGGAAGATCCCATGCAGAAGGGAAAGACTACCCACTCCAGTGTTCTGGCCTGGAGAATTCCATGAACTGTATGGACCATGGGTCGAAGAGTCGGACACGACTGAGCGACCTTCACTACTACCACCGTTCTTTCCTCAACATATGACAAAAAGTTTATTTTGTTCATCGACATTTCCATATTGTAATTATAGAAGAATATGATATCTATTTAGATGTTAAAGGCAACAAATTAAAAAAAACCGTCTGTAATTTATGGGGCATCACAGGACTGTTAAACGCCTCCCGGCCCCTTGCCGCGCCTTGCTCTCGCTCTGCAGACCTGGACACCCCTCGCCCGGCCTCTCGCCTGCAGCGATGCGCCCAGCCCCCGACCCGGAAGCTCCGCCTCGTGATCCGCGCGTGCGCAATTTCCTGCGGAAGCGGAAGGCCGCGAGAGAAGGTCGCCCGGGGGCTCTTGAGTTTTTTTCTCCTAGAGTAAACGGGTGCTGCTGGCCCCTCGCCACGCCAATCTTCAGTGTCCCGCTGGTTCTGCGGAAGTAATATCAGATACCCCTCTGTCCGCCTCAAATAAACCCAGAGGCCGCGGTTGCAGGTCGAGTGTTCGAAATCGCCCTGAGGCTTGTCCTTGCCGTTTGCTTTTCGGCTTTCGGCCCCAGAGACACCGCCTTTCGGGATATTTTCCTGATAAAACTTGACCTGCGGTTTCCCTGGTGGCTCAGATGTTGAAGCGTCTGCCTGCAACGCCGGAAACCCGGGTTCGATTCCTGAGTCGGGAAGATCCCCTGGAGAAGGAAATGGCAACCCACTCCAATATTCTTGCCTGGAGAATCCCATGGACAGAAGAGCCTGGTGGGCTACAGTCCACGAGTCGCAAAGAGTCGGACACGACTGAGTGACTTCACTTCACTTCTGTCCCTTGTAAAGTCCCCGGGCGCGATGGGCATTCGGGCACGCCCACCTCCACCGCCTCACCCCGTCGGCCCCTGGAGGTCGCGTCGACAGCCCCGCTCCCGGAGAAGCCGCGTCCTCTCCCCGGTCCTGGGATTCTGGAGAGCCCGCCCGGCCCGAGACCCCCTGGCTCCCAGCCTCTCTGCCCTCGCGTCTCCTCAGGCCGATCGCTCTGCCTCGCAGGCCTCCCTTCCTGGTCAGTCGCTTTTCCTCACCCCTGGGCTGGACGTGTGACACCCAGTGTTTTTCCGTCACGAGTCCGTCTCGTTGGAAAAGGGGCTCTTTTGATAGGCGGGCGTTACATTTACTCATCATTTCTGTAGATACGTGGGCGAGGGGGATCAGAAGAAGCAGTGACTGAGAGTGAAAGGCAAACTCAGAAGCGGAAAACAATGAGAGAACCGAACGGGTCGCCCAGGATGGCTGAGGCAGTTGCAAAGGGATGGTAAAATGAAATAGAGTTAGCCCTTAAAGTAGCGGGTGGGTGAAAGAATAATGGACAAAGGCGTGGGATCTCCAGGAGCTGGAGACAAGGAGACTGGGGCCCCGCGTCTGCGATAGGAGGGCTGACAGGGGTGATCCTAGGAGAGAAACAGGGATAGATGTTGACCAGAAGAGAAGGAAGTAAGCCTAGACACCTGGAGAGTCCCCAGAGTGGGAGTGTAACAGGGAGAAAAGGGGTGTGACTAGAAGGCAGAGAGGGAGCAGAGTTGGAGAAAGAAAGAGACAGATGTATAGATATTTAGGACAATTAGAAGGGTGGGGGTGGGGAGAAGAGCAGCAAGAGGAGAAACAAGTTGTCGAGTGGGGCAGGACAGGTGTGAAGGAAGAAATAGGGCAGAAACAGCATCCCACCTGAGGCAGTGGACACCAAAGGACTGTTCCACATAGTGAGGTCTTCCTGTTTTTGTGGTTGTGGCAAACGAAGGGGATGTTGATTCTAATCCTTAAGCAGCCTGTTTTCCACTTGCCAGATCAACTTCTAAAAACTTACATTGTCTGAGGAAGAAGCTGGGAAGAGGAGGAAAAAAGGCAAGAAAAGAGGAATGGCTCTTTCTCAGGTAAAATCATATTCTCAGTTGATTCTCAGTCTGTCCTTCCTGAAATCCCTTCTTTGGACTTACTAATCATCTCTGACTCTGAAGTATCCTTCCTGACGCCTGTACATGCACACTCACCCGGGAACTTCCCTCAGGGCCTGTCATCTCCACTTAGATCCCATCTCTGCACGACCCAGTGGCCTGGACCTTGTGTGGAGGGCACCATCCTGGGCAGGGCTTCACACCCACTGGTTTGAGAAGGGGTCTCAGTGCTGTTGGGCAGGAGGGATTGCTTCGGGTCCTTCTGGCTGTGCAGTCTGCTCTCTGTCAATCAGGATTAAGAAGCTGTGGGTGGAAGTCAGGTATTAACATGCACAGTACCTGGTAAAATCTGGAAGTAGACCTAAAGAGGGAAATTTGTTCTAAGGTAATTGAAGCGAAGTGAGTGAGTCACTGACTTCAAAATCTTGATTGGAAATGGGATGGAAAGTTCAGAATCAGGAATCAGTGATAGAGAGTGTGCTATTCCATCATCTGTTTGAAACTGTGGCATGAATCTAAATCTCTGAGAGCTGGAAATTCACTTTCATTGCCTTCATTCTTCAGATTTTGTCTTTTCACTGTGTTCATTTTGTGGTTTGGCACAGAGATGTTTTTACTTTTGATGCAGGTGAGGTTTCCTCTTCATTGTTTAATCCATAGATTCACCATTTGTTATGGCAGCTGTCTTTTTTCCACTGATTTTTCTTAGCATCCTTGTCATTAGATTTTAACTATATGCAAATGGTTATTTCTGAACATTCCTTTCTGTTCCCTTGGTGTATAAATCCGTGTTTATGCCAGTACTACACCATCTGGATTATATTGTGATATGGCTTGAAATTTTAAAAAGGGTGGCCTTCATCTTACATCTTTGTACTTATTGAAGAGTATTTTTGCAGTTTATGGTCCCCTTGAGATTCTTTATGACTTCTGGCAAGTTTTTTCTATTTCTGCAAACATTTCTATTGTAAGTTTCATAATGAATTCATTAAATCTGTGGAACACTTTGAGTAACTTGGAAATATAGAGTACTGGGATTTTCAGTCCATGACTACTAGATTTATTTTGGATTTCTTTTAGAAATGGTTAAGTAGTTTTCAGTGTATATATTTCACCTCCTTGGTGAATTATTCCTAAATATTTCATCCATTTTTATAGAATAGTAAATAAAATTGTTATGTGATTTTCTTTTAACATTGTTCATTGTGTATAGAAATGCAGCTGATTTGCACGTTGACTTTTGTATCCTGCAGGTTTTGCTAAAATTGCTATTTGATGTGGCAGGAGGTTTTTTGTGTCTGTGTGAAATCTACAGTTTATACACAAAAGACCTTGTTCTCTAGGGAAGAAGGTAACTTTCTAATTTTTCACTTTGTGAAGCTTTGATTTCTTTTCTAGTCTAATTGGTCTGGTTAGGGGTGTCAGTCATTTGTTGAACAGTGATGTAGAGTGCACGTCCTTGCCTTCTTCCCGATCTCAGTGGAAAAGTTTTCAGTCTTTCACCATTGAGAACAATGTTAGGTGTGCTCTTTTCATACATCATATATTTTAGTTTGAGAAACTTGTTTTGAAAAAAAAAAACAAAACCCCCAAATGGACGGGAATGCATCAAAAGTGTGAACAGGGCAGAGAGGAAGGTCAGTTCAGTTCAGTTGTGCAGTCGTGTCCGACTCTTTGCGACCCCATGAATCGCAGCACGCCAGGCCTGCCTGTTCATCACCATCTCCTGGAGTTCACTCAGACTCACGTCCATCGAGTCAGTGATGCCATCCAGCCGTCTCATCCTCTGTTGTCCCCTTCTCCTCCTGCCCCCAATCCCTCCCAGCATCAGAGTCTTTTCCAATGAGTCAACTCTTCTCATGAGGTGGCCAAAGTACTGGAGTTTCAGCTTTAGCATCATTCCTTCCAAAGAAATCCCAGGGTTGATCTCCTTCAGAATGGACTGGTTGGATCTCCTTGCAGTCCAAGGGACTCTCAAGAGTCTTCTCCAACACCACAGTTCAAAAGCATCAATTCTTCGGCACTCAGCCTTCCTCACAGTCCAACTCTCACATCCATACATGACCACAGGAAAAACCATAGCCTTGACCAGGCGGACCTTAGTCAGCAAGTAATGTCTCTGCTTTTGAATATGCTATCAAGGTTGGTCATAACTTTTCTTTCAAGGAGTAAGCTTCTTTTATTTATTTATTTTTTTTCCTAAAAATATGGAACGCTTCACGAATTTGCGTGTCATCCTTGCGCAGGGGCCATGCTAATCTTCTCTGTATCGTTCCAATTTTAGTATATGTGCTGCCGAAGCGAGCACGTAAGCTTCTTTTAATTTCATGGCTGCAATCACCATCTGCAGTGATTTTGGAGCCCCCCAAAATAAAGTCTGACACTGTTTTCACCGTTTCCCCATCTATTTCCCATGAAGTGATGGGACCGGATGCCATGATCTTCGTTTTCTGAATGTTGAGCTTTATGCCAACTTTTTCGCTCTCCTCTTTCACTTTCGTCAAGAGGCTTTTTAGCTCTTCTTCACTTTCTGCCGTAAGGGTAGTGTCATCTGCATATCTGTGGTTATTGATATTTCTCTCAGCAATCTTGATTCCAGCTTGTGTTTCTCATGATATACTCTGCATAGAAGTTAAATAAGCAGGGTGACAATATACAGCCTTGACATATTCCTTTTCCTATTTGGAACCAGTCTATTGTTCCATGTTCAGCTCTAACTGTTGCTTCCTGACCTGCATACAGATTTCTCAAGAGGCAGGTTAGGTGGTCTGGTATTCCCATCTCTTTCAGAATTTTCCACAGTTTCTTGTGATTCACACAGTCAAAGGCTTTGGCATAGTCAATAAAGCAGAAATAGATGTTTTTCTGGAACTCTTGCTTTTTCCATGATCCAGCAGATGTTGGCAATTTGACCTCTGGTTCCTCTGCCTTTTCTAAAACCAGCTTGAACATCAGGGAGTTCACAGTTCACGTATTGCTGAAGCCTGGCTTGGGAGAGAGGAAACCACAGTATTAATAGTGGTTGGAAATCTCTTGTAATGATACATAGAGATGAGAGCTTATGGTGAACAACGTCAGATTCATCATCTCCAGAGAAGAAGATATAGCTTTGGGACCAGGGACCAGGCTTGATCACTCAAGAGCTTTTGTGTAGCAGAGTTTTATTAAAGTATGAAATGGGACAGAGAAAGCTTCTGACATGGACATCAGAAGGGGGATGGAGAATGCCCCCCCTTGCTAGTCTTGGCAAGGGAGCTATATACTTTCTCAATTGGTTATTATAGGAAGTCAAAATAATGTCTCAAGGTTGTAAAGGATTTACCAGACCCATGCCCAGAATTTACATTTCAAGATGACAGGATTAGTCAGAAGGTTCTCAAGAAGGAGAAACCTGTCCTCAAGCAGGAAACGTTGTTATATTATCTTCAGTTCAGTGCAGTCACTCAGTCGTGTCCGACTCTTTGCGACCCCATGAATTGCAACATGCCAGGCCTCCCTGTCCATCACCAACTCCCGGAGTTCACTCAAATTCATGTCCATCGAGTCGGTGATGCCATCCAGTCATCTCATCCTCTGTCATCCCCTTCTCCTCCTGCCCCCAATCCCTCCCAGCATCAGAGTATTTTCCAATGAGTCAACTCTTCACATGAGGTGGCCAAAGTATTGGAGTTTCAGCTTTAGCATTGTTCCTTCCAAAGAACACGCAGGACTGATCTCCTTCAGAATGGACTGGTTGGATCTCCTTGCAGTCCAAGGGATTCTCAAGAGTCTTCTCCAACACCACAGTTCAAAACATCAATTCTTCGGCGCTCAGCCTTCTTCACTGTCCAACTCTCATATCCATACATGACCACTGGAAAAACCATAGCCTTGACTAGACGGACCTTTATTGGCAAAGTAGTATTTCTGCTAAGTACAGAGTTTAACCGGAGTTGTTTCGTTGTGTAATTATCAGCTCTGGGCTTAAAGAAAAAAGTTTGTCCTTTTCTCCTCCTTGATAATTCCAGACCTCTTTCTATGCACCTTGTGAGCCCCAGACCTTTTTCTGCTCGGGTACCCCAGACTTCTCAACGTATCTAGGAACTGAATCTCTCAGATCTTTGGCCAAAGAGAAGTTTGTTTATTAAAGTCCCAGAGGAAGCTTAACCTTTCCCTGAGTTCTCAGCCTGTCCTTCAACATGTATCATGTATTCTTTCACCTACCAGTGGTGCTGCGGCTCCATCAGACACAAAGGCAAGGTTTGTATCCACAATACTCGCCATCTCCCTGCTGTGAGCTGGTTGTTCTTGAGTGTGAGGAGCATGAGGTGGGCTGCCTTGCCCCCTCTTCTCTCTTGTGGGCTTGGATCTATTGGCTACTCAATTCTTAGTCCATATAGATCAGAGCTGATGCCCCAAGCGTCTAACCCCTGATCCGGTGCTGCTTTCCTCACAGTTGTCATATTTGGGAGATAGAATTGGAAAATGGGAAAGTATTGGCTGCTCTTTAATTTTATCTGGCACCTCAGAACCTGTAATGAACTGTCTTAGTCCCTGTCTGCCTCTTGAGATCGCTCAGCCATTTGTGCTGTTCTCCTTTTGCTGCCATACATGTCAGGATGTGTGGAATAGGCTGGTGGATTGGATCTTCTGTGCCTGTTACTTAGGAAAACTGTAAGGACAGCAGTCCAACAAAGGGAATATGTGTGAATCTTTCAGGCTCTTAGCTTGGCATCTCTGGGTGGAACAAATAGTCCCATCTCAAGGTCTTAGGATATGAGACCCCCACGTCTCATAGTTTTCCACTCTTGTACTGGTCTATCTAGTCTGGGAGTGTAGACTCTTCCTGACTTTGCTTTCTCCTTAGTTTGTATAATTTTTCCTTTTAAATTTGATTTTCAAGTATGTGGCTCTAGGGTCTGAAGTCATGTCCAGTTTCTTTGCGGTGGTAATCCACCTGTGTTTAAGGGGCAGCTCCTCATGGACTCTGTGGTGTGGGTTTAATGGGTAGGAGAAAATTTTTAAAGGAGAATACTTTACCTTATTGGTTGTAATATTTTCCTGCTGCATATAGAATTACCACTTGAAGCTACTTAGTATAGTGGTCAGCGTGTTCTGTGATATGAGAAAGTATCTGAAGACCTTGACCTGTACATCTTTTTCTGGCTTTGAGTGATGTCAGAAAAGCCTGCGTGAGGAACACTGTGATAGTGTTGTTCACATGTACTATCACCATGCCCTTTGAGCCTCACCAAGAGGTGTAGGAACTTCTCCTGACAAGCGTACTGTCCAGGTTCACACCCTCATATTTGTGAGGCTGTTGACTAAACTGTTGCTGATGCTGCATGCTTGTCACCTGGGTGCTATTGATCATTCTGCCTCCACACTTAATTTTGTAGCAACTTAATGACAGAGCTTATGTAGTGGAGTGATAACTTCAGTGATGACACATCATTTGTTATTTTTCAAGGCATAGCTACTTTCCTTTTTTTAATATTTGTATGCATTATAAATGATGGTCTTTTATTTTTGTCATTAAGTTTCTATTTTATGTTACTCTTTGTATTTTACTTGCCATATGTGGGATGGTTGGTTAAGAAAGCTCCCCCACCCCTATGGTGGAATTGGTGATCAGTACTTTTTAGAGTTCTTTATGTATTCTTGATGATTTAAACTATTATTGAGTATATGCTTGGCAGTTTTTTGGTATTATAGTGTACATTGTTTTTTCACTGCTGAGGATGGTTTACTGCACAATATTTGATAATTAGGATGTGTGCAATTTACCTCTTTTTATTTCGTTGGTGTGAACTTTTGGTGTTGTATCTGATAAATCATTTGTGAATCCACTGTCAAGAATCACTTTTAGCTTATCTATATGAAATTATGAATGCTAGGCAAACATTGTGATAATCGTTTCACAGTATACGTATTAGTTAAGTTTTTCTCTGTAGCTTAAACTTACACAATGATATTTGTCATTGTAAGAGTTGCTTATACAACCCCCTTTATGTCACTGTTTAAAGAGTTGGGTTTAGAAAGGGGAAATAATTAAAACGCGTTGGATAAAAGAAACAATAACGCAGTTTATAATCATTTAAAGTGTCTTGCTCTTAAAAGGCTGTGGTTAGTGACCCAAATGATCACATCCCTTAAGTCCTCCATCTCAGACACCCAGGTACTGACCCTGAGTTTGTTGAACTCAGCACTATTCTAAGTTTGCTGTTCTGTAGGGTATGAGTAGGGAAAAGCCCATTTCTAAGTTATGAGCAGCCTAAATAGCATATTCCAAAGCAGAGACATTGCTTTGCCGACTAAGGTCCAGACCGTCTAGTCAAGGCTCTGGTTTTTCCAGTGGTCATGTATCGATGTGAGAGTTGGACTGTGAAGAAGGCTGAGCGCTGAAGAATTGATGCTTTTGAACTGTAGTGTTGGAGAAGACTCTTGAGAGTCCCTTGGACTGCAAGGAGATCCTACCAGTCCATTCTGAAGGAGATCAACCCTGGGACTTCTTTGGAAGGAGTGATGCTAAAGCTGAAACTCCAGTACTTTGGCCACCTCATGCGAAGAGTTGACTCATTGGAAAAGACTGATGCTGAGAGGGATTGGGGGCAGGAGAAGAAGGAGACAACAGAGGATAAGATGGCTGGATGGCATCACTGACTCGATGGACGTGAGTCTGAGTGAACTCCGGGACTTGGTGATGGACAGGGAGGCCTGGCGTGCTGCGATTCATGGGGTCGCAAAGAGTCGGACACGACTGAGCGACTGAACTGAACTGAACTGAACCGAACCCAGGCAGACTTTTGTATTTGTAACATAGAGACTAGTCCCATTCTTGTTTCTTAAAACTGCGCAAGTCCCCAGATCCCTGAATTGCTTCAGCCTCACTAGCAGGATCTGAGCACAACATGCTGTTGAAAACAGCTTTTTATTGAGAATAAGCCGTTTTAGTCTTAAGAGGAAGTATCTTGGCTTCCGACAGACTTGAAGCGTTTACCTGAGCAGTGTTACAGACAGTAACTTAATGCTGTCAAAGTAACAGGCCCCGCCCCCTCCGCGCCCCGCCCCTCCCAAGAACTCTGCGCACAGCGGGTGCTCGCCCCGCCCCTGGTCGGAAGCCGCGGCTCTAATACAAAAAGCCCTTTCCCACAGAGCCGGAAGTTGAAGAGCGCGGAGCCGAGGTCCCTGAGCGGCGCCTATGCTTCCTTCTAGAGTAAGTTTGCAGAGCTCTCTACCCCTCCAATCCCCACCTCCGCTCCCGCTCACTCGTCCTCATGGTGTGGGAATTGCCAGCGACCTGAAAACCCTGGCACCCGGTGCTCGGTCCGGAATAAACGCTGCCGCTGCCGCTGCGGCCCCGTTATCTTTTCGTTTGGGTTTTAAGTGTTGCTGAGGCCGTTTCGGCCCTCTGTGCGCGTAGACACCGCGTCTGGCTACATATTCCTGCTTAAAACCCTTTTTGACCTCTGGCCTCGCCAAGTAAAGCCCTCTCTCGCGAGTTGGAGTCGCGCCCGCCGCGTCGCCTTCTCGACCGCTGGAGGCAGAGCCCAGATAGGCCGCGCGCCCTCTCCCCGGTCCTGGGATTCCGGCGAGGCCGCCCCGCTCCTGAGCCCCCTCCCTCCCAGCCCCTCTGTCCTCGCGTCTCCTTAGCCGAAATGGGGGAAGAAAGGCAGACATAGGTATGGATTTTTGAAAGACTCAGGAGGGTTGGGGAGAGACAGCATTTCGAGGGGGAACGAATTGCAGCAGCCTGGACAGGACACGTGTGAGGGAGGAAATAGGAGAGGAACAGCAGGAGAGCAGAGGGAGAGATAGAGACACCGAGACCCAGATGAAATAGGGAGCGAGGTGAACAGAGGGGTAAGCTCGATCCAGGTGTGGCCAGTTATTTGGATACAGATGATTTTTTTGGTTATACAGAGGAGGCTGAGAATATCAAAATCCTGTCTATAAGGCTTGTGTCTTTTTTTATTAGTTGTGGCAGAAGATGACTTTCATTTGCAAACCCTGTTGAGCCTGGGGCAGTGGCTTGATTCACTGAGTTGTTAGTGACGCCCTTCCCTTGTCCTATCATGAGATAGAGGTCAGGGAAGAAGAGACCTGGGGCAAAAAATGACTGACTGTAGGGTGTCACTCTGTGGTAGCTTTTCTTTTTTAATGTATTTTTTTGGCTGTGCTGTGCCGTGGGCTCAGGAGTTGTGGCTCCCAGGTTCTAAAGCACAGGCTCAGTAGTTGTGCACAGGCTTAGTTGCTTGTACTTGTGGGATCTTCCTGAACCAGGGATAGAACCCATGTCCCCTGCATTGTCAGGCAGATTCTGATCCACTGTATCATTATTGGGTAGCATTTTTAAAGGAACGCACTTTTTTTAAAAATCGGATTCACATTTTCTCCTTTCTTTATGTATGGTGCTTTTTGTAGCTTGGAATAGGTCTTAATTCATTCAGTTTCTGTACTCATTTTTAACTTAAGAAATAAGTTTTTTAGTTTCCAGTGTTCTACTCTTTTCATCCTTTTCTAAATATGATTATTCTCCACATTTTATCAGTTGTAATGAGGTAGATGAACCTAGAGCCTATTATACAGAGTGAAATAAGTCAGAAAGAGAAAGCAACTACTGTATATTAATGCATGTATATGGAATTTAGAAAGATGGTACCAGTGATCCTACATGCAGGGCAACAAAGGGAGACACATGTAAAGAACAGACTTTTGGACTCAGTGGGAGAAGTTGAGGGTGGGATGATTTGAGAGAATAGCACTGAAACATGTAAATTACCGTATGTAAAATAGAATGATCAGTGCAAGTTCAGTGCACGAAGCAGGGCACCCAAAGCCAGTGCTCTGGAACAACCCAGAGAGATCTGGTGAGGAGGGAGGTGGAAGAGGGTTAAGAATGGAGGTGCTGCTTCTGCTGCTAAGTCGACTCTGTGCGACCCCATAGACGGCAGCCCAACAGGCTCCTCTATCCCTGGGATTCTCCAGGCAAGAACACTGGAGTGGGTTGCCATTTCCTTCTCCAATGCATGAAAGTGAAAAGTGAAAGTGAGGTCGCTCAGTCCTGTCTGACTCTTAGAGTCTTAGCGACCCCATGGACTGCAGCCTACCAGGCTCCACCATCCATGGGATTTTCCAGGCAAGAGTACCTGAGTGGGTGCCATTATAGTCACTAGCAGTCTGTTAATGAAGGAAAGGAAGGTTTTAAAATGATACCAGGCCCCTCATCCATAAAATGCATTTTGGGATAATCTTGGCAGCAGATGATTCATCCCAGGCTATACAATGATTAACTTGAATCTTGTAGAAGGCAGATTACCATACAAATAGTTTTGTTTACATAGATTAGGGGAACGATATCTGAGTATCCTTTTGGAGACCCCTGGCCTTCCTGCCTGTTACCCTCTCAGTCCCCCCTTTTCTTTTAGAAGAATTATGTAGCCTAGGGAAAAGGGGCATCGTTTTCTTTCCATAACTGCTTCCGAGCTGACAAGGGGCGTTGTCCTTATATTGGTGAGTCAACATATTCTCCTAACCCTCATACCAAAGATGTCTGATCCAGGGCCCCCAAATGGAAGAAGCTGCAGCAGTAGCAGGAGTTTGAGCAACTATTGCAGGAAGGGGGATCCCTTCCAGGGTCTGAAACTGAGCTCTTGTCTATCACTTGGAAATGAATTGTCTGAGGAGACGTGTGCTGACAAAGCAAGAGATTTTATTGGGAAAGGGCACCCGAGTGGAGAGCCGTAGGGTAAGGGAACCCAGGAGAACTGCTCTGCCGCATTGCTCGCAGTCTCAGGTTTTATGGTGATGAGATTAGTTTCTGGGTGGTCTTTGGCCAGTCATTCTAATTCGGAGTCTTTCCTGGTGGCGCACGCATCACTCAGCCAAGATGGATGCTAGCGAGAGAGATTCTGGGAAGTGGACAGAGACTCCGTGTCTCCTTTCGACCTTTCCCGAACTCTTACGGTTGGTGGTGGTTCATTAGTTCCGTATTCCTTATCAGGATGTCCTGTCATAAAACAGCTCATGCAAATGGTTACTATGGTGCCTGGCCAGGGTGGGCGGTTTTAATCAGTGTGCTTCCCCTAACACAGCCATTTGTAACTTAAAAGCTTTCATGCAAGGAGAAACAAATTTTCCATCATCCCATACTCTAGGGTTTAAATTTTGTTAACTAAAGGGAGAGAAAGGGAGGGCTCCATATTTATGAAAACAGAGGCATGGACCTTGTTCAGTATATTCCTCACCAAAAGGGGTGGGGGAGACTGGCATAATCAGAAACTCGTGTGAAAATAGCACAATCTCAGCTACAACATAAAGAATAACTGAAATAATACCTTTGGCTCGTCCAGACAGTCCCATTGCGGAAGCAGATTGGGAAGGAAGTGGGCCAGGGGCTTCAGTAAGCATGGAGTAAGTTGCCCAGTATCTAAAAGGAAATCAATGGATTGGCCCCCCCACAGTTATTAATACCTGGGGTTCCTCAGGTGTAATTAGGACAGGAGCTTGTGTGGGGACCCCCAGGCACCTTCAGTCCTGATTGTCTTGAGAGTCTGACCCCAGGTGTCATTGTGACAACACAGTATTTTAAGAGAAACCTCCTTTTAGATTTGTATAGCGAAGGAAAAAAATATTGCTAATTTGTTTCCTCCTGCTGCTTAAGAGAGAGAAAAATGTCTGACACTTGCAGCCTATTTCCTCCCTTTGGAGACCCAGTTTGTTTCCTCCTGCCAAAAGAGATAAAAATGCCTGACACTTGCAGCCTATTTCCTCCATTTGGAGACCCCTGGCCTTCCTGCCTGTTACCCTCTCAACATCTTGTAAGAAAATAGACATATTTTCGACTGTGGTTTTACCAAAGACATGAATTGTGTGTATGTGTTTTTGTGTGCACACGCAAATGGATATTTCTGGTCTCAGCTCTTTACCAGAGAATAACGGAGGTATGACATTAGATCTTGTGAAATTAAAGGCATTTCTTTGAGAAATGGCAAAATAAAAGAACATTTAACATGATAAAACCAACAAAGTGCTTCATTCTTTCCTTTCAAAAAAAGAAGAAGAAGAAAAAACAAACCAATTTAACTGGTTAGTCTAATGGTCTGCTTTCTCCATTTTCTATGATCAGTGAAAAAAGTGAGCTGTGCGGTGATGTGAAGATGTTTCCCTCAGGTCCCTTTGTGACTTTTCTGTGCAAATGAGGAAGGATGGGCTGGATTGACCTGGAACCTTCCAACAGAGCCTCTCTCTTCATAATGAAAAAGATTGCTCAGATCCTATTTCCAAGCTGAACCCTTACAATGTTTTTTGTACCAGTGGATATATATTTGCAGTTCTGTATTTTTAAAATATTTTACTGCAATCGTATAATAAAGAATTACCTGCTTGGTATCAGTTTGACTCAATCTTGAAAAAAAAAGTTTCCTTTGCTCAGATACATGACAGATGTTCCTGGTCTTAAATGGGATGGGCAATAAGGACAAACTTGGCCCACTTGCCCTTCAGCCTCCCATTTCATTATTCAGTTATACCCGGTTCTCTTCACTCAGCTCAGACCTTCTCATAAATGGCTTCTCTCTGGGCCTGAGGGAGCCTACTTGTAACATGCAGATGAGAGACTAGACCGGAATCTCTGAGCGTGAGTAACACTGACCCCTGAAATGATTAGCCAATTGGCTGTGTGTCTGTGTGTGGCAGTTCTGGTCTGGAGGGAGTTTCTGGTGGTAATGAGAAGTTTAAATAGATCCCAGTCCTCCCTGAATGAAAAATGAAAAGGAAAACTAGGATGGAGGCAGGATCATAGGCTCAGAATTAGATGACTTCTGTGACTAAGGCTCAATCTGAAGGGAGATTTTTTTTTTACATCCTGACGTTCAGACCTCCACTGGCTTTCATTTGTTCTTGGGTCAAAAGCTTGACTCCTCGCTGTTTCTCCACAGCCCTCTGTCAAGCTCAGGGCCCTGTCAGTGTCTCCAGCCTCATCCTGGGAGTTGACCCTTTGCTCATGGTTCAGCCTGTCCTGGTCTCATTTACCTTTTCTCTGTTTCCAAATACCAAAAACCTTTTCTCTGTTTCCAAATACCATTTCTGTCTCACATTGTACTTCATTTTCTCACCTTCAGGTCACTGTGCTTCAGGCCCTTTGTCACCCTTCAAGTCTAGGCTCAGGGAGGTCTCCCCATCCCCTCCTAACAGTCTCTCTCATGTTACCCAGGTTTATTGCCTGTGTATCAGTCACCATCAGCAGAAATTATTGCCCTTCTTCATGGGTTATTTTGAGTCCTTCCTGGTTCCCCTCTTTTCAGGGCTCATAGTGTTCCTCCTCTTCCCAGCGTGGCTGCAGTACCTGTTATTGGAAATGTGTTTAGATGACAGGACTATGGGTTGGGCCTAATAATCCTCAGGGAAGACCAAGAGAACAGGGCAGGTGATGAAGATGTTTACCATGTTCTGGACATTTCAGCTGTAATTGATCTTTACCCCATGTGAGTACTTAATTACTCAAAGATGAGCCAAGAAATATAGGAAGTCCTGAAAAGCCCTACAGAACTGGTGTCCTCAAGCAGTGGTCTAAGATGTCCCCATGTTTAGTCTACTGGGTTTCATCCTCTGCAGGCCCCAGATCTAAGCTCTGTCCATCCAGGACCAGTCACCATCGTGGACAGCAGCTTTGCCATCTAGGAGTTCATGTGCTCCGTGTCAGTGTTGTGATTTCAGTGCACTGAGGATGAGCAAAAATCCAAAACCTAATGGGGCAGGAAGGAGATACTGCCCCCTGCTCCCCGCAAGAGCTAGAATATCTTCCAAGTAGGTGTGAGTGGAGAAAACAGGAGATAGTGAGACCTGGAGACCCTTGCTTTGAGACTTCCTCATCTCAAATGCCTTTGTACGTGGACTCCGTAATGTCCCCAGGTGGTGGCAGACTTTCACAGGAGGGCCAGTCTCTTGATTTTCATACTGCATGTGCAGTGCCCTTTGAGTGGTAGCTCGTGGGCACTCCTCTTGTGACCCCCTTTGCTAGGAAACCCCTGTGTGCTTTAGTCTTGCTTAGTCCAGTCATTCAGGGAGGAGAGGTAGACAAATGGGGAAAGCGGAGGGAGCCTGGTGGGGTCTGCACGAGGGTTGTGGCAGTACTTGGGGGCATCAAGGTGAGCCCAGTGAATGGGGCGTGCACCCATCCCAAGTGTAGTTGCAGGGACAAGGGGTGTGTGGATCTGTTGGAAGAGAATGTTTCCATTCAGGCTGGAGCACCTGGAAGCGGGTTTGTTGGAGAGCCTGCATGGAGTGGTTTGAGGTTCTACTGCCTTAGCTCGTGTTCCCCGGGACAGCAGTGTTGAGGCTGACATGTGCCTGCACAGTTTTGATTTGACAACTTGTGTGACCACGCGTGAGCAACAATGAAGGATGTGGAATTCAGCCAAGAGAAGTCTTTTCCACTGTTAGAACTGTGGCCTGGGCTGAGCCCGCAGGCAGCTGTGGGTGCAGGAGGATGGGAGCCTTGGGCTTGAGGGGCTGGTTCTAGCAGGTGCCCCCAGCATCCACTCCATTCCCTGTCTTCTGTTGGCTCTTTCAGCAGGCAGGCACCATCGAGTAACAGGGAAAATCTCAGGTCATTATTTGCATCAACTTTCGTATGATTGTGTACTTGGGGTTGCCAGTGCAGAAAGGTTCATGTGCATTTGGGAAGATACCAAAAGAATCTGGAGTGTTTCCTTGGAAGATGCTGAGGTCTCAGTGGGCCATGTGCATCATTGGAATTATCCCTCTTTTTCATAGTCTTTGGAGATTTCGATGTTTGACCTGGATCACTCGCTGTAAATGAAAATATTGTGTCTTGTGTCTGTGGATCCTTGGGTGTCCTCTTTTGTATTTTGCCTCATGCATGAGCTATCAGGGCTTGGAATGCTTTGTGTTAGTATACGAGGGTTAGAGGCTCCTTATGGGCTCTGTGGACACTCTGTTGGACACCATGAAAGTTTGTAAGTTTGTTTGAGTCCCGCTGGGAAAATAGGAGTACTAAGGTTAAGATCACAGAATGCTTGTTATAAGATGGTCCTGCTCGGTAGGGATCTCTGGGCCCAACCTGAGAAGACTCATAAAGTTTTGTGACATAGGGGAGGATGGCTCTGAAAAATCAAGAGGGCAGTGATGCCACAGTGATCTGCAGCCTGGAGGCTTGTCCTCTAGAAGATGCAGCTGCAACTGTCTTGCTCCCAGGCTGGGTGCTGTGTTATCCACTCCTGTCCCTCCCAAAATAAGTACACATACAGGCACAGTACAGAAAACACGGAATGTTAACTGCACTGTTGGTGGTAATGTAAATGGTACTGCTATGTTGGAAAATAAAATGGAAGTTCTTAAACAAATTCAGATAAAACAGGCCTACAGTCTGTCAAACCCATTTCTGATAGATATCCAAAGTAAAAACAGTCAGTTTTTCAGGGATATGTCCACAGTCCCATGAGTATGACTGGATTTGCAGTAGCCAAGGCATAGATACAGCCCAGATGTCTCTTGACAAAAGAATAGGTTACAGAAGTGTGGTATAGCAATATTTATTATATACTGTATATTCATGAACTATTTTTTCTCTGTATATAAATATAAAAATCAAGAATCCTGCATTTATGCCAGAATGAATGAACCTAGAGAACATTATGCCAAGTTAAATAAGCCTGACAAAGGAGGACAGACCCTATGTGAAAACTAGAATTGTCAAACTCATAGAGCCATCGAGTAATAAGGCTGTTACCAGGAGCTGAGTGGAGGGGGAAATGGGGCACTGGTAGTCAAAGAATGGAGATTTTCCCTTGTAAAATAAGTAAGTTCTGGGGATCTGAGGTACCACATGCTGCCGGTAGTGTTTCTTTATCCTTGAAATTCGCCCAGAGAGAAATAATACAGTGTAGTCATAAGTGGAAGTGTAACTTACTCCACTATAATAATTATTCAGTGTATGAGTCTATCACATGATCACTTTGTACACAGTACATTTATACCATTTTTGTTAGTTACACCTTAGTAAGGCTGGGAAAGAAAAAGAGAGTTGGGGGGTGCTTTTCTCCTCTGAATGGTGCTCAGTCCAGGCTTCATGTTTCATTGATGAAGCGTTTTGCATACACATGTGCCGGAGTCCAGCTCCAGCAGCCAGGGAATCAGCCTGAAGAGATGAGTGGTGTCGGCGGAGAATGATGTAGCCTCTGACGCAAGGTTCAGGACTGCATGTTTATTTCAAACTTCAGATTCTCTTTCATGGTTTGACAAAAGCATTAGGTCAGAGTTTGGGCATTTTCAGTTTCTCCTCACCCAGATTTATTGTCTCCATGAAACATCGTTGCTCTTCAAACAGAGTTTCTGCTTCAGCGATTCTCTCAGAATCCTGGTTACTTTAACTTGTGATTACATTGTAACTCATGCTTATGTCTGGGCTGCATACCACATTCCTCAGTTTGTTTCTTATCTTTCTAAATCCTGTTTGCCCTTAGTATCCTAAGCTCACTAACTCCTAAAAAGGCTTCTAGCTATTAATAAGGACAAGGCAATGGCACCCCACTCCAGTACTCTTGCCTGAAAAATCCCATGGACGGAGGAGCCTGGTAGGCTGCAGTCCATGGGGTCGCTGAGAGTTGGACACGACTGAGTGACTTCACTTTCACTTTTCACGTTCATGCACTGGAGAAGGAAATGGCAACCCACTCCAGTGTTCTTGCCTGGAAAATCCCAGGGACGGGGGAGCCTGGTGGGCTGCTGTCTCTGGGGTCGCACAGAGTTGGACACAACTGAAGCGATTTAGCAGCAGCAGCAGCAGCAGCTAGTAGTATCTCTGCAATTCCTAATCTGTATAAGATATAGTAAAACATGCTGGCACTACCACATTCCTTCAATTTTTAGCTTCTAACTATTCTTAATTATTCCTAAACCCTAAATTCAGCAAACTTTCTTTGCCATAAACATTTCCCTCACAAATAGGTCTCAGATGATAGTCCTTCCCAAGGCCTCAAGCTGCAGCCTACGTGATCATCCTGGAACACTCTTTGTAAAGACCCTTGAACAAATATCAGTGGTTAACTTTATGGATTATTCTCTGGGCACAACTGCAGAAGGCTTTGTGCCTTCTCCTGCTCCTCTCAAGGACAGTAAGCACCTTAAGATTCTTTTCAGTCAACTCAACTGAGGAACGGAAAAAAGTCAGAATCACAAGACCTAACTCCTTCATCCTGGGGCCGTGCCTCCATTTTGTCAGTAATGCGTAACGCGGCTCCTGACACACATGTTTTGTACCCTCTGAACAGAGATTCCCCTTCAGGTAGTTTGTGTTGGTCTACAGCTTGAGAATGTTTAAGATGGCCAGTTGATTCCAGTCTGGATCCCTCACTGAGCATCAGGACTCTTGAGTCCTCCTAGTCCTGAGGGATGAGTTCTGGGCTGAGGAAGGGGGTGCTCTGTTCTGAGTGGGGATGGATCGGGGCCTGCTGTGTGACCTGAAGGAGATTGCCTGGTCCGCGGAGGTGCCTCCTGCTGCTGTGTACATGAAGTCTCAGCAGGAGGGGAGTGTGATCCGAGGGAAAGTGTGGGAAAGTCCCAGGTTGGTCTCTCTGAGGAAGTTGACTGTCCTGATTCCCTCCTGAGACAGTGGCCACAGGGGAGTGTCTGTTCCTCATGGGGAGGGCTTCCCTGTGTGTGTGTTGTTGGGGCTCAGGAAGGGGATGTGTTGACTGTAAGCATTAAACAGCATGTTTTCCACTTTCATGATAGACCTCTGAAGACTCGTATTGCCTGAGGAAGCCCTGAAGTTTAGAGGAAAGAAAAGGATCGAGGCATGGCTCTTTCTCAGGTAAGGTCATATTTAGTCTGTCCTTCCTGAAATGCTCTTCTCTGGACTCACTAATCGTGTCTGACTCTGGAGTGTCCTGTGTGACTCCTGTACAAGCACACTCACCCGAGGCCTTCCCTCAGGTCCTGTTGTCTCCACTTAGATCCCATCTCCCCATGACCTGGTGACCTGGCCCTTGTGAGGAGGCTCCCCTGGGCACCGTCCTGGGCAGGGCTTCTCACCCACGGGTTGGAAACAGGGTCTCAGTGCTGTTGGGCAGCAGGGACTGCTTAGGGCCTATCTGGATGCGCTGTCTGCTCTGTCAACCAGGGTAAGGAAACCGCACGTGGAAGTCAGGTGTTAGTATGCACAATAGCTGGTAAAATCTGGGAATCAGATCAATTGAGCCTGTCCTTTCCCTTTTGTGTATCTTGACATCCTTGTGAATATACCTTACATATATATACAAAGAATTATTTCTGAGTACTGTGTTCTGTTCAGTTGGTTTATTTGTCTGTTTTTATACCAGTACCACATCACCTTGATTACCTTGTAATAGGTGTTGAAATAGAAAGACGTCCATCTTCCTTCTTCAAGAGTTTTGCTGTTTGCTCTTTGAATAGTTCTATGACTTTCACCATGTTTTATTCTGCTTCTACAAAGATTGTCATGACAGTTTTGAAAATGAGTTAATTGGTTGATTGACCCTTTGTGTGGTTATTAAAGAATCTTTTTTGATATTACATGTTTCTTTTGTGATCTTTATGATTTTTACTGATGTAACTTTGTCATGTGGGAAAGAAGATACATTTACTTCTTTTTCAATTTGGAGACCTTTGATTTCCTTTTCTCATCTAATTGCTCTAAGGGTTTCAGTGCTTTGTTGAAGTATAGTGCAGAGTGTGCGTCCTTGAGGAAAAGCTTTCATTCTTTCCCCATTGCTGTGCTCTTTTCATAATGGCATTTATTATGTTGATGTTGGTATAATTTATTGTTTGTAGTTTGTTGAGTGTTCCATCTTGAAAGGTTGTCAAATTTTTGTCAAATGTTTTTTTTCTGCATCGAGATGATCCTGTTTTTCTCCCCCTTAATCTCTTAATGTTGTGTGTCATATTAATTGATTTTTGTATGTTGACTTCTTGCCTTATATGAATAAAATCCACTTGGTCATGGTGTCAGATCTTTTTATTTATTTATTTTAATTGAGGGATTATTGCTTTACAGAACTTGTTGTTTTCTGCCTAATACCAACATGAATCAGCCATAGGTATACATATGTCCCCTCCCTCCCATCTTCTTCCCTATCCCACCCCTGAAGGTTGTTAGAGAGCCCCTGTTTGAGTTCCCTGAGTCAGTAAGCAAATTCGCATTGGCTCTCTACTTTATATATGGCAATGTAAGTTTCCATGTTACTCTCTCCATACATCTCACCCTCTCCTTCCTCCCCTCCCCCCTCCATTTGTTCTCTGTGTGTGTTTCTCCAGATCTTTTTATTATGTGTTGAAGTTATTTGCAAGTATTTTAATTTTGCATTAGTATTCATCAGGGGTATTGGTTTCTAGTTTTCCTTTCTTGTGTCTTTGGGAAATCAGCAGACTATTAGAACCGTGCTTGCTCCATAGAATTAGCAGGATTAGTGGTAATTCTTCTGTAAATGTTTGGTGGAATTTCATCGTGTATTTTTCTTAGAGGTTTCTCACCGTTTTTTAAATCTAGCTAGTTATAATGGGCTTCCCTGATGGCTCAAATCATAAAGAATGTACCTCCATTGTGGGAGACCCAGGTTCTATCCCTGGGTTGGAAGATTCCCTGGAGAAAGGAATGGCTCTCTAGGCCAGTATTCTTGTCTGGAGAAATTCCATGGACAGAGGAGCCTTGTGGGCTACAGTGCATGAGGTCACAAAGTGTCCGACACAACTGAGTGGCTAACACTTTCACTTTCAGCACTTCTCAATTTTTTTATTTCTTAATAAGTAAAATAGTTTGTATGTTTCTAAGAATTTGCCAGTATCTCCTATATACTGTCACTTATAGGCATTATTGGTCATAGTACTTCCTTATCTTTAGAAACTTTGACATGAGTTGTAATCACTCCTATTTCATATCTGTTTTTAGTTTTTTCTCTTGTCCTTAGTCTGGGTGGGGGTTTTCCTATACAGTTTTTTCAAAACATCCACTCTTGGTTTGTTGATTTTTATATTTTTCTACTTTCTATTGTATCTCTGGTTTAATCTTTCTTATTTACATGTTTCCTTCTGCTAAACTTCAGTTTAGTTTGTTTTCCGTTTTCTACTTCCTAGAGGTCTAAAAATAGATTTCAGGTTTAAGATGTTTTCTCTTTTTTACTGTAAGCATTTAACCTTTCAGACTTTCCTTTTACTACAGTGGTTTCTCTGTGTTATACATTTTGTAATTTTGTCTTTTCGTTTTGATCCATGTATTTTAAAATTTCCATGTGATTTTTTTCTTAGACCCATTTGTGGTGTAAGAGTGAGTTCTTTAATGTCCACATGTGAGGAATTTTCTTTTTCTGTGTGTTTATTTCATTGTTGTTAGGGAAGATACTTTTATGGTGTCAGTGTCTTAAAATGGTTAATTTTGGCCTAACATGTGGTCTCATAGAGAATGTTTTCTGTGTCCTTGAGATACATGTGTTTTCTGCTTTTGTTGGGCCATGTGATCTGTACATGCCTGTTCAATGTTTGCTTCATTTTTCTGAGAGATCTAATGTTAGATGTATATATATTTTTACTTGTTACAGCTCTTTGGTAAATTGACCATTTTTTCGTTATATAATTTTTATCTCATTGCACTTTTTTTTTTCTTCAGTTTATTTTGTCTGATATAACAGTCTCCCCTGCTCTCTTTAGGATGAACTGTCTTTTTCCATCCTTTCACTTTTCACCTTTCCATGTCCTTAGGTTTGTGAGTACTACCTGTTTCAACTCTCTGACAAACTCTGTGTCTCTTGCCCTGGGTTTTACCTCCTTTTACTTATTCTAGTGGCCCCTGATCCTGTGCATCGTATGGTGGTGAAAGACAGGCACCCTGGACAGCTCCTTTCGTGCCACTGTAATTTCAGAAGGAATGTATTGAATGTTTCCTTCCTATCCTGATGTTTCTTCAGATAGTCTTGCTTAATAACTATTTTTTTTTCCACATTATTTTTTGCCATGATTTTTAATTCTCCGAGAAGTATTTTTACTTTGCTGTTGTGATAATTCTTTTTTGTCATAATCTAACGACTCTTCTAATTTCAAATCACTGTTTTATTAATGGAAAAAAAAAAAGCAAAGAAAGTCTTTGGCTTCTGTTAATGCCTTGCTATCTAAATTTAAATGGATAAAATTGTAACTTTGTATATGGCAATTTTATTATGAATTGAGTTCAAGTATTTTTTTTTTTAATGTTTTTACCAGTTTTCTTTTGGTAGCCTAGTATAGAATCCTGTTGACAAACTCAGCTGAGTCCAAAGGATACATATTTATCATCTGAAGGATGCTGAAATACATGTGAATAAAAGGATGATATAAAATTGTCCAAAAAATCTGTCAAAAGATGAATCCTCTCATGTCAGTTAATTTTTTCTAGATAAGTATGCATGCATGTGCAAGTCTGTGGTTTAGATAGAAGACATCATGATTTAAAAACTACATATCACCTTTTTTTTCAGTTGAAATTATGTTATCAGTATACTCTGTGGCCTTGAAATTTTCTAAACAATCCTGTTAGTGTTTTAAGTAGTAAATTACTAACAGTTGTGTTTCTGTATCCGCGTCTATGATGACCTTTTTCATGCCATTCCACATTTTTCACCTTGAACTTTTTTTTTTTTTTCATATTAATACAATATTTATTTGTTTTCCTTCCGTCAAACCCTGAGCCCACCACTTTCCCCAGGCTGCCTGGGGAGTTCCAGGAAAGGGAACATACTGGGCAGACACAGGAGAAAGAACTGTGGGAGGTGGAAACAGCTCCTTCATATTGTGAAGAAGATGAGCTAGACCACCATCAGGCAAAAGAGCCCCCTGGCCTTTGAGAGGGCCAAGCCCATGGCATAGAAGAGCTACTGTTTCAGAGAAGGGTTCCTGGCATAACCGTGATGAAGCTCCCGAACACAGTCCCACTTCCAGCCCTGAAGCCAGCCACCCGTGCTGTGGCAGCTCCAGCTCCAGGGAACTTGGTTGCTGTGTCAAAGTCCTTTGAAATGGTACTGGTTTGGAAGCTGTGGCTAGGAATAAGTGAGATGGTCCGAGAACCTGGGGTTGCCAAGCTACTGTGGCTCTCATCAGTCAGTGTCTCCAGTCCTTCACCACCACTGTGGACAGTGATCAGTCAACAGGGGGGAGGTTCTCCCAATCAGGGAGGGGGTAGGGACTAATTTGGCACAGGCGTCCATGTTCAAGGAATGAAGGCCTGAGGCCAGAGAGCTGCTCCCCCTGCAGAGAAGACAGAGGGGCAGGGAGGAGGCTCACCTTGGACTTCTTTCAAATTTTCTTTAGGAGCCCTCTGTCAAAGGACTTGTAATGTTGTCTGTATTACTGTTAGATGTTTAAGCTTCAGTTGCTGAGCCCAAGCTTCTGAGTTCAGGTGCTTCATGTAACATTTCTTACCTTCTTGATCTGAGTCGAGTTTCTCAGTGTCTGTGACAACAGGTTTTCTTCTCTAAGGTGGGAACAGATGGTTCTTTAATAAGCTATTATATTGATGATAGGTTCTTGCCTGTAAAGTACTTATTTAATGTTTAGAGTAATACTACAGTAATTTAGAGCAACAGGAAGCCTTCAGACACTTTTGGTCCTTGCTGCTGTTATCAACATCATACCTGAAAATTTTGGCCTTTGCATTAAAAGTGCCGTGGACTTTGTCATCTCTGAAGACACCACTCATGCTGTACCTCATCTAGATAATGAGTTGCACTCACTGGGTAGAACATAATATCTGACACTTCTGTATAGCCAAAACAGTGTTGAGCTTTATTTTTATATATTTCATGGATTTTGAACAATGATGAAAAATCCATATTAACTGGAGGATCTCATAAGTTCTTAGGAAAAAGCATAAGAAATTAAAATTAGAGATCCATACTTTCTCCAGATACCTCTGCACGGGTCTGTTAGAACACATACTTCAACCAAGTCAATCCTTGCCCCTTACCACCCTTTCTCTTTTGCATGAAAATGAGAAGTTTTCATGGCCCTTTTGGTGACATGTGGTTTCATTTCAGGAACGACTGACCTCTGAGGATGTGGCCATCGAATTCACTCAGGAGGAGTGGGAATTCCTGGACCCTGCTCAGAGGGCCTTGTACAGGGATGTGATGCTGGAGACCTACAGGAACCTGCTGTCTGTGGGTGAGCATGACTTCCTTCCGGAGCTGCCCTTGGGTATCTGCATTTTCCTTGTGTGCCCCTTGGGAGGCCCTGATGTCTTTCATGTGAGAGTTCTGGTGACTCAGGCATGACACAGCTTCACAAGGTTAAACTGACCCTCTTCAGATGCTGTGTCTGTTTCATGTCATATCTGAGGTTGTCTACAAAGCTCAGTAGCAAATGTTAAAAGAAATGCCAAAAAACCCGATTTCCTACTTTCTACCTTTTGACTTTTGGCTCAGTGTTTAAAAAAATCCACAGCACTTTAGATTTCTTTCTTCTGATAACGCTGAATATCTACTTGTTCGTTTTTGCTTACTTGTTTACTTTTTTTTGGCTGCACCATGCTGCATGTGGGATCTTAGTTCCCTGACTAAGGATCAAACCTGCACCCCCTGCATTGGAAATGCAGAGTCTTAACCACTGGATCACCAGGGGAGTCCCAGAATTTCTGTGTCTGATCTGAATATTATCTCCACATTGGAGCCTGAGAAAAAGCTCTGGACAGTGGGGAGTGATGTAAAATAGCCAAAACTACCAACATATAAAGAAAAACGAGTATCTCAAAAGGGCTGTTTTTTTCTGTTTATGAGTGGGACAAGTTGGTGGATTGGATCCTCTGTGGTTGTTAACTTAGGAAAATATGAGTGAGTAGAGAGATTGTCTTTTTGATCCTAGATCCTACGAGGGGAGCATATGTGAATCTCATGGGCTCCTAGCTTGCCATCTGTAGGTCCAGCGCATGGTCCCATCTCAAGATGCTGTAATGTCTGACCTTCATGTTGTATTATTTTTACTCTTGTGCTGCTCTACCCAGTCTGGGAATGTCAGCTGTTCCCGATGTTCCATTCTCCTTACTTTGTATCATTTTACCTCTTCAATGTCTTTGAAATATATTCCTGAGGGTCTGAAAGTTTATCTGGTTTCCTTGCTGTGATAATCCACCTATGTTTAATTGTCAGCCTCTGGTGAGTCTTGTGGAGTGGATTTAGTAGGTAACAGAAAACTGTGATGAGACACTATTCCTAATGTTATTTTCTTGCTGTGTACAAAGTCACCACTTGAAGCTATCCAGTAGAGTGGCCAGTATGTTCTAGGATGATGAGGGAGAACGTATCACGAGAGCCTGATACATCCTTCCAGATTATTTTCTGGTTTTGGAGACTCTGTCAAGGGCACCATGACAGTGTTGTTGATGTGTATCAAGGACCATGTATTTAGCCTCTGTAAATGGTATGGGAATTTATCCCAGGACAACTTTGTCCAAGTTCACATTCTCATATCTATGAGGTTATTGGCTGCACTGTTGTTTTGTGCATTGTAGGTATTTTTTAATTTTATCATTGAGTTCAAATTTCTGTGTTACCATTAGTGTTTCTGTTTTGTATTTGCAATGCGTTGGATGATTGATTGGGGAATGGTCCCTATGGTGGAACTGGTGATCAGTCCCTCTTAAAATTCTTGATATATTCTTTGTACTCACTTACTATCAGATGTATGATTTCCACATATTTTCTCTTTTACTGTTGATTGTCTTTTCAAACTCATTACACTTTAATGCAGAGTAGTTTATAATTTTGATATAGTTCAATTTATTAATATCTGGTTTTATTTTGTGGCCTGTGCTTTTGGTGTTATATCTGGTAAATCATTTGTGGGTCCAATTTCCAGAAACATTTCCTGCACGTTTACTTCTAGGTGTTTTATACATGTGGGACTTACGTTTAGGTCTTTGAATCATTTTGAGTTCGTTTTTGTCTGTAGTGTAAGATAATGTTCCAAGTAAATTCTTTTGCTGGTGAGTATTCAGTTTTGTCAACATGTCTTGTTTCATAGACTGCTTCCCCCATTTAGTAGTTTTTACACCCTTGTGAAACATCTTTTGAACATCTCTGCAAGAGGTGTTTTTGTTTTAACCATTCTTTTTAGGTATGCTGCTGCTTCTGCTGCTAAGTCGCATCAGTCGTGTCTGACTCTGTGCGACCCCACAGATGGGAGCCCACCAGGCTCCTCTGTCCCTGGGATTCTCCAGGCAGGAATACTAGAGCGGATTGCCATTTCCTTCTCCACTTTTTAAGTATAGTTAATTTACAGTTTTGTGTTTCAGGTATACAGCAGTGTACAAGATACTCAATATAGTTCCCTAAGCTATATCGTAAGTTCTTGTTGTTTTATCTATTTTCTATATACATTAGTTTGTAAATATACAGACTCCTAATTTATCTCTCCCTTTCCTGCCCCCATCACCATCCTGTACTATCCCCTTTGGTAACCATAAGTTTGTTTTTTTGTTCTGGTAAGTTTCTTTTGTGAAGAAGTTCATTTGTATCATTTATTTCAGTTCAACATATAATATCCTATGATATTTGTCTTTCTCTGTCTGATTTCACTTAGAATAATCCCTAAGTCTGTCTATATTGCTGCAAAAGGCGTTACTTCATTGTGTTTTATGCTGTGGAGGTGGGAACCCACTCCAGTGTTCTTGCCTGGAGAATTTCATGGGCAGGGGAGTCTGGCAGCTGCAGGTCTTGGTGTCTTAAAGAGTTGGACACGGCTGAGCTACTTTCACTTCACAATACTCCCTTGTATATATGTACCACATATTCTTTATCCCTTTGTCTGTCAGTGAACATTTAGGTTGCTGCCATGTTTGGACTGGTATAAATAGTGCTGCTAAAAACATTGGGGTGCATGTATCATTCTGAATTAGTTTTCATCCTTTCTGGATATATGCCCAGGATTGGAATTGCTGGTTCATGTGATAGCTCTATTTTTAGTTCTTTATGGAACCTCCATACTATTCTCCAAAGTGGCAGTACCAATTTTTGTTCCTTCCAACAGTGTAGGAGGGTTCTCTTTTCTCCATACCCTCTCAAGCGTTTATTGTTTGTAGATTTTGATGGTGATCGTTCTGACCAGTGTGGGGTGATACATTTTTGTGGTTTTGATTTGCACTTCTCTCATCAGTAGAGACGTCAAACATCTTTTCAGGTGACTGTTGGCCATTTGTTTGTCTCCTTTGGAGAAGTATCTGTTTTGATCTTCTGCCCAGTTTTTGATTGGGTTGTTTGTTTGTTTGTTTTGATATTAAGCTGTATGAACTGTTTGTATATTTTGGAAATAAATCCCTTATCAGTTCAGTTCAGTTCATTCGCTCAGTCGTGTCCGACTCTTTGTGACCCCATGAATCGCAGAATGCCAGGCCTCCCTGTCCGTCACCATCTCTCATGTCCATCGAGTCCGTGATCATTTGCATATATAGTCTTGTAGTCCAAAAGTTGAATTATTGTTCTTTTTTTTGGTTTCCTTTGCTTTGCAAAAAGGTTTTAAATTTAATTAGGTCTCATTTGTTTGATTTTACTTTTATTACCATGACTAAGAGATAGATTCAAAAAAAGTTTGCTGACATTTATGTCAGTGTTTTGCATTTGTTTTCCACTATGAATTTTATAGTATCTGGTCTTGAATTTAGATGTTTAACACATTTTGAGTTTTGTATGTGGTATTAGAGAATGTTGTAATTTCATTCTTTTTCATGTAACTGTCCATTTACCCCAGCATCACTTATTAAAGAGACTTCTTCATTCTATATTCTTTCCTCCTTTATTATAGAAAAATTGTCTCTAAGTAAATTGGTTTATTTCTGAGTTTTCTGTCCTGTTCTACTGATCTGTGTTTCTGTTTTGTGCCATCATCATACCACTTCCCAGGTGGCTCAGACAGTAAAGCCATCTGCCTACAATGCAGGAGACCCAGGTTCAGGGAGAAGGAAATGGCAACCCACTTCAGAATTCTTGCCTGGGAAATCCCGTGGACAGAGGAACCTGGTAGTCTACAGTCGATGGGGTCACAAAGAGTTGGACACGACTGAGCAACTTCACTTTCACTTTGTTGACTGTCAGTTGGTAGTATAGTCTGAACTCAGGGAACGTGATTCCTCCAGCTCTGTTCTTCTTTTTCAAGATCATTTTAGATATCAGAGTCTTTTGTATTTTGGTACAAATTTTCTTTGTTTTATGAAATATGTCATTGTTAATTTGATAACGATTGCATTGAATATGTAGATTGCCTTGGATTGTATGGTCATTTTGACAGTGTTACTCCTTTCAGTCCAAGAACATGGTATATGTTTGTGCCATCTGTTTGTGTCATCTTTGGTATCAGTCATCAGCAGCTTATAGTTTTATGAGTACAGTTCTTTTGACTTTTTAGGTAGGTTTATTCCTTAGAATTGTATTGTTTTCTCTGAGATGGTGAATGGGATTGTTTCATTAATTTCACTTTCTGATATATCATGATTAGTGTATAGAAATGCAGCACTTTTCTATATATTTTGTATCCAGCAAGTTTACTCTGTTCATTGATGAGGTCTAGTAGTCATCTGGTGGCATCTTCGGGATTTTCTGTGTGTAGCATCATAGTGACAGTTTTACTTCTTATTTTTTTTACCTTGAATTCCTTTTCATTTCTTTTTCTTTTCTGATTGTTGTGGCTAGGACTTCTAAAAATATGTTCAATAAAAGTGGCAATAGTGAACATTCTTGTCTCATTCATGTTGTTCAGGGGAGTGCTTTCAGTTTTTCCCTATTAAGTATGATGTTAGCTGTGTGTTTGATATATACAGTCTTAATTATGTTGAGGTAGGGTCCATCTGTGCTGACTTTCTGAAGGGTTTTTATCATAAATGACACTTGAATTTTGTCAGAACCTTTTCTGCCTCTATTGATGATCATATGGTTTTTAGTCTTCAACTGTTACTGTGGTGTATCATAGTGATTAACTTGTGGATATTGAGAAATCTTGCATCCTTGAAATAAATCCCACTTGATCATGGAATGACCCTTTAATGTCCTTTAATGTATTAGTAACTGTTTGAATCTGCTCTTTTGAACTCAGGGAAGGTCTAGGAGAATAAAGCCTTTTTCTACAAAAAAGAGTTGGATGCCTCAGAAAGGCTTTTGTAACTGGGAAGGTCTTCCAGAGTCAGTGTCAATCCCTGCTTTCCTTTGATACTCCTCGATCTTGAGATGACCATGTGGAAGAAGAAACGAAGTAAATGTCCAATAGAGAGGTTAATCGAACTTGGCAGAGGAACCCAGGTTTAGATAGCCTTTTCCTGGATTTTCCTTCTGATTTCTGCTAATAAGATTCTTACACAATATCCTGGAACATTGTTTATGTTTCTCTTGAATATAAACATTCCGTTGTAAGTTACAAATTCAGAGTTGGATACATTACATTGTAATTAGTATAACAGGTATTATCCTGCTTTCTCCATATATCACAGTCACTTTTAAGATCTCTCTTGTTTCTGTCCCATAACCATAGTATAATGCCCATAAACTTGCTGAACCAGTTCTTTTCTTTTAAGGTCAGTATATTAGTTTGTGCTCTCATTTATTTTCACAAAGACATGCAGTCACAAGCTGATATCTGACATAAACCTGTGTACCCTATGCTCCACGCAGGCCCTTTCTTAGTCCTGACGAGTCTTCACATAGTACCTTGATATGGATGGAAACATTGTTCTTACCTATCATGTCCCTCCACCTTCTACATATTCTCACTGTAAAGATAATCTCTGATCATTTATTGAACACGTTTCTCAGGACATGACCTAAATCACTGTGCATCCATGATGACTCACAACCCATTTTGACATGGGATGGTTGAATAATAAACAGACTACTTCTGTCTTGTATCTTCCTTGATATTTTCCTTCTAAGTTTCTTGGATTTTTTTTTTCTAATATTTTCTAGTTTATTCATTCGGGGGGTGGTCATGTTTACAAATACGTTTTTTCGGTCATCCCAATAGGTTCAGATTCATATCCTGGTTCCCTTACCACTTTGTGGGCCAGTTAGTTGTATCTCCTGCCTGATTAGAGAAAAACATGTTAATTTACCTCAAGCCTTTTAAAGCAAATTAGTGCTGTCAGTAGTATATATCTTATAGTAAATACTCAAAATTTATTTGTTTAAAAAAGGTAATATCTACATTCTGTCATGTTCTTCATGATACGACTTTATCTACATTATATCTTTTTTAATATAAATTTATTTATTTTCATTGGAGGTTAATTACTTTGCAATATTCTATTGGTTTTGCCATACATCAACATGAGTCCACCACAGGTATACACGTGTTCCCCATCCTGAACCCCCCTCCCTCTTCCCTCCCCGTACCATTCCTCTGGGTCATCCCAGTGCACCAGCCCCAAGCATCCAGTATCATGCATTGAACCTGGACTGGTGATTAGTTTCATATATGATATTATACATGTTTCAATGCCATTCGCCCAAATCATCCCACCCTTTCACTCTCCCACAGAGTCCAAAAGTATGTTCTATACATCTGTGTCTCTTTTGCTGTCTCGCATACAGGGTTATAGTTACCATCTTACTAAATTCCATATATATGCGCTAGTATATTGTATTGGTGTTTTTCTTTCTGGCTTACTTCACTCTGTATAATAGGCTTCAGTTTCATCCACTTCATTAGAACTGATTCAAATGAATTCTTTTTAATGGCTGAGTAATACTCCATTGTGTATATGTACCACAGCCTTCTTATCTATTCATCTGCTGATGGACATCTAGGTTGCTTCCATGTCCTGGCTATTATGAACAGTGCTGCGATGAACATTGGGGTACATGTGTCTCTTTCAATTCTGGTTTCCTCGGTGTGTATGCCAAGCAGTGGGATTGCTGGGTCATAAGGCAGTTCTGTTTGCAGTTTTTTAAGGAATCTCCACACTGTTCTCCATAGTGGCTGTACTAGTTTGCATTCCCACCAACAGTGTAAGAGGGTTCCCTTTTCTCCACACCCTCTCCAGCATTTATTGCTTGTAGACTTTTGGATCGCAGCCATTCTGACTGGCGTGAAATGATACCTCATTGTGGTTTTGATTTGCATTTCTCTGATAATGAGTGATGTTGAGCGTCTTTTCATGTGTTTGTTAGCCATCTGTATGTGCTCTTTGGAGAAATGTCTATTTAGTTCTTTGGCCCACTTTTTGATGGGGTCGTTTATTTTTCTGGAATTAAGCTGCAGGACTTGCTAGTATATTTTTGAGATTGGTTGTTTGTCAGTTGCTTCATTTGCTATTATTTTCTCCCATTCTGAAGGCTGTCTTTTCACCTTGCTTATAGTTTCCTTTGTTGTGCAGAAGCTTTTAAGTTTAATTAGGTCCCATTTGTTTATTTTTGCTTTTATTTCCAATATTCTGGGAGGTGGATCATAGATGATCCTGCTGTGAGGTATGTCTGAGAGTGTTTTGCCTATGTTCTCCTCTAGGAGTTTTATAGTTTCTGGTCATCTGTTTAGATCTTTAATCCATTTTGAATTTATTTTTGTGTATGGTGTTAGAAAGTGATCTAGTTTCTTTCTTTCACAAGTGGTGACCAGTTTTCCCAGCACCACTTATTAAAGAGATTGTCTTTAATCCATTGTACATTCTTGCCTCCTTTGTCAAAGATAAGGTGTCTATAGGTGTGTGGATTTATCTCTGGGCTTTCTTTTATTCCATTGATCTATATTTCTGTCTTTGTGCCAGTACCATACTGTCTTGATGACTGTGTCTTTGTAGTAGACCTTGAAGTCAGGCAGGTTGATTCCTCCAGTTCCATTCTTTCTCAAGATTGCTTTGGCTATTCAAGGTTTTTTGTATTTCCATACAAATTCTGAAATTATTTGTTCTAGGTCTACATTATATCTTCTTAAAATTTTATTTATTTTTTAATTGAAGGATAATGGCTTTTCCAAATTTTGTTTTCTGTTAAACCTCAACTACATTATATCTTGTATGTGTTTCACTTGCAACATTTTTCAGCAATATTGTGTCTGACCCTAGTCAATAAATACACAAAGCACTCACTTTTTATTTATTATATTTTGGTGCCATTAAACTAGGTAATTAAGAATAGTGCTTGGCTAGAGATTAGCCTTCCTTGGTGGCTCAGTGGTAAAGAATTCACTTGCTAATGCAGAAGATCCAGGTTTGATCCCTGAGTCAGGAAGATCCCATGGAGAAGGAAATGGCAACCCACTCCACTGTTTTTGCCTGTGAAATCCCGCCTGGAAAATCCCATGGATGGAGGAGTCTGGTAGGCTGCAGTCCATGGGGTCACTAAGAGACTGAGCGACTTCACTTTTACTTTTCACTTTCATGCATTGGAGAAGGAAATGGCAACCTACTCCAGTATTCTTGCCTAGATAATCCCAGGAACAGAGGAACCTACTGGGCTGCTGTCTGTGAGGTCGCACAGAGTCGGACACGACTGAAGCAATGCAGCAGCAGCAGCAGAGATTAGCCTTCCTTGGTGGCTCAGTGGTAAAGAATTCACCTGCTAATGCAGAAGATGCAGGTTTGATCCCTGAGTCAGGAAGATCCCATGGAGAAGGAAGTGGCAACCCACTCCACTTTTCTTGCCTGGGAAATCCCATGGACAGAGGAGTCCGGGGCGTTACAGTCCACAGTGTTGCAGAGAGGCAAACACGACTGAGCGACTGAACAACAACAACATAGGTGGGGGTTGCATTGTTTATTGGCTGTTAGAATACCGGTGAATATTTTACATCATAATTTATGTGTCATTTACAAATGATGGTCTTTTAGCATGTATTCTGCAGTACAGCTGACACATACTACTTGTTAACATTGTAAAATGCCTTTTCTTTTTGGGTATGTAGTTCTATAGCAGATTTAGAAAACTGTTGTTTCAAAAAATTGTTTTAGTCATATTCTTCATTTTCTCATTTGTTTTCAATTGTAAACAACCACTTGTGAATAGTTAACTATTAATTGGGTAAGCGTGGTTTTGGATTATTTACTGTTACAATATATAATATATTGTTTACAATTTATCTATGTACAGTAAGTTTGCAGAATAAATGATAGTGTAATATTTTTCTTTTCAATTTGAGACAACTGTTGATTGATACGTTCCTAAGGGTCCTGGTAGAAAAACACTGTTTTTGAGAGTTGGCATAAGATTGTCCAATGTGAGTGTATTTGGTATATGGTTTTTAAAAGCAGGCTACCTTAACGGTTAATTTATGTTATGCTTTCTTAAGTTAAGAATTCTATTCCTTTAGTGTTTCTAAACACTTAAGGTGATCATTGTGGTGTTTCATAACTTCATGTATTAGTTTTGGTGTAGTATATATTCAACATGAAACATTTATTTTTGAATTATTGTGAGCAGGATACCTATGATTCTTTTTATCTTATAGATATCTCTCCTACACATGTGATCAAGCATTTACAACCCAAAGTGAACAGTGATAAACTAGAAACATTCCAAACATTGATGCTGGGAAGCCCTGAAAACTGTGAAATCAAACATGTTCATCTTTTGGAAAGTCAGGAAAATATGTGTGACTTTGAGTGTCAGAGGAGAGATGACAAAAGAAATTACAAACGGACACCTGTAAGCCTTAATGGAAATGTGCCTAATGGAAGAGATTCGCATGATAGAAAGGATGCAGGCATCAAGCCCTTTGAAAAGAGGTTTGGATTTATCTTTCAGGATAAACTGCAGATATTTCAAACTGGAGGGATAATTTCTGAATATAATGAAGTTAAGAGTTCTGTCAACAACAGTTTCTCACTTTCATCAGTTCAAAGAATTCCTCCTTGTGTCCAAACAAGTGTTTCTAATATATATGGGAATGATTTTATGAATCCTTCAGGAATAACACAAGAACTCAAAGCACACAGGGAAAAGCCTTACAATGAGTGTGGCAAGGCCTTTATTCACAGCTCAGACCTCAACAGACATAAGAAAATTCATACAGGAAAGAAATTATTTAAATGTGATATATGTGACAAAGTTTTCAGCAAAAATTCAAACCTTGCTCGTCATCAGAGGGTTCATACTGGAGAGAAACCTTACAAATGTCATGAGTGTGGCACGGCCTTTCGCCTGAAGTCAACGCTTTTAACTCATCAGACAGTTCATACTGGTGAGAAACCTTATAAATGTAATGAGTGTGGCAAAGCCTTTACTCACAGCTCAGACCTCAGGAGACATAAGAAAATTCATACAGGAAAGAAATTATTTAAATGTGATATATGTAACAAAGTCTTCAGCCAAAATTCAAACCTTGCTCGTCATCAGACAGTTCATACTGGAGAGAAACCTTACAAATGTGGTGAGTGTGGCAAGGCCTTTCGTGAAAAGTCAACACTTTTAAGGCATCAGACAGTTCATACTGGTGAGAAACCTTTCAAATGTGATGAGTGTGGCAAGGCCTTTCGTGTAAAGTCAACCCTTTTAA
>NW_024070197.1:5792373-5802779 GCF_014754425.2 Oryx dammah
TTTCGTGTAAAGTCAACCCTTTTAAGGCATCAGACAGTTCATACTGGTGAGAAAACTTACAAATGTGATGAGTGTGGAAAATTGTTTGGTCAAAAACCACATCTTCAACTTCACTGGAGAATTCATACTGGAGAGAGACCTTTCAGATGTAATGAGTGTGGCAAGTTCTTCAGTCAAAGTTCACTCCTTAAAAAACATTGGAGAATACATATAGAGAAACCTTTCAAATGTTTCGAGTGTGGAAAATCCTTTACTCAGGTCTCAGCACTCACTAAACATCAGAAAATCCATACATGAGAGAAACTCATGTGAATGTGATATATGGTAGAAGTCTTCAAAATTTAAAGTTCAAAATTCACACCGTACAGTTGCTCAGAGAATTCATCCTACTGAGAAACCATACAAATATCATGAGTGTGGCAACATCTTAGGCTTCATGAGAAAATTCATACTGGATAGCAGCCAGATATATATGTATTTATTAGTCAAGTCTTTAGAACATGAATTCATTCTAGAAAGATTCCTCACCAATTTCAGAAGTGTTTAAAAAATTAAATAACCCTATGCTCACATCTCACCAGTAGTATCAGACTATTTATCCTGGAGAAATCACACAGCAATGTAATGTGTGTGGCAAAGATCTTACCCCAAAGTCACAAAATAGGAACTCAGTGGAGCCCTACTTCCCAGACTCAGTGGTTGTGGCGAATCTTTTACCTTTTTCACTATATGTCTTCTCTGATGACTTTAGTTCAGGTACTCAGCAACTGCAGTAAGTCCGTATTTGAAGAGAAGCTATAGAGATCTTTTCATGTAAAAGAAACGCGAATTCTACCTCAGCAAAGATGATTCTTTGGGATAGTAGTCTGCCGTCTTTTTGGTCTCCTGGCTTTCTGAATAAAGTCACTATTCCTTGCCCAACAAGTAGTCTCTCAGTTTATTGGCCTGTTGTGTGGTAAGCTCTAAGAGCTTGACTTTGGTAATACATTGATCAAATGCATTTGCTACATGTGTTTCACGATGGTCTCTGGGAAGGAATCGATGAGATGAAGGGACTGACTTCATTAGATAGAATTCATTCACATCCATCTTCCCTAGAAAAACACACAGCCTGAATTACAAAATTCAATAGTGTGTGTGAATTAGCAACAGGGAGTGTGGAAAATAGTGTAAAACTAGGACATGACTCATCATAGTCAGTAGGATCAGGAAGTGCTTCTGTACATAGTCCAGCCTGTTATAAAACATAATGTTCTACCAACTGACCTTCAACAGAGTAGGCAAGATGTTAAAAGGCCTGGGCTTTTTGTAGGAGGACAGGGACAGTTACCAAGGACTAATGGTGTGCTAGGAACAATGCGTAGGAATAGGGTCATGTTCTCCATTGGATAGAAATAACTGTTGTATGTATGATTAAAGAAGAGTTACTCTTATTTGTGGAAATTGAAGACAGAGCTGTTATTGTCTTTGTAGGCTGGGACCTGAGGAATGGATTTGACGAGAAGAAGGAAGCAGGGGACCCAAGTCTCGAGTGAAACAAGGGTGCTTTATTTGCAAAAACGCATGTTTATATATCTTTATACAAGGCAGCTTTAGGCAGTAAAAACATTGAGGAAAAACAAAGCGAAGCAAATAACAATCTTGAAAGGGCCAGAAAGCATTCCATATCCTGAGGAAGAGGGGCATAACTGAATAGATTACCTTCAAGTAAAAGGTCACTGAAGGGAATCCCAGCAGATGCTCTTTCTCATGACCGCAGTCCTGAGAACTGCGTGCAGCTCTGCTCGTTCCTGTTTTCCAGGAACTGATAAAGAATAGAGTCCTTGAGAATCGGCACACATAAAAGAAAATATCATGTTGGATCCTTTAAAGTTGAATGTCCCCTGACAGTTCCCCCTTTTTTACTTTTTCATAATTGGGGATGACTGTAGATACTTGTGTGAAAAAGGCCCTGAGCAAGTGAGTTTGTTTAGTTTGAACAGTTTTCGTTGAAAGGCATTGGTATGTTACAATTATAATCACCAGGATAATTATCAGCATTATAGTTCCAGATCCAATACTATGTGTAATGCCTTGAAACCATCTTTGAGGGTCTAGCCCAGATAATTGATCAGCTAGCTGTTCAGCTAAGGTTTCCAAATTGTTGGAAGAGGGTAGACTCTTACAGAAAGTTTCAAGGATTTCCTTTTGCAACAATTGTGCATTTAAGGAAGCATTATTATGCGTATCTTGCAAGTGAAATTTGTTTTTTTTTTTTTTTTTCCCAATTGTAAGCACTATGGTTGAACCGAAGAGGAGTGATACAAAATTGAGTAGAATTCCAATCACAATTTATTAATACTTGTTTTTGTAAATCTATTAATTGATTCCCAACCCATTGGATGGCTGTTTTTTAATTCCTGAATTTTATCTTGAACTTTTTCATCTTTTTGAACCTGAGTGACCCACATAGTATGAGCATCTTTAGTCCAATTTTGAATAAAATTTTGTATTTGAATTGAAGTTTGTAAAGCAGTGTCTACGACTGTGGCAGTGTTGCAAATGGCTATTAACCCAAAATGCCAAGCGTCAAGCATCGAATTAATTGCTTAGATCGTCAGAGTAATTTAGTTAGTAACTGGGACGCAAGTCTTGCCATGGGATCCTCTTTCCAGGGTCATTGGAGATCTGCTGGCAACCACAGAGTACGTTGAGATCGAAGACTCAAAAGGGATTTGTGTTTTTAGAGAAATAGAGGAATTAAGAGAAATATACAATTTGCAATCTCTACAAGTCACAAAACGTAAAGTCTTATTAAATTGTAAGTTTCCTATGGTGATAATGGAAAGGGAATGCAAGCTTGTATAAAATATGAATGATTATAATGGAAGGAATAGTTACTATGACTATGACTGGTCCCTGTGAAATATCCAGTCCAAGTTCCAAGTTTTTCAGTATTTGTAGCAAGTTTCCAGATGTCCCATTGCTCAGGCCCAATTTGTTTATTGAGGACAAGTTGAGGGCGAGGAGGTGCCATTCCACCATCAAGCCAGCCAAGGAGTCCTTTGTCGTGGAAGTGTTCCATTGAACTGTTGGTAATATTCCAACATGGTACTGTTAATATCATCTGAGCAGTTCGATAACCACATACCATAGGGTCTCCAATCAACAGTGCTGTAATTGGCCACAAACATGAATTTCCATGGTTTAGCTTGACATCTATCTCAACAAACAGGAGTATATTTAAAATCCTTAGAAGTAAACCCCTTACATTCCAACTTTTGTCCTTGTCCTAGAGTGCTGGTAGTATTGACATGGTTCTCATAAAAGGACAGAGCAGTAAACAGTCTAAACAATGTGTGGAAGTTCTTTTTTGGAGGCAGGATGAAAGCCCACGTTTGTCAACTAACATTAATACATAATTCTGCTGGGCCCATGCATAGAGGAAGGATTTTATAGCCTAGAGAAATGTTAATCAATCTTTCTTCATCCTCAGGATGAGAGGGCCCCTCCAAGCTCCAACGAGGAGGCGTATGTACTGAGTCATTAGCAGATACGACCGGTCCTATATCTGTCCATTCTACAACCTTCAGTAAAGGGGGGTTAGGTATATAAGCCCAATAAGTGTGATTAATCATGTCAGCCTGAGCGGGGGAAGCAAAAGCAAGCATAGTGACAAAAATATTTTTAAGATTCCGAGGCATTCCCTGTTGAGAAACCAGATTTTCAGCTTGATTGGTAAGGGTTTTTATCTGTCCCCAGTGGGGAAATTATAAGGTCGATGACCTGGAGTGCAGCGTTTCTTGGAAATTTTCAAGTCACCATGGCTTGTATTGGAAACTCCTCCTCCTTCGGATTTTGCCGTTTCTTCTCTATCTTGAATGCTGGTGGCTCCCCTTGGGCGGATCTTCTGAAGAGGGAGCCAGCTGATTTCGTTGGGTCCATCTGGAGAAATCCAAGCATATCCCTTTCCCTGTAACATTAATTTCCTAGATTCCCGTTGTTTAGTCAACCCGTCTTGATACCAAATGGGCAGAGGAATAGAGGTATCCTTCAATGCCTCAAAATGTTTTTCTGCTTTGTCAAAGTATCCCTTTGTGGCAAGTATAAAAGTTTTAAGGAAATAAAGCTGTATTAACGATAGTTATAGGATTAAAGAGTATATTGCGTTGGAATCTGTTGGGGTCCTTTAATGGACTGGAATCTGGCGGTCTGGAGTCGACAATAAGAAAAAGAGAGAAAGAAAGAAAGACACGGGCACCCAAGCTCTGATGGAGCAAAGGTGCTTTAATCTTTCTGTGAGTGTATATAGGCTGTTGTACAAGAAATTTCTTTCGATAAAAATCAGAAAACTAAACGTACAGCAACCATTAATGCCGGGGTACTGCCCCGGTGTTTCCAGAGTGATTCGAAGGTGGGGACGGAGTTGGCATCCTTGGAAATAACTTATTTAATTACAGATAGAGAGGGATTAGAAAATTAGCAGAGAAAAAGAGGCTGAATAACTTGGTTTACATGGAATACCAATCACCACCTTCGTAGGCCACAGGCATCTTCCCATTCTCCCAAAGGAGAGGAGGCACTGAGGCCCCCCTGGTCCGATCTTAGAAGCCCAGGCAAAATTAGCAGGCTTGGTGGGTACCCATGCACCAGATGGGAATTCGGCCAGAAAAATGGAGGGCAAGAAAGAAGTGACAGGGGTATCCGTCTTTCTGGAAACTGATCCGATTTCTTTATTTTTGGGTTTGCTTATATACCTTTTGTTACACATAGGGATGAATACAGAGTCACGCGGGGGTCAGCAGTCCTGACCTTTATCAAAATCAGGTGCTTTACATAAATGTTTTTTAAAAAAAAGGTCTTAGGGGTTTTACATCATCTCTGGCCATGACATTTTACGACCCTTTCTTTCTGATAACCAAAAAACTTATTTTTTCCAAGGGTGTTTTTTCTTAAACCAGGCACACCATCCTCCAAATAAAGTTGCATTCCTATAGGGTGAGGGTGTAGCGAGTTACAATCAAGAAAGGAATTTATTTAACCCAAGGTTAACATGATTAATCTTAAACTTTAATACTTATTTCTCCTATATGCTAGTTATATTCATTATAAGGGCAGGGAATATGGAGATTTAGGAGCAATCATCAGCCCAACAAATGAAAATCCTTTCACCAATGTTCCCCTTAAGATCTATTTAGTCTTCAGTTCAGTTCAGTCGCTCAGTCGTGTCTGACTCTTTGCGACCCCATGAATCACAGCACGCCAGGCCTCCCTGTCCATCACCATCTCCCAGAGTTCACTCAGACTCACGTCCATGGAGTCCGTGATGCCATCCAGCCATCTCATCCTTGGTCATCCCCTTCTCCTCCTGCCCCCAATCCCTCCCAGCATCAGAATCTTTCCCAATGAGTCAACTCTTCGCATGAGGTGGCCAAAGTACTGGAGCTTCAGCTTTAGCATCATTCCTTCCAAAGAAATCCCAGGGTTGATCTCCTTTAGAATGGACTGGTTGGATCTCCTTGCAGTCCAAGGGACTCTCAAGAATCTTCTCCAACACCACAGTTCAAAAGCATCAATTCTTCAGCGCTCAGCCTTCTTCACAGTCCAACTCTCATATCCATACATGACCACAGGAAAAACCATAGCCTTGACTAGACGGACCTTAGTCGGCAAAGTAACTAATGTGTCTGCTTTTGAAAATGCTATTTAGGTTGGTCATAACTTTTCTTCCAAGGAGTAAGCGTCTTTTAATTTCATGGCTACAGTCACCATCTGCAGTGATTTTGGAGCCCAAAAAGATAAAGTCTGACACTGTTTCTACTGTTTCCCCATCTATTTCCCATGAAGTGATGGGACCAAATGCCATGATCTTCGTTTTCTGAATGTTGAGATTTAAGCCAACTTTTTCACTCTCCTCTATTTAGTCTTAAGATAGTAATAAAGTTACATTTTTACATAGCAAGGACACAGTGATTTATAACAAAGTACAGTGGTCTATTACAAAAGAGAAAATTCATTAACTCAAACAGTCTAGTATTGCTAACCTTAAAAACTACTCTATTTCCTTTTCTATATTCCAAATACATTGATTAATATATTCCCAGGTGCCTAAGGATATGGAGGCCTGGCAGCAATCATTGACTCAACAATGAGAAAACCCCTATGCTAATTAAGACTGTCAAAATACTCCAAAACTCTCTGTGCTGTTTGTGGTTGAGAGGTAGTAAACAATCATGAGGCAGGAGTATGGATAATCCTGTCACAGAAGCTAGTCTGTCAGCAGAGAGGTTTGACCTGAGATATCCTTGTCACACCCAGGGCAGGGAATTGGCAGTAATTATTGGCACAAAAAATGAAAAACCTTTCACCAATATAATTCCTAACCAACCCACTATACTAATAATTTCCAACTCCCCAAAAGAATTTGCCTTTAGTAAGTCTAAAACATCTCGTGCCTGTCAGGTTGGGAGGCTGTAAACAATCACATGTGGCCGGACGAACCTATACAGGCGGGCTAGATAACCTTCAGAGGAGGTTGAAAACTGAAACACTCTTGTCACGCCCAGGAATTTTTATTGACTTGGAGCTGCAAGTCAACTCCTTCTCCGAGAGAAATGGTGATGGGGGAGAGCTCCCTGTAAAGTCAGAGGTGTAGGTGAGAGCATAAAACAGACTCTGGTTTTGGGGTTAGATGCTTGGGAACAGGGGGTTTCCTGAGGCTTGATCACACCTTTGCCAAGCCTCCTTCCTCACTACCTTTGCCATGGGCGGAGTTTCTCACACTGGCCCCCGGCACATTACCAAGGGAACAAGGGATTAATAATGGTCAGAAGGTCAGGAGACAATACATATCTCAAGAAAGAGGATGGAGACTAAGCAGTTTTGTCATAAGCAGAATGTTTACTGAAGGCATTTCAAGCCTGTGTCATCTTATGACCTCAGTCCTGGGAGTGGCATGCTGTTCCACTGGTTTCTGACAAGAGAAACTGATAAGGAACAGAGGATTTATGAGGAACAGCACGTTGGAATCCTGTTAAACATTCCCTGACAATTCCCATTTATTTATAATATTTGTAGAAAGGGTTCTGACCATTTGAGTTTGTTTAGTTATAACAATTTTGCATGAAGGCAATGGTGAATGACAAATATAACTGTCAAGACAATCACCAAAATTACAGTTCCAGACCCAGTGCTGTAAGTAATGCTTTGAAACCATCTGCGTGGGTCTAACCCAGATAATTGATCAGCTATTTGTTCAGCTAAAGTTTGCAAATTAGTGGAAGAGGGCAGATTTTTAGAAAAGGTTTCAAAGATTTCTTTTTGTAATAATTGTACATTCAGAGAGGCATTATCATGTATGTTTTGTAAATGAAATTTGACTTGTTCCCCGTTCTAGGTACTATTATTGAATTGAACAGGTGTAACACAAAATTGAGTAGAATTCCAATCACATTTTAGCATCACCTGTTTTTGTACATCTATTAATTGATCTCCAACCCAGTTGATGACTGATTTTAGTTCCTGTATTTCGTCTTGAATATCCTCATCTATCTGAGCCTGAGTGGCCCACATAGTATGAGCATCTTTAGTCCAATTTTTGATAAAATTACGTGTTTGAATTGAGGTTTGGAAAGCAATGCCAGTGACGGCAGCAGTGGTGCAAATAGCTATTAATCCCCAAATGCCAAGAATCAGCCATCCAATGAATCGTCTAGATCACTGGAGCAGTTTAGTAAGTAACTGGGAAGCAAGTCCAGCCATGGGGCCTTCTTCCCAGGGCCACTGGAGATTTATTGGTAACCACAGACTACATCGAGATTGAAGACTCAGAAGGGATTCATTTCTTAAGGAAACAGAGGAGTTAAGTATATAATTTGCAATTTATACAAGTTACAGAACGTAAAGTCTTATTGAACTGTAAACTTCCTATAGCTAGAACAAAAGGAAGGGGAACACAAGCTTGTATGAAATATGATTGATTATAATGAAAGAAATAGTTTCTGTGACTACGATTAGTCCCTGTGAACTGTCCAGTCCAAGTCCCAAGTTCTTTGGTGCTCGCAGCAAGTTTCCAGGTGTCCCAGTGTTCAGGCCCAATCTGGTTATTAAGGACGATTCGAGGACGAGGTGGGTGCCATTCCACCGTCAAGCCACCCAAGAAGTCCTTTGTCATGGTAATGTTGCATTATAGTGTTACTAACCTTCTATGCTACTTGAGTAGCATAATCACCCGCAGTGCTGTTAATATCATCTGAGCAGTTAAATAACCACATACCATGGGGTCCCCAGTCGGCAATTGTATGATTAGCCACAAACATTAATTTTCCTGATTTGGCCTGACATTTGTCCCAACGAACCGGAGTATATTTAAAGTTCTTCTTAGTAAACCCTTTGCATAGTGTTTTTTGTTCTTTCTCTAACTCCTTCTGTAAAGTTTCAGTAGAATATAAACATGGTTCTAGGACAAAGAAAGGGCAGTAAATAATCTAAACAACATCTGAAAGCCTCTTTTGGAGGTAGGGCAAAAGCCCAAGTTTGTCTGCTAACATTTATGCATAATTTTGCTGGGCCCATACACAAAGAAACGACTTCATAACCTAGAGAGATATTAGTTTCCTTTTTTCTTCAGGGTGTGAGGGCCCTTTAAGGCTCCAGGGAGAAGGCATATGTATGGAGTCATTGGTTAAAACAATTGGTCCTTTCTCTGTCCATTCTACAACCTGAAGTAAAGGGGGGTTGGGTATGTAAGCCCAGTGTGATTGATGAGTTCAGCTTGAGTTGGGGGGAGGCACCAGCAAGGAAAGCAAGCAGGGCTACAAAAATATTTTCAGGACTCTAAGGCATTCTCTATTGAGAAACCGGATTTTCAGCTTGATTAGTAAGCGTTTTTATTTGTTCCCCAAGACGGGAGATCATAAGGTTGATGCCGCTGAGGGCGGTGCTTTCTGGGGATCTTTAGAGCCACAATTGTCTGTATTGGAATTTCTTCCTCCTGGGGTTTTTGTTGTCTCATTTCTATGTTGAAGGCCGGGGCCCCCCTTGGGTCGGCTCTTCCAAAGAGGAAGCCATGTGAGTTTTTTGGATCCATCTGAGGAAATACAAGCATACTCCTCTTTCTATAAGATTAATTTCTCAGATTTCCATTGTTCATTCAACCTGTCTTGGTACCAAATGGGCAGAAGAAGAGGAGTCCTTCAATTCCTCGAAATGTTTTTCTGCTCGTGTCAAGATATCTCCTTTCAGTCAGTTTAAAAAATTTAAAACAAAGCTATATAGTTATAGGCTTAAAGAATATATTGTGTTGGAATCTAGTAGTCTGCTCTGGATAAGGAAGATAAAAGTGTTCCTGTGTATTCCCCTGTATTTAATTTTTTATTTGTAGTTTCAGTGTGTAATGTGTTTGTTTAACTGTGTCTTGTGTTTGTGGATTATAAGAAATGTCTGTAATCTGTTTGATAGAGAATGAATGTAAAAATTGTTTGAAATGCTTAGAAATACAGGCAGGGTCATTGTCTGTTTTTATAGAATTAGGTGTTCTCATTATTGCAAAGTAAGCTAACAGGTGGGTTATAACATGTGTAGTTTCATCCCTGAGAGCTGTGGCCCATATAAAAGAAGAATTTGTATCGATCGAGACATCTAAGAAGGAAGAGGAAGAAAGTTCAGAGCAATGAGTTCCATCCATTTGCCATAAAATTCTCTTTCATTTGTCAGAAACATTTTTTATATGTTTGTATTCATCATTATGGCAAATAAAATATATATTTATTAATAGTCTAAAATCTCTTCAGCTTTTCTGTAAGAAAAACTTTTTGTAAGAGGAAGTTAGTGTTCAGTAATTAATGTTCTAAAATCTTACTTTATTTGGAAATGACCTAGCTATTTAATAAACTTTTATTATTTCATTTAGTACAATTTTATGAATTTAAGTTAACCCAGTCCTAAGAGATTACTTTAGGTAGACATTTTGAAAATATAATTATTTTTATTAGAGTTTATCTAAGAGTTTTCATCTCATTTATATATTTATATATATATATACAAAGAGTTACATTTTTGTTGACAGTTTACCTTAAATCTAGGCACAATGAAAGTATTATATAATGATGATTTAAGACATGTCTTAATTAGATTAGCAAAAATTATACTTATATTTAAATAAACATATTTAATATTGAATATTTTTCAGTTTACATGAACTTGAATTTAAATAGAGCTCATTAATTTCATATTATCCAAAAACAAAGACATACATTGAGACATAGATAATTTTAGATAGACAGATATAGTTTTCCACTTGACATTTAAAATATCTTTTTGATATATATATATGTGTGTGTGTGTATGTGTGTGTGTATATATATATATATATTATTATTATTTTTTTTTTTCTTTTTCCTGAGTTTCACCAATTTGTTTATGGCTGG
>NW_024070197.1:5802879-5992426 GCF_014754425.2 Oryx dammah
TTTAAATAGAGCTCATTAACTTCATATTATTCAAAAACAAAGACATACATTGAGACATAGATAATTTTAGATAGACAGATATAGTTTTCCACTTGACATTTAAAATATCTTTTTGATATATATATATGTGTGTGTGTGTATGTGTGTGTGTATATATATATATATATTATTATTATTTTTTTTTTTCTTTTTCCTGAGTTTCACCAATTTGTTTATGGCTGGAGTCCCAGATAGAGTGGGCTGTGTATCCCAAGGACATGATAAGAGTTAAATTTAGATTTTTTTCTTAGGCCCATTTTTGTTTCTCAGGCAGAATTGGAGCTCCAAAAAAGTATTTTAACAAGTTAACCTTTTCCTAACTGCACGTGTAAGAAGAACCGGTTTGGCAATTTCAAAAAAGATTTTATTTTAATCAATTTTTTCTGGAGTCTAAAGAATGAATATCATGGCCATTCAGTGTCAAAAATATCACTTCTTTTTGTAGTTACAGTATATTATTAATGATATATGCATGAGGGAATTGCTGTCACATTGGATGTAAAGTCTTGGCTACAAAATTTTGACAACTAGGACTGTTAAGTATACCTTGAGGTAACACTGTCTATTGAAATCTTTTATGAGGCCCGATGTGATTAGGAAAAGGGAGAGAGAAAGTAAATCTCTCTTGGTCTAAAGGGTGTAAAGTGAAGTCACTCAGTCATGTCTGACTCTTTGTGACCCCATAGCTGTAGCCTACCAGGATCTTCTGTCCATGGGATTTTCCAGGCAAGAGTACTGGAGTGGATTGCCAGGTCTTCCTCACTGTAGACAGACACTTTACTGTCTGAGCCACCAGGGAAGTCAAAGCGTGTAAAACGGTGTAAAGGTATATTTAAAAATCAATTTTGTAAATCAATAGTAATAATGTGCCAATTTTGAGGAACAGTAGTAGGGGATGGGATCCCTGGTTGTAGTGCACCCATGGGATTCATAGATGCATTAACTTTTCTAAGGTCTAGTAAGAGATGTCATTTGTTAGATTTCTTTTTTATAACAAAAATAGGAGAGTTCCAAGGAGAGTAAGATTCCTCAATATGTTTTAATTCTAATTGTGTCTATAAGTTCTTTAGTAGCCTGTAATTTTTTCTTTCATGAGGGGCCATTGTTCTGTGCAAATAGGCTCATCATTCTTCCAAGTTATTTTAATCATTGCTTTGTTTGTTAAATGAGCAGTGGCCCCTAGGAAAAATGTGGAATGTATATATGAGTTTGCCATTGCATAAGTAAGTTCCTTCCTATTAGATTAAGGGGTGCATCTATCACATAAAATCTTAATGTTGCAGGCTGGCCTTTCGGTCCTTCATATGGGTAGATTTGAATATTTTGATAAATTTCTTTTACTTTGGTTTGAGAAATTCCTGCAATTTGGCAAGAGATTTTTTGTATAGGCTAGGTTTGGGGCCGTAAGTGTCTGGAAATAATAGTAATATCAGATCCAGTGTCGAGGAGACCAGAAGATCTTGAACCATTAATTTTGATATTTATATTTGGTCGGGCATATTGAGATACCAATGATATCCTTAAGGATTGTTTTAGATCTGCCGGATCTGCTTGTCCGTACATTAGCAGAGGAGTTAATAGAAATGTAAGGCAAAAGAAGTAATTGAGCAATTTTTTTCCTCTTTTTGAATTGCCATAGAATCTGAGATGACATCATAATTTGAATCTCTCCTTTATAATCTGAATCAGTTACTCGAGGGTGAACAGTAATTCCTTTAGAAGTCAAACTAGATTTGCCAAGCAAGAGACGGAAGGTTTGTGGGGCCAGGGGTCCAAAAGTCCGGTAGGTACTCTAGAAGGGACTGCTTGAGGGTAAAGGGAAATATCATTTAGGGCTGGTATATCGTCGGCAACACTGCTGGATGTTGAGGGTTTGAGGGAAAAGATAGAAGTTGCCGCTGGTTTTTGTTGTAGGGGACCTGGCGGGGGGCAGGGGCGTCCCCTGTTTGGAGTTTCCCAGAATAGGTTTTCCTTCAATATCAAATTTAGATTTACAGTCTTTGGCCCAATGCATTCCTCTATGGCAGCGAGGGCAGATTCTTGGAAGTTTTTCATTAGCCTTCTTAGGCCAGTCTCTTTCTAAATGGTTTTTATCTCCACATGTAAAGTATCCTTCATTTCCCTTTCTAGAAGGCAGCAGCCATTGTCTTAGCTAGCATTTGCATCTTTTGAGTTTCTGATTCTAGATTGCAAAAAGCCTTCAAATAATCAATAATAGTCCCAGTCTCACGAATTGGAACGATAGCTCTTTGACATTCCTGATTTGCATTCTCATAAGCAAGTAATTTCTCTAGCTGTTTTTTGGCTTCTTCTCTGATTACAGTACGGGAAATAGCAGTTTCTAATCTAGCTAAAAAATCAGCATAACGTTGATTAGGTCCTTGTAATGTTTTAGTGTAGCTACCTGTAGGCTCTCTTTGAGGAGTAATTCGATCCCAAGCTTCAAGGACCACTGTTTTCCATTGTTCATGCAAGAAGGGAGGGCATTGTATTTGAGCTTCTATGGTATCAAATTGTCTGATGCCAGTTAACATTTCAAAAGTAATTTGGTTTGGGGGAGTGCCAGCTCGAGCATTCTTGTTAGCATGATCTCTAGCTATATCATGAAACCACATTGTCCATTGAAGATATTCTCCTGGTTTAAGGAGAGCTTTTATTAAAGTTCGCCAATCATAGGGAATAACATTTCCAATAGAAGATGCCACAACATTTAGAAGCTCTTTAGTGACAGGCGAATGTGGACCATACATAGTTACAGCCTTTTTCATTTGTTGCATGTAAAAAAAGATTAATACCATCATATTGAGGTATTATGTGCCCTTGAGCATCAGGATTTCTTAAAACTGGAAAGATGGAGAAACCATCGGTGTCAGAAACTTGTCATAGCAAAGCCTGTAATTCAGAGAGCCTCTGTCGTGGAGGAGAGTGAGTAAGTGCTGATTTTTTGCAAATATGAGTCTGTGCCAAGGACTTTTTGTTCAGAAGACCATGAAAGGTCATTGCTGAACCACGCAAAGATCCATCCAGTAAAAGTATCCACCCAAACTTGTAAGCAAGAATACCCATTAGCTTTTGGCATATGCTACTAAGTCATTTCAGTCGTGTCTGACTCTGTGTGACCCCAGAGATGGCAGCCCACCAGGCTCCCTCGCCTCTGGGATTCTCCAGGCAAGAACACTGGAGTGGGTTGCCATTTCCTTCTCCAGTACATGAAAGTGAAAAGTGAAATTGAAGTCGCTCATTCGTGTCCGACTCCTAGCAACTCCATGGACTGCAGCCTCCCAGGCTCCTCCGTCCATGGGATTTGCCAGGCAAGAGTACTGGAGTGGGTTGCCATTGCTTTCTCTGTATGTTATGTCTAGTCATGGATTTTTTGTGTTTTTCCCATTTGGAGTTCTCTGAGATTCTTGAAACTGTAGGTTTTCGTCTTTTGCCAAATATGGGAAGTTTTCCATCATTATTTTTTCTAGTATTACTCTATATATGAATAAAATCAATTTCCCAGTCTTCTCCAGGATACTTTCCACTTCGTCGTAATCCAGATTTTGCTAGCTTTTCAGTCTTTGGGTTATTTTTCTGACAAACCTCACACCTTTTGATAATGTTCTTTAAAGTTTTCTTTACAGTTTTACTTTCAAACAAATGAGATGCCATCCGGTAAGTACTCTCTGCACCCAAATGAAAACTCTAGTGTAAACCCTTAAGAATTTTCCATTGAGCATTTTCAGGTATTTTTAATCGTCCGTCCTCGAACTGTAACCATCCTTTATCCGTAATCTTAGTTCCTCTTATATCTTTCTAATTCTTGCTCAGTATATTGTGGTTTTTCCTGTTCTACAGGACCTGTCCAGATCAAGGGTGTCTGTAGTGAAGGGGTTTCTTAAAGTGCTGCTTTTCTGGCTTGACAGTGGGCCAGTTGATTACCTTCAGCTGCTTTATTCCCATCCCTGCTGTGTCCTTTGTAATGCATAACAGCTACTTCTTTAGGCCAATATATAGCAGTTAAAAGTCTCTCAATCTCTCTGAAATGGTTAATAGGTTCTCCTGTTGCTGTTTTAAACTGCCTTTCCATATTGCAGCATGAGCATGTAAAGTCAAAAAGGCATACTTAGAATCCGTGTAGATATTTACTCGCTGCCCTTTGCTTAACTCTAGAGCTTGGGTCAGAACCACAACCTCCGCTAACTGAGCACTGGTTTCCTGGGGGAAAGATTTTGCTTCCAAAACCTGTACAGCAGTCACCACGGTGTAACCTGCTTTATGCTTTCCATCCCGAACAAAGGAACTGCCATCTGTAAATATTTCCATGTCAGGATCGTCTAATGGGGTATCCATTAGATCCTCTCAAGCTGCATAGTTGAAAGTTAGAAATAGGGAACAATCGTGATCAGGTGTTTCATTTTCCTTCTCAGGAAGGAAAGTGGCAGGATTTCAATGTCCACAGACTTTAAGCTTAGTTATTGGTCCTTCTAACAGCAATGACTGATATTTAAGAAGCCTACTGTCTGTCATCCAAATATTAACCTTAGAATTTAAGATTCCACTCACATCATGAGAAGTCAGGACAGTAAGATTTCGTCGATTAATTATTTTTAAAGCTTCAGGTGCTAATAAAGCCGCTGTCCCAATTACTTTTAGGCAGTGGGGCCACCCACCTGAAGTTACATCCAATTCTCTACTTAGATAAGCAACAGGTTGCTGGTGAGGCCCTCTGGGTTGTGGCAAAACTCCCAAGGCCACACCTTTTCTTTCAGTGACAAAGAAATTAAATTCTGACCCTGTGGGCAAGCTCAAAGCAGGAGCTTGCAGGAGGGCCCTCTGAAGAACCTTTAAAAACAACTTAGGAGAGTCATTGTCAGAATCATTAGGTTCTAAAAAAGGAGAGACTTCTGGATTTGTGCCTGCTGGCAGAGGAGGAGCATTTGAAGCAGCCGGGCAGGGCTAGTAGGAAAATTTTGACATATTTTATGTTCTACTTGGGCCTTTTGTAAAGTTTTATCATCTACTTGATATTCAGAACACTTGCAATAAGTGTTCTGTCTGTTGTCGAGTATTGGGAGGGCTAGAATTTACCTTGAAATGGCAGAATTACAGATTTAATGGGAGCCCATAGGGGTCAGAAATCAACTGGAATATTTTTTCCCTGCCTGGTGATTCGTTCAACATTTTCTTTGACCCGGTGCCAAATTTCTAAATCAAAACGACCTTTACTAGAGAACCAAGGGTTTCATTTAACCACTGTTTGAAAGCAAGCCTCTATTCATTGGCACAAAACCAAAAGTCCCTGAGCTTTGAACAAATGGTAAAATAAAGTAGAGAAAAGATGGGGTTTTCCAGCCGTTTGACCCCTGTCTTAGTACTTACCGACCTCAATAGGTCCCAACCTCAATTGGCCCTGACTCCCTCTGTCTGAAATGCCACATACACCAGAGTCCCTGTTCGGATGCCACTTTAGGCCCTTTAATGGACTGGAACCTGGCGGTCCGGAGTCTATGATAAGAAAGTGGAAGAGAGGAAAAGAGAGAGAGAGAAAGAAAGAAAGGCACGGAGACCCAAGCTCTGTTAGTGCAGTTCAGTTCAGTTCTGTTGCTCAGTTGTGTCCGATTCTTTGCGACCCCATGAATCGCATCACACCAGGCCTCCCTGTTCATCACCATCTCCCGGAGTTCACTCAGACTCATGTCCATCGTGTCCGTGATGCCATCTAGCCATCTCATCCTCGGTCGTCCCCTTCTCCTCCTGCCCCCAATCCCTACCAGCATCAGAGTCTTTTCCAATGAGTCAACTCTTCTCATGAGGTGGACAAAGTACTGGAGTTTCAGCTTTAGCATCATTCCTTCCAAAGAAATCCCAGGGTTGATCTCCTTCAGAATGGACTGGTTGGATCTCCTTGCAGTCCAAGGGACTCTCAAGAGTCTTCTCCAACACCACAGTTCAAAAGCATCAATTCTTTGGTGCTCAGCCTTCTTCACAGTCCAGCTCTCACATCCATACATGACCACAGGAAGAACCATAGCCTTGACTAGACGGACTTTAGTCACCAAAGTAATGTCTCTGCTTTTGAATATACTATCTAGGTTGGTCATAAGTTTTCTTCCAAGGAGTAAGCATCTTTTAATTTGATGGCTGCAGCCACCATCTGCAGTGATTTTGGAGCCCAGAAAAATAAAGTCTGACACTGTTTCCCCATCTATTTCCCATGAAGTGATGGGACCGGATGCCATGGTCTTCGTTTTCTGAATGTTGAGCTTTAAGCCAACTTTTTCGCTCTCCTCTTTCACTTCCATCAAGAGGCTTTTTAGTTCCTCTTCACTCTCTGCCATAAGGGTGGTGTCATCTGCATATCTGAGGTTCTTGATATTTCTCCCGGCAATGTTGATTCCAGTTTGTGTTTCTTCCAGTCCAGCGTTTCTCATGATGTACTCTGCATGTAAGTTAAATAAACACGGTGACAATATACAGCCTTGACATACTCCTTTTCCTATTTGGAACCAGTCTGTTGTTCCATGTCCAGTTCTAACTGTTGCTTCCTGACCTGCATACAGATTTCTCAAGAGGCAGGTTAGGTGGTCTGGTATTCCCATCTCTTTCAGAATTTTCCACCGTTTATTGTGATCCACACAGTCAAAGGCTTTGGCATAGTCAATAGAGCAGAAATAGATGTTTTTCTGGAACTCTCTTGTTTTTCCATGATGCAGCGGATGTTGGCAATTTGATCTCTGGTTCCTCTGCCTTTTCTAAAACCAGCTTGAACATCAGGGAGTTCACGGTTCACATATTGCTGAAGCCTGGCTTGGAGAATTTTGAGCATTACTTTACTAGCATGTGATATGAGTGCAATTGTGCGGTAGTTTGAGCATTCTTTGGCATTGCCTTTCTTTGGAATTGGAATGAAAACTGACCTATTCCAGTCCTGTGGCCACTGCTGAGTTTTCCAAATTTGCTGGCATATTGACTGTAGCACTTTCACAGCATCATCCTTCAGGAGTTGAAACAGCTCACCTGGAATTCCATCACCTCCACTAGCTGTGTTCATAGTGATGCTTTCTAAGGCCCACTTGACTTCACTTTCCAAGATGTCTGGCTCTAGATTAGTGATCACATCTTCTAGATTATCTGGGTCGTGAAGATCTTTTTTGTACATTTCTTCCATATATTCTTGCCACTTCTTCTTAATATCTTCTGCTTCTGTTAAGTCCAGACCATTTCTGTCCTTTATCGAGCCCATCTTTGCATGAAATGTTCCCTTGGTATCTCTAATGTTCTTTAGGAGATCTCTAGTCTTTCCCATTTTGTTCTTTTCCTCTATTTCTTTGCACTGATCGCTGAAGAAGACTTTCTTATCTCTTCTTACTATTCTTTGGAAATCTGCATTGAGATGCTTATATCTTTGCTTTTCTCCTTTGCTTTTCGCCTCTCTTCTTTTCACAGCTATTTGTAAGGCCTCCCCAGACAGCCATTTTGCTTTTTTGCATTTCATTTCCATGTGGATGATCTTGATCCCGGTCTCCTGTACAGTGTCACGAACCTCATTCCATAGTTCATCAGGCGCTCTATCTATCAGATCTAGGCCCTTCAATCTATTTCTCACTTCCACTGTATAATCATAAGGGATTTGATTTAGGTCATACCTGAATGGTCTAGCGGTTTTCCCTACTTTCTTCAATTTGAGTCTGTATTTGGTAATAAGGAGTTCATGATCTGAGCCACAGTCAGCTCCTGGTCTTGTTTTTGTTGACTGTATAGAGCTTCTCCATCTTTGGCTGCATAGAATATAATCATTCTGATTTCGGTGTTGACCATCTGGTGTTGTCCATGTGTAGAGTCTTCTCTTGTGTTGTTGGAAGAGGGTGTTTGTTATGACCAGTGCATTTTCTTGCCAAAACTCTATTAGTCTTTGCTCTGCTTCATTCTGCATTCCAAGGCCAAATTTGCCTGTTACTCCAGGTGTTTCTTGAATTCCTACTTTTGCATTCCAGTCCCCTGTAATGAAAAGGACATCATTTTTGGGTGTTAGTTCTAAAAGGTCTTGTAGGTCTTCATAGAACCATTCAACTTCAGCTTCTTCAGTGTTACTGGTTGGGGCATAGACTTGGATAACTGTGATATTGAATGGTTTGCCTTGGAGACAAACAGAGATCATTCTGTCGTTTTTGAGATTGCATCCAAGTACTGCATTTCAGCCTCTTTTTTTGACCATGATGGCTACTCCATTTCTTCTGAGGGATTCCTGCCCATAGTAGTAGATATAATGGTCATCTGAGTTAAATTCACCCATTTAAGTCCATTTTAGTTCGCTGATTCCTAGAATGTCGACGTTCACCCTTGCCATCTCTTGTTTGACCACTTCCAATTTGCCTTGATTCATGGACCTGACATTCCAGGTTCCTATACAATATTGCTCTTTACAGCATCGGATCTTGCTTCTATTACCAGTCACATCCACAACTGGGTATTGTGCAAAGGTGCTTTAATATTTCTGTGAGTATATATAGACTGTTGTACAAGAAATTTCTTTCGATAATGATAAAGATCAGAAAACCAAATATACAGCAACCGTTACCAAGGAAATAAGGGGTTGATAATGGTCACAAGGTCAGGAGACAATCCATATCTTAACAAAGAGGATCGAGACTAAGCAGTTTTGTTGTAAGGAAAATGTTTACTGAAGGAGATTTAAGCCTCTCTCATCTTATGACCTCAATCCTGGGAGCAGCGTGCTGTTCCACTGGTTTCTGACAACAGAAATTGATAAGGAACAGAGGATTTATGAGAAACAGCACATAGGAATCCTCCTGTTAAAAATTCCCTGACAGGAATCTAGTAAACTCTGCTCTGGATAGTGTCAGGGGACGTTCAACTTTAAGGGATCCAATATGTTTCATTTTCTTCCTTTGTGTAAGTTCAAGGACTTTCAGTCGTGTCAGCGAATACAGGCTTATTTTCAAACGGTGGTTGAACATAATCCCTGGTTCCCCAATGAAGGCAGTTTCAATTTAGATATTTGTAACCAGATTAAAGAGAATCTTAAACGAGGCTCAAGATGGGGAAAAACTATTCCAAAAGATTTCTGGCCCTTATGGGCTCTTATTAATAAAGCTGTGATTCTGCCATTTCAAGGTAACTCTAGGCCCTCCCCTCCCCAATATTCAACAGCAGGTGGAACACTTGTTACATGAATATGAATTAGATGATGAAACTTTACAGAAAGCTCAATTAGAACAACATAAAAGCTTTCACAATTTTCCCACCAGCCCTGCCCCAAGTGCTCCTCTTCCTCCTCTTGCAATGGGCACAAAACTGAAAGTCCCCTCAATTCAAGAACAAGATGACCGTGACGATAATTCTTCTGAGGTTCTTTTTGACACTAAGGCTGACAATACTTTTCTTGTTGACAATGATAAGCCTTTGGTATGCACTCGTATTTATGAAAAATACTATCCACTCACTCTCTTTCACGATGAAGGCTTTCTGAGTTACTAGCTTTGCAGTCTCAAATCACTGAGGCCGATGGTTTCTCTGCTTTTCCTGTTTTTGAGAAATACTAACGCCCAAGGGCAAATAATACCTCAATAGGAAGGCACTGATTTTTCTCACATGCAACAAATGAAAAAAGCTGTAACTATGTACCCCCTCATTTGCCTTTTACTAGGGAACTTTTAAACGCTATGGCATCTTCCACTGGAAATTTTGTAACTTTATGAATGGTGACTTTTCATAAGGGCTCATCTTAAACCAGGAGAATATCTTCAGTGGACAATGTGGCTTCAGGGTGTGGCCCGAGATCATGCCAATTCTAATGCTCGAGCTGGTACTCCCCAAAACCAAATTACTTTTGAAATGTTAACCAGTACAGGGCAATGTGATGCTACAGAAGCTCAAATACAAAGCCCTCCTTGGTGGAAAACTATCTTGACTGTAATAACTGTAGTCATCTGGTTCTCGCTGTTTGCTTTTCTATCTGTAACTATATAATGAACTTTGTATCTAAGTGGCTTAGGCATTTAAGTTACAAGTGATTGTTCATGTTCCTGCAGTTTCCGCTGCCTCCCCTAGCTATTACTCAGGGCCACTGGATCAGAGACCCTCAATATGAGGATAAGGAGAATATGTTGCCTCAACAATTTAGGGTCTACACCCCTTCCCTGCAGGAAGAAGTTACAGAACAATTTCTCCACCCCTTTCCCTGGCAACACTATTCTCCTAAAAGCAGGAGGAAATGAAAGAGTTAATGCTTAGGCAGGCAGTCCAAGGCCCTGTAAGGAGGAGGCAAAGATTCTCACTCATGCTTTCCTTAAACCTTGTGCAACAATGTATCTTTCGTGCTGGAGGACTGACCTTTCTTTAGGTCCAGAACTAATGATTACACAGCCGAATGTCTTACTCATGGAAATGCTTTTCTTAGGCTCTATGGTAATGATTCTAATTGTAACAAATCTTGCCAGGGAACCTATATCTAAAGACTTGTACCCCTGCTTACACAGCAACAGTATATCTTGCATAGAGACATTGTCTGGAACCTGTTGTCCCTGGCTAATCTTGTACCAAAATTATCTCAGGATGTATGTCTTGGGAAAGGGCCTAATAGACCTCTTACAACATTGAGGTATTCTTTTTATCTGTTCTCAGCAGCTAGTTGAGAAGTATGTAAGGTCCCACTTAAACTAATGAGGTGGATACTCTTTCTGCCCCCACAAACCTTCTGCCTTTTACTTGGCCGATCTAGTTTGACTTCTAAAGGAATTACTGTTCACCCTGGAATAATTGATTCAGATGATAAGGGAGAAACTCAAATTATGATGTCATCTCAGATACTATGGTGGTTCAAAAAGGGGGACAAAATTGCCCAACTACTTCTTTTAACTTACATGTCTATTAACTCCTCTAATGGCATCTGGACAGGTGGATTTGGCAGTACAGATCAAAAACAATCCTTATGGACGTCAGTAGTATCTGAATATGCACAACCAAATATAAATATCAAAATTAGTTGCAAAAGATTTTCTGGTCTTCTTGATACTGGATCCAATATTACCATTATTTCCAAACATTTATGGCCCAAATCTTGGCCTATACGGAGAATTTCTCGCCAAACTGCAGGAGTATCTCAAACCAAAGCACAAGAGGTTTATCAAAGTGTTCAAATATATCCACGTGAGGGACCAAAATGCCAGCCTGCAACATTACGACCTTATGTGATAGATACACCCCTCAATTTAATATGAAGAGATTTACTTATGCAATGGCAAACTGAAATATATATTCCACGTTTTTCCTAGGGGCAACTGCTCACTTAACAATCAATGCAATTACTAAAATTACTTGGAAAACTGACGAGCCTATTTGGACAGAGCAATGGCCCCTCACAAAAGAGAAAATGGAGGCTACTAAAGAACTTATCAATACACAATTGAAATCAAAGCATATTGAGGAATCTTATTCCCCTTGGAATCTCCTATTTTTGTAATAAAGAAATCTGGCAAATGGCATCTCTTAACAGCCCTTAGAAAAATTAATACTATCTATCAAACCTATAGGTGCATTGTAACCAGGAATTCCATCACCTACCACTATCCCTCAAAACTGGCATATTATTATTATAGATTTACAAGATTGCTTTTTTACTATACCTTTACGCCCTCTAGACCCAGAGAGATTTGCTTTCTCTCTTCCTTATCCTAATCATATGGGCCTAATAAACGATAGCAGTGGACTGTATTGCTTCAAGGAATGAAGAATTCTCCCACCATGTGTCAATAATATGTAGCCAAAGCCCTTGAACCTATGAGAAAACAATTTCATAACTTTCTTGTTATTCATTATATGGATGATATATTGTTTTCAGCTCCATCTGTTTTAGAAACTCAGCAAATGTTTGACATAGCTCAACAATGCTTGAAAGACTCTGGATTAATCATTGCTCCTGAAAACATTCAAACCTCTACTCCTTACCATTATTTAGGATCTGTTGTTAATAGACAACATACTCCCCAACTAACAGAGATTCATGTTGATAAATTATCAACCTTGAATGATTTCAAAAACTTTTAGGTGATATAAACTGGATTAGACCCACTTTAGGCATTGCAAATGATCAACTGACTAATTTATTGAATACTTTGAAAGGAGATCCCTATTTAAATAGCCCTCGTTCAATACAAAATAAATTGCAAAAACAGTTTCTTACTCATATTAGACTTGATTTACCTCTCGAGTGGTTTATACTCCCTTCTCTCCATTCCCCCACGGGACTTCTTGCCCAACAAGAACACCCGATAGAATGGATCTCTACCCATTTTAGAGGGACAAGGTCACTTACGCCCTATATTGATTTGATCACTCTAATAATTATCAATGGGAGAAATAGAACTAAGACTCTGATTGGCTCCGATCCTCATAAAATTGTAATTAATAAATCTCAATTTGAGAATGCACTACAAACGTCTACCAAGTTCCAAATAGCCTTTCTGGAATATTCTAAAGGTATTTCATTTCATTATCCTTCTAAAAAACTCTGGAATTTCTTCAAAAATGCTGAATTTATTATCTCTTGCATTGTCACATTACAACCTATACCTCGAGCTGATGTTTTCTATATAGATGGGACTAAAAACACCAAAGCCTCATTCTGGTCTGTCAAAGAATACAAAGTCTTTTATACTAAATTTCATTCTGCTCAACAAAACGAATTATATACTCTTATTCAAGTTTCTCACCTACATCCTTACCCTATTAATATAGTCTCTGACTCTTTATATTAAGAAATATAGAAACCTCTATTATAAATTCCAATCAACCTATTATTCAACAAGTTTTTCTCAAACTACAGTCTCTTATTAGGGACTGCACTTCCCCCATTTATATTACCCATACTCGAACACATTCCTGCCTTCCTGGCCCTATGACTCATAGTAATGAACAAGCGAATAAACTTGTTTCTTTTGCTACTCCCGAGGAACAACATGCTTTATTGTACACTAATGCTGGCTCCTTAAACCAAATTTAGAAAATTCCATACCACCAATAAAGAAATCATTAATAATTGCTCTATTTGTAGACCCCTACATCTTCGACCCATTGCACAGGGTGTTAATCCTCGAGGATTACAACCCAATGAATTATGGCAAATGGATGTAACTCATTGCCCTGAACTTTCTCCATCTTCTTTCCTACATGTCTGTATCAACACAAATTCTTTTATATGGGCCACCCCTCTTCGAGGTGAGGCTACACGGCACGTTATAATCCACCCATTAGCTTGTTTTGCCATAATGGGAAGTCCCAACTCTATAAAAACAGACAATGGCCCTGCCTATACTTCTAGGCAATTCAAACAATTTTTACAATCTTTTTCTATTCAACATATTACAGGCATTCCTGACAATCCACAAGCACAGGGCATAGTTGAACAAGCACATCGAACACTGAAACTACAAATAAAAAAATTAAAAAGAGGGAATACACAGGAACATTTCTATCTTCCTTATCCAGAGCAGATTTTACTAGATCTCAACACTGTATACTCTCTAGTCCTATAACTATTGTTAATACAGCTTTATTTGTTTTAAATTTTTTAAACTTACCTCAAGGAGATATCTTGACACGAGCAGAAAAACCTTTTGAGGAATTAAAGGATACCTCTCTTCCTCTGCCCATTTGGTTTCAAGACAGGCTCACTAAGCAATGGAAATTTGGGAAATTATCTTACAGGGAAAGGGGTATGCTTGTATTTCTCCAGATGGATCCAACGAACTCAATTGGCATCCACTTCAGACGATCTGCCCCAGGGAGCCTCCAGTGTTCAAAATAAAGACGAAAAAACAAAACCTTGGGAGAAAAATATTCCAATAAATGTCATGGCAGCTCTAAATATCTTCAAGAAGCATCGCCTTTGATGTCATCGACCTCATGATCTCCCTACGTGGGGACAAATAAAAACCCTTACTTATGAAGCTGAAAATCTGGTTTCTCAACATAAAATGCCTTGGAATCCAGAAAAGATTTTTGTTGCTATGCTTGCTTTGCTTGCTTTTGCTTCCCCTGCTCAAGCTGAATTAATTAATCATACTTATTGGGCCTATATACCCAACCCCCCTTTACTGCAGGTTGTAGAATTGACAGATAAAGGACCGATCGTATCCACCAATGACTCAGTACATATGCCTCGTCCTTGGAGCTTGGATGGGCCCTTTCATCCTGAGGAAGAAGGGAGATTAATTAATAATTTTCTAGGGTATGAAGTCCTTCCTCTCTGCATGGGTCCAGCAGAATTATGGATTAACATTAGCCGACAAACATGGGCTTTCGATCTGCCTCCAAAGAAGACATTTCGGACATTGCTTGGACTGTTTACTGCCGTTTCTTTCTATGAGAACCATGTCAACACTACTGAAACTCTAAGAAAAGGACAAAAATCATTATGCAAAGGGTTTACATGTAAGAACTTTAAATATACTCCTGTTCATATATATATATATCAAAGGCGATGCTTCTTGAAGATTTTTAGAGCTGCCATGACATTTATTGGAATATTTTTCTCGCGAGGTTTTGTTTTTTCATCATATATATATATATATATGAATATACAGATATCAAGCTAAATCAAGGAAATTAATGTTTGTGGCCAACTACACCATTGTTGGTTGGGGACCCCATAGTATGTGGTTGTCTAACTGTTCAGATGATATTAATAGCACTGTCTGTGATTATGCTATTCAAGTAGCATAGAAGGTTACTGATACTATGATGGAACAATACCATCAAAGGACTTCTTGGCTGGCTTGATGGTGAAATGACACCCCTTCGCCCTCGAATCATCCTCAGTAAACGGATTGGGCCTGAACAATGGGACATCTGGAAACTTGCCGTAAGCGCTGAAGAACTTGGACTTGGACTGGATATTTCATGGGGACCAGCTGTAGTCATAGTAACTATTCCTTTCGTTATAATCATTCATATTTCATACAAGCTTGTGTTCCCCTTCCTTTTGTTATAGCTATAGGGAACTTGCAGTTTAATAAGACTTTATGTTCTGTGACTTGTATAGATTGCAAATTGTATACTTGGCTTAATTCCTCTATTTCTCTAAAAACACAAATCCCTTTTGATTCTTCAATCTCGACATAATCTGTGGTTGCCAGTAGATCTCCAACGGCCCTGGGAAGAGGGTCCCATGGCAGGACTTGCCTCCTGGTTACTTACTAAATTACTTCGATGATCTAAACGATGTATTGGATGGTTAATTCTTGGCAACTGGGGATTCACTGCCATTTGCACTACTGCTGCTGTTGCAGGCGTTTCTTTACAAGCCTCAGTTCAAACACAACTTTATTCAGAATTGGAGCAAAGATGCTCATATTATGTGGACCACTCAGGCTCAGATAAATGAGGAAGTTCAAGATGAAATACAGGAAATAAAAAGAGCCATCCCATGAGTCGGCGATCAATTAATAGATTTACAAAAACAAGTTATACTAAAATGTGACTGGAATTCTACTCAATTTTGTATTACCGTGTTCGGTTCAACTATAGTGCCTACTATTGGGAACAAATCAAATTTGTTTTGCAAGACATACATGATAATGCTTCCTTAAATGTACAGTTATTACAAATGGAAATCTCTGAAACCTTCTCTAAGAGTCTACCTTCTTCCAACAATTTGGAAACCTTAGTGGAACAGCTAGCTGATCAATTATCTGGGCTAGACCCTCGAGGATGGTTTCAAAGAATTACATGTAGTATTGGATCTGGAGCTATAATGCTGATAAGTATCCTGGTGATTATATTTGTAGTATACTGATGCTTTTCAACTAAAATTGTTCAAACTAAACAAACTCAATTGGTCAGGGCCTTTTTCACAAAAAGTATCTACAGTCACCCCCAAGTATGAAAAAATAAAAATGGGGGAATTCTCAGGGGACGTTCAACTTTAAGGGATCCAATATGTTGCATTTTCTTCCTTTGTGTGCCATTTCTCAAGACTCTGTGTTCCTTATCATTTCCTAGAAAACAGGAACGAGCAGAGCTGCACACAGTTCTCAGGACTGAGATCATAAGAAATAGCACCTGCTTCAATTCCCTTTAGTGACCTTTTACTTATAGGACTATCCATTTTCTTGCAACTGATGGAATGTCATTGTTAATGGCTGAGTAATCATTTTTATTGAAGATATATAAGCATGCGTTTCTGAAAATAAAGTACCCTTGTTTCACTTGAGACTTGGGTCCCCCGCATCCTTCTTTTGCCTTCTTTTCATCAACTCTAGTCCCCAGGGCCCAGTCTGTAAAGTTATATGTAGTTTCAGTGTGTGATGTGCTCATTCTACTATGCACTATGCTTGTGGATTATAAGGACTAACTGTAATATGTTTAATAGAAAATGATTGTAAAAATTGTTTGAATAGCCTAGAAATATATGTAGGGCCATTGTCTGCTTTTATAGAACTAGGTGTTCCCATTATTGTAAAGCAACTTAATAGGTGGGTTATAACATTTGTAGCTTCACCTCGGGGAGGTGTGGCCCATATAAAAGAAGAATTTGTATCGATTGAGATACGTAAGACGGAAGAGGGAGAAAGTTCAGGGCAATGAGTTACATGCATTTGCCATAGTTCATTGGGTTGTAATCCTCGAGAATTGATACTTTGTGCAAAGGGTCGAAGATGTAGGGGACTACAAGTAGAGATATTATTAATGATTTCTTTAGCATGTCAGTATGGAATTTTCCAAATTTGATGTAATGAGCCAGCATTATATAATAGACCATGATGCTCTTCAGGAGTAACAAAAGAGACAAGTTTATCAGCTTGTTCATTGCCATGAACCATCAGGCCAGGAAGACAAGAATGTGTTTGAATATGGTTCCTTTGAATAAAAGTTATGACCAACCTAGATAACATATAGAAAAGCAGAGACATTGCTTTGCCAACAAAAGTCCCTCTAGTCAAGGCTATGGTTTTTCCAGTGGTCACATATGGATGTGAAAGTTGGACTGTGAAGAAGACGGAGCGCCGAAGAACTGATGCTTTTGAACTGTGGTATTGGAGAAGACTCCTGAGAATCCCTTAGACTGCAAGGAGATCCAACCAGTCCATTCTAAAGGATATCGGTCCTGGGTGTTCTTTGGAAGGACTGATGCTAAAGCTGAAACTCCAGTACTTTGGCACCTCATGCGAAGAGTTGACGCATTGTAAAAGAGTCTGATGCTGGGAAGGTTTGGGGGCAGGAGGAGAAGGGGACAACAGAGGATGACATGGCTGAATGGCATCACCTACTCAATAGACATGAGTTTGAGTGAACTCCAGGAGTTAGTGATGGACAGGGAAGTCTGGCGTACTGCAATTCATGAGGTCATAAAGAGTCAAACACGACTGAGTGACTGAACTGAACTGAATATAAATGGGGGAAGTGTGGTTCTTAACAATAATTGTAGTTCAAGAAAAAGTTGTTGGATAATAGATTGATTAGAATTTATGGTAGAAGTTTCTATATTTCTTAATACAATAACTAAATATAAGGAGTCAGAAACTATATTAATAGGATAAGTATGTAGGTGAATAACCTGAATGAGAGCATCTAATTCGTTCTGTTGAGCAGAGTGAAATTTAGTGTAAAAGATTTTATATTCTTTGAGAGACCAGAATGAGCGTTCAGTGTTTTTAGTCCCATCTATATAGAAAATATCAGTTTGAGGTATAGGTTGTGATATGACAATGTGAGAGAGAATAAATTCAGTATTTTTGAAGAAATTCCAGAGTTTGTCTGAAGGATAATGAAATGAAATTTCTTCAAATTATTCCAGAAAGGCGATTTTGAAATAAGTAGTCGTTTGTAATGTGTTTTTGAATTGAGATTTATTAATAGGTACTCCAATTTTATGAGAATCAGAGCCAATTAGAGTCTTAGCTCTCTTTCTTCCATTGATAATGATTAGCACGATCAAATCAAGACAGGGTGAAAGTGACTTTGTGTCTCTAAAATGAATATAGATCCATTCTATTGGGTATTCTTGTTGGGTAAGAAGTCCTGTGGGAGATTGAAGAGAGGGGAGTATAAATAATTCTAGAGGTAAATTAAGTTAATATGAGTAAGAAATTGCTTTTGCAATTTATTTTGTATTAAACAATTTTTCTTGTGCCTCTTGTGAAAGTGAATGAGGGCTGTTTAAATCGGGATCTCTTTTTAAAGTGTTCAATAAATTAGTTGATAATTTGTAATGTCTAAAGAGGGTCTAATCCAATTTATATTACCTAAAAGTTTTTGAAAATCTTTCAAGGTTGATAACTTATTAATATGAATTTGTGTTAGTTGGGGAGTAATATCTTGTCTATTAACAACAAATCTTAAGTAATAGTAAGGTGTAGATGTTTGAATCTTTTCAGGGGTAATGATTAATTTAGAAGCTTTTAAGCATGGTTGAGCTATGTGAAACATCTGTTGAGTTTCTAAAATAGATGGAGCTGAAGACAATATATCATCCATATAGTTAATAACAAGAAAGTCAGGAAATTGTTTTCTCACAGGTTCAAGGGCTTTGGTTACATAATATTGACACATGATGGGAAATGCATCATTCCTTGAGGCAATACAGTCCATTAATACCGTTTATGACGCCCGATATGATTATGATACCGAAGAGGGTGTCAGTTCAGTTCAGTCGCTCAGTCGTGTCTGACTCTTTGCGACCCCATGAATCGCAGCACGCCAGGCCTCCCTGTCCATCACCAACTCCCAGAGTTCACTCAGACTCACGTCCATCGAGTCAGTGATTCCATCCGGCCATGTCATCCTCCGTCGTCCCCTTCTTCTCCTGCCCCCAATCCCCTCCCAGCATCAGAATCTTTTCCAATGAGTCAACTCTTCGCATGAGGTGGCCAAAGTACTAGAGTTTCAGCTTTAACATCATTCCTTCCAAAGAAATCCCAGAACCGATCTCCTTTAGAATGGACTGGTTGGATCTCCTTGCAGTCCAAGGGACGGTCAAGAGTCTTCTCCAACACCACAGTTCAAAAGCATCAATTCTTCAATGCTCAGCTTTCTTCACAGTCCAACTCTAATATCCATACATGACTACTGGAAAAACCATAGCCTTGACTAGAAGGACCTTAGCAGCCTCTAATTTCTATTTTGTAAGAGGCCACTCTGTTCGACTCCAAGGCAAACCTTTCAATATCACAGTTATCGAAGTCTATGCCCCAACCAGTAATGATGAAGAAGCTGAAGTTTATCGGTTTTATGAAGACCTACAAGACCTTTTAGAACTAACACCCCCAAAAGATATCCTTTTCATTATAGGGGACTGGAATGCAAAAGTAAGAATTCAAGAAACACCTGGAGCAACAGGCAAATTTGGCCTTGGAATGCGGAATGAAGCAGGGCAAACACTAATAGCGTTTTGCCAAGAAAATGCACTGGTCATAGCAAACACCCTCTTCCAACAACACAAGAGAGGACTCTACACGTGGACATCACCAGATGGTCAACACCGAAATCAGACTGATTATATTCTTTGCAGCCAAAGATGGAGAAGCTCTATACAGTCAACAAAAACAAGACCAGGAGCTGACCGTGGCTCAGATCATGGACTCCTTATTACCAAATACAGACTCAAATTGAAGAAAGTAGGGAAAACCGCTAGACCATTCAGGTATAACCTAGCTCAAATCCCTTATGATTATACAGTGGAAGTGAGAAATAGATTTAAAGGCCTTGATCTGATAGAAAGAGTGCCTGTTGAACTATGGAATGAGGTTCGTGACATTGTACAGGAGACAGGGATCAAGACCATCCCCATGGAAAAGAAATGCAAAAAAGCAAAATGGCTGTCTGGGGAGGCCTTACAAATAGCTGTGAAAAGAAGAGAAGCAAAAAGCAAAGGAGAAAAGGAAAGTTATAAGCATCTGAATGCAGAGTTCCAAGGAATAGCAAGAAGAGATAAGAAAGCCTTCCTCAGCGATCAATACAAAGAAATAGAGGAAAAGAACAGAATGGGAAAGACTGGAGATCTCTTCAAGAATATTAGAGATACCAAGGGAACATTTCATGCAAATATGGGCTCAGTATAGGACAGAAATGGTCTGGACCTAACAGAAGCAGAAGATATTAAGAAGAGATGGCAAGAATACACAGAAGAACTGTACAAAAAAGATCTTCACGACCCAGATAATCACCATGGTGTGATCACTAATCTAGAGCCAGACATCCTGGAATGTGAAGTCAAGTGGACCTTAGAAAGCATCACTATGAACAAAGCTAGTGGAGGTGATGGAATTCCAATTAAGCTGTTCCAAATCCTGAAAGATGATGCTGTGAAAGTGCTGCAGTCAATATGCCAGCACATTTGGAAAACTCAGCAGTGGCCACAGGACTGGAAAAGGTCAGTTTTCATTCCAATCCCAAAGAAAGGCAATGCCAAAGAATGCTCAAACTACCACACAACTGCATTCAACTCACATACTAGTAAAGTAATGCTCAAAATTCTCCAAGCCAGGCTTCAGCAATACGTGAACCATGAACTTCCTGATGTTCAAGCTGGCTTTAGAAAAGGCAGAGGAACCAGTGATCAAATTGCCAACATCTGCTGGATCATGGAAAAAGCAAGAGAGTTCCAGAGAAACATCTATTTCTGCTTTATTGACTATGCCAAAGGCTTTGACTGTGTGGATCACAATAAACTGTGGAAAATTCTGAAAGAGATGGGAATACCAGACCACCTAACCTGCCTCTTGAGAAATCTGTATGCAGGTCAGGAAGCAACAGTTAGAGCTGGACATGGAACAACAGACTGGTTCCAAATAGGAAAAGGAGTATGTCAAGGCTGTATATTGTCACCCTGCTTATTTAACTTATATGCAGAGTACATCATGAGAAACGCTGGACTGGAAGAAACACAAGCTGGAATCAAGATTGCTGGGAGAAATATCAATAACCTCAGATATGCAGATGACACCACCCTTATGGCAGAAAGTAAAGAGGAACTAAAAAGCCTCTTGATGAAAGTGAAAGTGGAGAATGAAAAAGTTGGCTTAAAGCTCAACATTCAGAAAACTAAGATCATGGCATCCGGTCCCATCACTTCATCGGAAATAGATGGGGAAACAGTGGAAACAGTGTCAGACTTTATTTTATTTTTTTTTTGTGGGGGTGGCGTGGGGCTCCAAAATCACTGCAGAAGGTGACTGAAGCCATGACATTAAAGGTGCTTACTCCTTGGAAGGAAAGTTATGACCAACCTCTACAGAATAATAAGAGGCAGAGTTAATGCTATGGTTTTTCCAGTTTTTCCATGTATGGATGTGAGAGTTGGACTGTATAGAAAGCTGAGAGCCAAAGAATTGATGCTTTTGAACTGTGGTGTTGGAGATGACTCTTGAGAGTCCCTTGGACTGCAAGGAGATCCAACCAGGCCATCCTTAAGGAGATCAGTCCTGAGTGTTCATTGGAAGGAATGATGTTGAAGCTGAAACTCTAATACTTTTGCCACCTGATGCAAAGAGCTGTCTCATTGGAAAAGGCACTGATGCTGGGAAAGATTGAGAGCAGGGGCAGAAGGGGATGACAGAGGGTGAAATGGTTGGATGGCATCACCGACTCAATGGACATGGGTTTGGATGGACTCCGGGATTTGGTGATGGACAGGGAGGCCTGGTGTGCTGCAGTTCATGGGGTCTCACAGAGTCAGACATGACTGAGCGACTGAACTGAATTGAACACCTAATTGATATGTAACCTAATCTATCTACCATGTTCTCATTCCGCATTATCTATGTCCTTCATTTAATCCCAAAAGAGGAATACTCAAGACATCTGGCTCCTCCCATGCCTGGAATTCCTCAGGGATGTGTGACCTGTTTGCTAAACATGAATGCTTGACTTTGACATATTACCTTTTAATCTTTCTGAACATCTGGGAGTTCACGGTTCATGTATTGCTGAAGCCTGGCTTGGAGAATTTTGTCCATCACTTTACTAGCGTGTGAAGTGAATGCAATTGTGTGGTTGTTTGAGCACTCTGGTATTTCCTGTCTTTTGGACTGGAACGAAAACTGACCTTTTCCAGTCCTGAGGCCACTGCTAAGTTTTCCAAATTTGCTGACATATTGAGTGCAGCACTTTCACGTCATCATCTTCCAGGATTTGGAATAGCTCAACTGGAATTCCATCACCTCCACTAGCTTTGTTCTTAGTGATCCTTTCTAAGGTCCACTTGACTTCACATTCCAGGATGTCTGGCTCTAGGTGGGTGATCACACCATCGTGATTATCTTGGTTGTGAAGATCTTTTTTGTACAGTTCTTCAGTGTATTCTTGCCACCTCTTCTTAAAGTCTTCTGCTTTTGTTAGGTCCATAAAATTTCTTTCCTTTATTCAGCCTATCTTTGCATGAATTGTTCCCTTGGTATCTCTGTATTTCTTGAAGAGATCTCTAGTCTTTCCCATTCTGTTGTTTTCCTCTATTTCCTTGCATTGATCACTGAGGAAAGCTTTCTTATCTCTCCTTGCTATTCTTTGGAACTCTCCATTCAGATGCTTATATCTTTTTTTTTTTTTTTCTCTCCTTTGGTTTAAAGCTTTTCTTTTCACAGCTACTTGTAAGGCCTCCCCAGACGGCCATTTTGCTTTTTTGCATTTCTTTTCCATGGGGATGGTCTTGATCCCTGTCTGCTGTACAATATCTCGAACCTCCTTCCATAGTTCATCAGGCACTCTGTTTATCAGATCTAGGCCCTTAAATCTATTTCTCACGTCCACTGTATAGTCATAAGGGATTTGATTTAGGTCATACCTGAATGGTCTAGTGGTTTTCCCCGCTTTCTTCAATTTCAGCCTGAATTTGGCAATAACGAGTCCATGATCTGAGCCACAGTCAGCTCCCAGTCTTGTTTTCGCTGACTGTATAGAGCTTCTCTATCTTTGGCTGCAAAGAATATAATCAATCTGATTTTGGTGTTGACCATCTGGTGATGTCCATGTGTAGAGTCTTCTCTTGTGTTTTTGGAAGAGGGTGTTGCTATGACCAGTGCATTGTCATGGCAAAACTATATTAGCTTTTGTCCTGCTTGATTCTGTATTCCAAAGCCAAATTTGCCTGTTACCCCAGGTGTTTCTTGACTTCCTACTTTTGCATTCCAGTCCCCTATAATGAAAAGGACATCTTCTTTGGGTGTTAGTTCTAAAAGTTCTTGTAGGTCTTCATAGAACTGTTCAGCTTCTTCAGCGTTACTGGTTGGGGCTTAGACTTGGATTACTGTGATATTGAATGGTCTGCCTTGGAAAGGAACAGAGATCATTCTGTCATTTTTGAGATTGTATCCAAGTACTGTATTTCAGATTCTTTTGTTGACCATGATGGCTACTCCATTTCTTCTAAGGGATTCCTGCCCACAGTAGTAGATATAATGGTCTTCTGAGTTAAATTCACCCATTCTGGTCCATTTTAGTTCACTGATTCCTAGAATGTCAGCATTCACCCTTGCCATCTCCTGTTTGACCACTTCCAGTTTGCCTTGATTCGTGGACCTAACATTCCAGGTTCCTCTGCAGTATTACTCTTTACAGGATCTTTACTGCTTCTATCACCAGTCACATTCACATCCACAAGTGGGTATTATTTTTGCTTTGGCTCCATCCCTTCATTCTTCCTGGAGTTATTTCTCCACTGATCTCCAGTAGCATACTGGGCACCTACCGACCTGGGGAGTTCCCCTTTCAGTAGCCTATCATTTTGCCTTTTCATACTGTTCATGGGGTTCTCAAGGCAAGAATACTGAAGTGGTTTGCCATTCCCTTCTCCAGTGGACCACATTCTGTCAGACCTCTCCACCATGACCCACCCGTCTTGGGTGGCCTCACATGGCATGGCTTAGTTTCATTGAGTTAGACAAGGCTTACATCAGTCCTTCCAATGAACACCCACGGCTGATCTCCTTTAGGATGGACTGGTTGGATTAGTTAGCATATTGAAAGTCAGCTAGATAATTCTCTAATAAATATTGGAATATTTATTTGTATAGAATGAATGGCCTATTAACAAATCCTTGGAACCTGAGACAAAAGTGAAAACTTTTTGCAAGGCATGAATTGGCGCTGTGAGCAGCATTAGTGAGACAAAGCACCACTCTTTTAGAAGCAAGAGATTAAGGTTTATGACGTTTTTATTTCCAGATGGGAAAATTCACCTTATTACTCATTAGCTAATACATGGATCATCTTCTCTGGATTGTGTGAGAAGTGGAACCGTAAATTAAACAGGGCTGAACCCTTAGAAGTTACTGAATGTTGGTGACTCTTGCCCCTTGAGAAAGGATAAGAATCTCCCCTGCTGGGTGAGAGACTGGATTCTCCTCTCTCCTACCATGAGGTACATAAAACGAATTTAAAACTGTCTTAGAGACGTTACTGGAAAAATAATTATGCGATTAGTGAGGATGTTTGTTCATATTACAGTGTAAAAATTATATTTTGGCTGATCAAATCCTCACTTTTTAAGTCGGCTCTCTATTGAGCCAGCCCACAGCCCCAGTAGTGTCCCCCACTGCCCTTTCTCTCTCCATTCTTTGTCCTGTTGTGGCCTTAAACCCCTCCCAACCCCTCTGTCTCCCTCTCCATCAGCTGGTACCCTTCTAACTTCGCCTGTCTCTCCGGAGAGGATTAGGCCAGCTTCCCCCACTCCTGCCCGCCACTCTAGGAAGTTTCTTTTCCCCTTCAGTTTCTTCTGAACAATCCAAGACCCCCATCTTCTCAGAAGGACAATCCAAGATTTTTATCACCCCATCTGCTGTTGTTTCCACTGTCAACTTGAGCACTATTTGATCTGTATTTTAGCTACAAAACTATGACTATGGAAAGGAAAGGTAAGTTTTTTGATAACTGTGCTTTTCTCTAGACTCTGGAGAAAACTGGTTAAAATGATTTTTTTTTTTTCTCTTTGAACGTGCACAACCTGTTCTTTTTGCATATGGAGTTAAAAGCAATTAACGCATTGAGACAGCTAGCCTAGAAAAAAGCTTGAAGTTAACCTTTACCATGGCATCCCAGATGACTCAGAACCTGCCTGCAAGTGTGGCAAAGGTGGGTTTGATCCCTGGGTTAGGAAGATGCCCTGGAGGTAGGAAAAGCAACCCACCAAGTGTTCTTGCCTGGAGAGCCCCAAGGAAAGAGCAGCCTGGCGGGATACAGTCCGTGGGATCGCAGATAGTCAGGCGTGACTGAAGCAGCTTAGCATAACAGGCAACCTTTATCAAGTCGTTGACATACATAAGCCACTTTGCCTGAGGCCTCAACCTTGGGCAAATTAGAATTTCAAACCAAAGGCAAAGAAAAAGGTCAAAGAGACATTTTAAATCTCAAGCAGAAAACTATGGTGTCTGTCCATCTGTGTGTCTGGATTTATGCATGTCACACTGTGTGTTTTTGTTTTTGGATAATATTGCTGAGTTTACTTTGTAAGTGAGATCTAATTTCGTTGGCTTTAAAAAAGAAAAACTAAGCACTTACAAATCAAACAGTTACAAGAAATTAACCTAAATGAATTTCAGATGCACATGAACCGGGAAGTAGTCACTATTAAATATCTAGTAAAAACGTTTGTTTGCTCATCTAAGTAAGACATGAGTTGAGTCATCAAACTGTGTAATGCTTTTATTGTATTACACTGATTACTGAGAGTTCAATCCCTGCTTGGGAAAGATCCCTGGAGAAGTAAACAGCAACCCACTTCCATATTCTTACCTGGAGAATCCCATGGAGGAGCTGGCAGGCTACAGTCCATGGGTTTGCAAAGACTTGTACATGCCTGAAGTTACTTAGCACACACATAGGCACTGATTGCTGATAATTTCCTGTCATAGAGAAACTAAAGAGATTTTGGATTATTAATATGTTTGCTGCTCCCCTGAGATGTTCTCCATAAGAAAGCAAATGTTTTTAGAAGTTATCACTGGTATTTATGGTCACCATTCTACAAAATGCTAATATAAAGGACAGTTCATGGTTGCTTAAGGAAAGTAAGATCTGTGTTTTTAGTAACAAAAGATATGAGCAATGACATTGATTTGGGATGCTCATAGCAGTGAATGAGAGCGAGCAGAAGCTGGAAGCAAGTTCTTAATTTCCCAGATCGAGACTCCTAACCCTTGGACCACAGGAGCCAACATTTAGGGCTAAGGTCCCTAGTCTGGCCTGCCTAGTCAGGAACAAATTCAGATGATGAGGCAGATGATAAAGAGTAAAGGACAAAGTTTATTGAAAGGAAAAGTACATGTGGCAAGGCACATGGGCAACCTCAGAGAGAGAGAGAGATGCCTTTGGGAAGTGTAGATTCTTTACAAAGGGGCATTTCCGGGTCTTCATCTTCCGTCAGGCCAATCACCTTGTTTATTTGCCCTGGCTAATTTGTCTCAGGACCCTCCCTGGAGTGTACATGCACACCTTAGCCAAGTTGGATCTCAAAGCGAAGGCTTCTGGGAGGAGCAGGACTCATTATGGCCTGGAATTATCCTGTGAGTTTTGACTCCAAGCAGCCTTTCTGCGCATGTGTAGTGTCTCCCTTAACAAACAGGGTTTTTTCCTTTCTTTGTCCTTGCCATAATTATTCCCTGAGATTAGAGAATGAGTGTATTTACCCTGTTTTTGTTGGGTGTAAATTCCTCAACTGGAGCCCACATATCTCTTATCTCAGGGAATGCAAAGGGGAAGATGACACATTCAAGACATTTTACATGGAGCCCATCAGTGTCCTACCAGAAAATTACATTTTTTTATGGAGAAAGAAAGTAGGTCTGACTTACAGGTGGCTGTTTCTAAATAAAGAAAATTATTTAATTAGGAAAAAAAAAAGTTTATGCAAAGTGGACCTCCAAGAAAAGAGTTCCCAAAGGCAAAGTCTTTATATGATCTGTAACAATCTGTCATTTGACTCCTGTCAGTATTGTTGCTTGACTATGGGAAGCATGTGATGAGGTGTTTCAAAGGCATCTATTTCCTCTTTGTCCCCCTTCTGTGCTGGGTTCCATCAGATGCCTGCCTTTTGGTCTGTGTAGAACAGCGCTGACACCTCCAGAGATTATTTCGGACCCAGCCTGGTTCCCTTCCTATTTGCTGCACTTGGGAGACCTCTCTGAAAGAAGGGAAAGACTGGCAGCTCTTTGATTGCATTTGGTGTCTCAGATCCTATACAGAGCTCCCTTCAACCTGTCTTTCTGTTCAGAGCCCTCAGCTGTTCTTGTTGTTACTACTTTTGCCGCATCTTCAGGGGTGTGTGTAACAGGAATGTAGTTTGGATCTTCTGTGATTGTAACTCAGGAAACCTGTAAGGACAGTGGATATTAATTGAGGTCCTCTCTTAGACAGGACCTGAATTGCTATCTTGTTGGTGCCTTGGAAACGATTTCCAAGAGGGATGGCTGAGTAACACAATTACACAGGTCAGTTCTTGTGTCTGATCTGAAGTTTCCTTTTTACACTCCTGGAGTTCATTGTAACTTTTTGTCCTCTGTTCTGCCCAAGTGGGCCCTGATGGTTCAGAGCATGTATGAATCTGTAAGTCTCGGTTTCAGTCCTGCTTTTGCTCATTTACTTTCATGTTCCCTGGAGTTGTGTACAGGAACCCTGTGAATCCACTACCTTTATTTGTAAAACTGAGGTAATTAGTGCTGTTAGGTGGCATAGAATGTTGCCTGTTTTACAGAAAAGGTCAGAAGTTACTGTTTTTTTTTTTTTTTTTTTCCCGCTGTGCCATGTGGCAGGTTGTGTGTTAGTTCCCCATTCCTAGATGGAATCTGTGCCCCCGCCAGTGTATGTGCGTATTCCTAACAACTGGACCCAGGGAATTTGCCTCAAAGATTACTTTTGCTTAAAGAATATATTTACTTCCTGTCTTGCTTGTTCTGACATCTCTTTGTCTACTTTACATCTTGTATGTTTTTATTTTACTTTTCATTTTTATGAGAGTTGTCTCTGATGCTGGTTAATAGGTTTTCAAATAATAATTGGTTTTCTTCATACCAATACATTACGTTTTAAAAATGTTTTTTATTTTTGGTTGCATTGGGTCTTTGTTGCTTCAGGGGCTTTTCGCCACTTGTGGCAGGCAAGGTCTACTCTCTACTCGCAGTGCACAGAGTTCTCATTCTAATGCCTTCTCTTGTTACTGTGTGTGGGCTCTATGCCTGTGCACAGTAGTTGTGACTCCCAAACTCTGGAACACGGAGTTGTGGCTTACAGGCTTAGTTGCTCCCAATGTATGAGGGAATTTCCCAGATGAGGCATGGAATTCTTGTGCATTAATTACCAGGTGGATTCTTTACCTCTGAGCCAGAAGGGAGGCCCCAAAGCTTGTTCCTTGACATGTATCTTGGAACCAATGAACTGAGTAAATTAAAGTTACTGTATAAATAGGGAATAATTGCTGTACTGAATGACTGTTCTTCACATCGAGAATGTTTCATTTATTAATATTTTGTTATTTAAAGATGATGGTCTTTATGAATTACACAATGTAATTGACATGAACAACTTGTCAGTGTCAAAAATGCCTATACGTCTATCTACTGATCGATTTATAAGAGGTATTTAGAAAAGTTTTCTTTTTTTTTTTCCCCCATTATTTTAGGGAATTTCCTGAACTGTTGTCAGCTGCTATTTATGTTTTCCATTATTTGTTATAGTGCTTCTTTGGGATTATTTACCATTGCAGTGTATTGCCTGTTAATGAATGCTTGTTCAGTTAATCATTCTGTCTGACTCTTTGTGATCTCATGGACAGTAGCCTGCTAAGCTCCTTATCCATGGAATTGTTTTCAGGCAAAAATGGTTCGGTGCCTCCATTTCCTCCTCCAGGGGATCTCCCCCTCCTAGGGACTGAAGCTCCCTATCCTATGTCTCCTGCATTGGCAGGCTAATTCTTTACTACCAAGTCACCTATGTAACCCTGTCTGTTCTTTACCATTTACTCATGTATAAGTATGCATAAAGTGTGTACAGTATGCCTTATTTTCTCCTCAATTATGAGACAGCAGTGTGTTTACTACCAAGTAGAATGAGTTTAGAAGTCATGGTGCAAAAATACCCTTTTCTTTAAGAACTGACATGAGTTTGGAAAAAATTAATATGTTCTCACTGTATCTTTGAAGCTAGGCTACCCTAAAATTAATTTGGATTACATGTGATTACTCTTTGATTTTTAAAGAGTTCTATTTGTTTAGTGTTTCAAACATTTTTAAGATCATCATTGGGAAGATGCCTAATTCTGTTCGGCATGGATATTCCTTTTGGTATAATACCATGTACTCAGCATGAAACAATTTATGAATTGTAATTGATAGAATGCATATGGTTTTTATATTTCGTAGATGTGTCTCAAATACATATGATCAAGAAATTACAGGCAAAAGGAGACAGTGGTAAAGAAGAAATTTTTCAAAGAGTGGTGTTTGGAAGAGCCGAAAGCCATGAAATCGAAGATTATTTCCTCAGAAAGATACAGGAAAAAATATGCATGATTTTGAGTCTCTGTGGACAGATGATGAAAGAAATGACAGAGAAACCTCTATATCCCATAACAAAAATCTCACCGATAGAAGAGATCATGATGGTAGAAGTGATGCAGGAAATAAGCCTGTTGAAAGGCATGGATCAAGCTTTCAGGATCAGTTGCCGATACGTGAATCTGAAGGGACAGTTTCTGACTGTAGTCAGGTTGTGGCGAATATCAACTGTAGCGCCTCAGGTTTACCACCTCAGAGAACTCGTAGTGTCCATAAAGGCAATTCTCATAAACAAGAGAGTTCTGTTATACATCCCTCAGAACTGGTACCAGACCAGGAAGCACACAAGAAGAATACTTACAGTTGTAATGAGTGTAACGTAACTTTTCTTCAGGACTCAGAATTCACTCGGAGAAGGCAATGGCACCCCACTCCAGTACTCTTGCCTGGAAAATCCCATGGACAGAGGAGCCTGGTATGCTGCAGTCCATGGGGTCGCTGAGAGTTCGACGTGACTCAGTGACTTCACTTTCACTTTTCACTTTCAAGCATTGGAGAAGGAAATGGCAACCCACTCCAGTGTTCTTGCTTGGGGAATCCCAGGAATGGCAGAGCCTAGTGGGCTGCCATCTATGGGGTCACACAGAGTCAGACATGACTGAAGCAACTTAGCAGCAGCAGCAGAACTGACTAGACATCAAAGAATCCATACAGGAAGAAAAGCATATAAATGTAACATATGTTGTAAGGCTTTTAATGATAAATCGACCCTTAGAGTTCATGAGAGAAATCATACTGGAGAAAAACCATATAAATGTGATGTATGTGGCCACTGCTTTAAACAGCATACACAGCTTCAACATCATTGGCGAGTTCATACTGGAGAGAAACCATGTAAATGTGATGTGTGTGGAAAGGCCTTTAGTCGAAAAGCGAGGTGTACAGTTCATCAGACCCTTCATACTGGAAAGAAACCGTATACATGAGAAGTATGTGTCGATGGCATTACTCGAAAGTCACACCTTGGAATTCATTGGAGAGTTCATACCAGAGAGAAACCATATAAATGTGATGTGTGTGGCAAGGCCTTTAGTATAAATGTAAGGCTTGTAGTTCATCGGAGAGTTCTACTGGAGAGAAACCATATACATGTGAAGTATGTGGCCGTGGCTATACTCAAAAGTCAGTATTTTTAATTCATCAGAGAATTCATACCAAAGAGAACACATATAAATGTGATGTTTGTGGCAAGGCCTTTAGTGTAAATTCAAGGCTTGTAGTTCATCAGAGAGTACATACCGGAGAGAAACCATATAAATGTGATGTGTGTGGAAAGGCCTTTAGTCGAAAAGCAAGGTGTACAGTTCATCAGACCCTTCATACTGGAGTGAAACCATATACATGTCAAGTATGTGGCCGTGGCTATACTTGAAAGTCAATACTTGTAATTCATTGGAGAATGCATACTGGAGAGAAACCATTGAAATGTGATCTATGTGGCAAGGCCTTTAGTGTAAATGCAAAGCTTGTAGTTCATCGGAGAGTTCATACTGGAGAGAAACCATATACATGTGAAGTATGTAGCTGTGGCTATACTCGAAAGTCAATACTTGTAATTCATTGGAGAATGCATACTGGAGAGAAAGCATATAAATATGATGTATGTGGCAAGGCCTTTAGTGTAAATTCAAGGCTTATAGTTCATTGGCAAGTACATACCAGAGAGAAACCATATAAATATGATGTGTGTGGAAAGGCCTTTAGTCGAAAAGCAAGGTATACAGTTCATCACACCCTTCATACTGGAGCGAAACATAAACATGTGAAGTATATGGCTGTGGCTATACTCGAAAGTCAGTACTTGTAATTCATTGGAGAAGGCATACTGGAGAGAAACCATATAAATGTAATCTATGTGGCTGTTATGCCCAAGGTCCCAATCCCCAGAACTGAGAGAACAAGACATCCACGGCAATGCAAATGCAAAAAGGGAATTTATTGCTAGCTCGAGCCAGAGTCCAAGTCACATCCAGCACAGTGGAGTGGAACAAGGGCCCCGAGCCCTGAATTACAGCAGTATTTATAGGTTTAAGACAAAGACAGGGAGTTGGCAGGGGCGGATTGGTTGCAAGGGTTCCTTAGCATCTACTAATTGGCTAGATTTTCGCACGCACGGGCTTTCTTAGGGGGTTTTCATCCTTGTCCTGATAAGCTTGGACCAGGCTACAGGGAGTACACTGATTGGTTGCGTCCTGGCGCCGGCAGAGGATGATCTCAGCTCCTCCTTGGCAATAACTCAGCCCCTCTGTAAAGGAGACTTAGGCCTACCTTGGCCCCCTGAAGCCTGTCATGGTGCTTGTTTGGTCCTAACATTCCCCCCTGTCTTTTTATCCTTGAGAGGAATCTTCCTCTCCATTCTGAGACACTGCCTGATATTGTTGCCTCAGTACCATTACCTGAACGGTACTAATTTGTTCCTTTACAAAGGTTATTAATTTATTTAAAATACATGGGCCAAAAGTTAGAATGAGTAGGAGTATAATGAGTAGTCTGAGTAGGGTAGAAATTAGCGTTGTTAGCCAAGGAGATTGATGGAACCAGGACTCGAACCATCCCTGCTGGGCTTCTTGCTCTCTCTTCTGCTGTGCTAATCTTTTTCTCACTTTTGCCATGGACTCTCTCTCCACCCCAGTGTGGTCTGCATAAAAGCAACATTCTTCTCCCAAGGCCGCACATAATCCGCCTTGGTGTAGGGAGATCAAGTCTAGGCCCCTTCTGTTTTGCAGAACCATTTCTGACAGTGAAGTTACGGATTCTTCAAGGTGGCTGATTGACTGTTCTATACGGGTAATGTCTTTATCTATTGCCGCTCGTAGGGAAGTGAATCCCTGATTTTGCATAGTCAGGGATGTTATTCTCGTCCCCTGCCCTGGCAATCCCGAGACTGAACATGTTTGCTAGCGTGATGGTTGTGTTAGGCTCTGTCTTAACTCTGTTTTTCCCTAACTGATCTATAGTCTCCTTGGCCCAGTAGTCATACATAGCTTCTTCAGGGTGATAGAAGATTTTGGGTATTACAGTCACCAATACACAAAACTCTCTATTCGGATAAAAACTGATGCATATAGACACGGAGTCAGCCCGGTATGTGAACAGACCCACCATCCCCCTGCCTCTGGTACAATCCATTTTACTTGGTCCAGTTCTGTGAGATTGACTGTTTGGGCGTACAAGGGAGTCTTTTCAAGTGGAACTTTACCTAAGCAAAGTCCTCTTCCCCAAACTTCTCTCATAGTGAGACCGACCCTATGTTTTTTCCAGTGACATTGAGGTGGACCTGAGCTGGTGGACAGGTTGTAAGAAACATCTAAGCCTATTGCTTCATAAAAGGGAGGGTGAAGAGTGTAGCAGAGCCAACAGGATTGAGTTGCTCTGGGGTTAGAATGGTTTAGGGCTTTAAAGGCTGCTTTAGCTAGATCCCATAACGGGTCCAACGTTTCTAGGTTGGAGGTGGGGGACAAGGGGTCGAGTGCCTCCGCTATATTAGGCTGGTCTTCTAGTCAGGAAACGGAGGGCGTAGGGCTCAGAATTGTAGCCCTCTGAGTCAGATCTGCCTTAAACACTCTTTATGGGCCCGGATTTTTGATCTGATTGGGGCCCACTCTTGGGTTTGGATAGGTTTTATGATCTGACTCATAATCAGGATTCCCCCAGGTTTTACACTGAACCACTCGGCCCGTAGCTGGAAGCCCCAAAATAATCCAGATACCCAAGACTTTTCCTGCGTAGCCAATTTCTGGTTAAACGTTAATTTTACCTGAGCAATCTCATTTTTAGGTATCTCATCTTCCTGATCATAGAATTCGGTTTCATCTCTTGGCAAAGGCTGAGTGAAGGAGTGACTAAATCTCAGTTTCTAGTTTTTTCATTTCCTTACCCCATCATTTGAAGTCACACAGCTCCATGACCTATAGAAATAATGTTGTATACCCCCACAATTTTCCCCGTTACTTTTATGACCAGGGCATGCCCAAAAACCTCTATATCGGGTCAGAGACGCTGACCAAGGGGTGTCCACTAAGTCCTTGAGGTTAAAGTATAAGTCAGGCCACCAGGTGTTCAGAGGATGTATCTTGGTGGTCGTATTGAGTACCTCTCGCGTCACCCCATTTTGAAGTCTCCAAGTGATCATGACAGGTTGATGTGGGTCAGTGCTGGCAGTTCCGGGGTCGAGGAGGACAGCCATCATCAGGAGAGTCAGAGTGATCCGTCCGAGACTTGCTGTCGGACGAGCTTCATTTTTAAGGGATTGGAGGGATGCAGTGTCGACTTCCATTCTCTTTGAGCCCTCTCTTGTTCTTCTGGAGTGGCCTGTCACACGTGGTTGCAATGTACCCAGGGTCCAATTCCGTCTACCTTGAGGGCAGTAGGGGTGGTAAGAAGAACAGCATAAGGGCCCTTCCATCTTGGTTTTAAGGCCCTCGACTGGTATCTTTTAACCCAAACCCAATCTCCCGGGCCTATATTATGAGACAGGATTGTTCCTTCATTTTGGCCCTCATGAATTTCCTGTACCAATGACCAGATATGTGTATGCACCTTACTCAAAGCTAGCATCTCCTGTTGGAAAGCGCATAGCAAGGGAGGTGGTTTGGTCTTTCCCTCAAACGCTGGACAAACGGGGGGTTGACTTCCATATACAATTTCAAAGGGAGTCAAACCCAGTTTATAGGGGGTGTTTCATGCCCGAAAAAGCACGAAGGGAAGGAGGGTCACCCAGTCCCTGCCAGTCTCTATTGCCGATTTTGTTAAAGTTTCTTTTAGGGTCCGATTCATTTTTTTTTTTTTACCTGTCCTGAGCTCTGGGGACTGTACTCGTAATGTAACTTCCATTTGGTCCCCAGGGCTGAGGCCAGTGCCTGAACAATTTTACTCACAAATGCAGGTCCATTATCAGAGCCGATAGATGCCGGCAGCCCAAACCTAGGTATAATCTCTTCTAGGAGCTTCTTAGCTACTAGTATCGCTTTCTCCTTCTTAGTGGGGTAAGCTTCTACCCACCCAGAAAACGTATCAACCAAAACTAACAGGTAACGGTACCCATACTTGCCTGGCCTTACCTCTGTAAAATCTATCTCCCAATGATGTCCTGGCCTTTCTCCCCGATATCTTACACCTGTGTGCTGTCCTTTTCCTGGTCTCATCATCTGACAGGGCTTGCAGGTGCGGACTATATCCTGTATGGTTTTCTTCTGTTGGGGAAACTGCAGCTGCGCTGTTTGTAGGAGTGTCAAAGTCTTTTTCTCTCCCAAATGGGTAGTTTGATGTAAATGGGTACAGAGATGTCTGCGCAGGTTGGCAGGAAGCAACAGGTTGTCATCTTGGTCCTGATACCATCCGTTTTTGCCAGCAGGACGGGTGGTATTATCTTGCACCCAGCTCAAATCAGAGGGGGAGTATATGGGTTTTGGGGGAAGTGTTCCCATCCCCGGCGGTGACAATCCCACAGTCAGTATATGAGTTTTGTGGTCTCCAGCAGCTACCTCATGGGCTGCTGCATCGGCAGCACGGTTGCCTCGGGCTCTGGCATGCTCTCCTTTCTGGTGTCCCGGGACATGCACTATGGATACTGCCCGGGGCAAGTGGACCGCTGCCAAGAGTCTACGAATCTCAGGTACGTTTTTAATCTCTTTTCCCTCCGCCATCAAGAGCCCCCGCTCTTTATATATGGGGCCTTGAATGTGCACAGTGAAGAATGGATATCGGCTGTCAGTGTAAATAATGACTCTTTTTCCTTTTGCCCTCTCTAGTGCTTGTATCATAGCTATCAGTTCTGCTTTTTGGGCAGATGTTCCAGGGGGCAAGGCCTCAGCCCAGATGATCCTCCCAGTGTCATCTACTATGGCTGCCCCTGCTTTTTTTTGTCCATCTTTTATATAACTGCTCCCATCCGTGAACCATACCAGCTAACTGTTTTTTAATGGCAAGTCGCTGAGGTCTTTTTGTATGGCAGTTACCTCAGCTAACATTTCAACACAGTCATGGAAGGGCCCGTCCTCCTCCAGGATGGGTAGCAAAGTGGCAGGGTTCAGAAAACAAGGTGTTTGAAAGTGTATCCGGGGAGCATCCAGCAGCAGGGCCTGGTAATGGATTAAGCAAGCATTAGAAATCCACTTACCCGGTGGCTGTTTGAAGATCCCCTCTATGGCATGAGGAGTGTAGACCAGGAGACGCTGTCCATAAGTCAGCTTGTCAGCATCATGGACAAAGAGAGCAGTGGCCGCGATGATATGAAGACAGGGTGGCCATCCCGCAGCTAATGGATCCAGTCGTTTAGAGAGATATGCCACAGGCCGTCTCTAAGGTCCCCATTGCTGCGTCAGGACTCCTTTCCCTACTCCCTGCTTTTCATCCACAAACAATTGAAATGGCTTAGCCGGGTCAGGGAGAGCAAGGGCTAGGGCTTCTAGTAACACCTGTCTAAGTTCCTGAAATGCCCGCCTCATTGATTCAGTCCAAGTCCACTTCTTGTTTTCTCTGCTTCCTTTATATAGAGGCCGGGCCTTTTCAGCAAACCCCATGATCCATAGCCTGCAGTACCCAACAGTCCCTAAAAGCTCTCTCACATGCCAGGGAGTCGTTGGCTCAGGGATCCATAGAAATAGCCTCTTTCATAGCCTGAGTTAACCATCTTTGTCCCTGTTTTATTTTATATCCCAAATAAATGACTTCCTGTCTAGCAATTTGGGCCTTCTTCGCACTTGCCCGGTACCCCAATGTCCCCAAAGTCTGGAGGAGATTCGCCTGTGGCCTTTAGGCATACCTCCTTAGTAGTAGTGGCCAGCATTAGGTCATCTACATACTGCAACAGAACGACTTTGGGGTGGCTGGTTCGATACTCACAGAGATCTTCGCCTAGAGCCTCATTGAACAACATTGGCGAGTTTTTGAATCCCTGTGGGAGGCGAGTCCAGGTCAGCTGCCCCACAGTTTGGCCGTCCGCGTCAGCCCATTCAAATGTGAAGATTTCCTGGCTCTGGGGGGGCCAAAGGCAAGCTGAAAAAGGCATCTTTCAAGTCTAAAATTGTATACCAGACATAGTCTGGTGGCAAGCTGCTCAGGAGGGTGTATGGGTTGGGGACAGTGGGATGAATGTCACTCACCCATTTGTTGACTTCACGAAGATCTTGGACTGGTCTAAAGTCTGTTCCCCCGGGCTTTTTCACAGGTAATAGGGGAGTATTCCATGGGGACCGGCACTTTTTGAGAATTCCTGCCTTTAGGAGGCACTGGATGTGTGGCATAATTCCTTGCCAGGCCTCCTGGCTCATGGGATACTGTTTCACCCTCATAGGAGTAGCATTTGCTTTTAATTCAACAACAATGGGAGGTCTTTGTTTAGCCAGCCCTACTCCCGCTATCTCTGCCCAGGCCAGAGGGTATTTCTGAATCCACTGTTGCATAGCAGGATCCACCGCTGCAGGGGGCTTTGGTGAATATAGTCTGTATTCATCTCTCAGTGCCAGGGATAAAACATGAATTGGTTGTCCAAGTCCGTCTGTGACTGATATCCCCCCAGAGTCAAAGTGAATTTGCGCATTGACTTTGGCCAATAGGTCTCTTCCTAATAAAGGGGCCAGACATTCCGGAATCACCAGAAATGAGTGGGACACCCGTCGGGCTCCCAAGTCCACTTTTCGTTTAGTAGTCCAGTAATATCTCTTTGTCCCGGTGGCTCCCTGGACCAAGCTAGTCTTTTTGGACATCAGCCCAAAGTTTTGATTGAGAACTGAGTATTGGGCTCCCGTATCCACCATGAAGCTGACCGGTTTCCCCTCCACGTTAATAGTTACCCAGGACTCGGGGAGAGGTGCCAGGCCCTGACCCCCCTAATCACTATCTTCCCCTGCATATAAGATGTGGGTCCCGAGGAAGATTCCTCCTTTCTTACAGTCTTTTTCTTCAGATCTCTTTTGGGGCACTCATTTTTCCAGTGTCCCTGCTCTTTGCAGTAAGCGCATTGGTCTCTCTTTAGGGCTGGTCTAGCTGGTTTTTCCTTTTCTCCTGACCAAGTGTCTTTAGTTCTTGGGACTTCGGGCCCCATTCTCGTCCCCGCAAAAAGGATCTGGGCCAGCTCTTTTTGATTTCTCCGGGTTTTTTCAGCCCTATATTCCCTTTCCTCCCGTCTAATCCATTCTTCATATTCTCTTTTTTCCTGTCTAATCCTTTCCTCCCTCTCCTCAGGGGTCTCCCTATTATTATACACTTTCTCAGCTGCCCTTACTAGATCCTGTATTGACAGTTCCCCCAGCCCTTCTATCTTCTGTAACTTCCTCCTGATATCTGGAGCTGCCTGGTTCACAAAAGCTAACAGAACTGCTGCGCGTGACTCATCAGCCTGGGCGTCCATGGGCGTATACTGCCTAAAGGCTTCCATTAACCTTTCTAAGAAGGCTGCCGGGCTCTTGTTTGGCTCCTGTCTTATCAGATTTACCTTAGAGAAATTCGCAGGTTTCCTGGCGGCTGCCCAGAGGCCCGCCATGAGAGTCTGATGGTACACTCGGAGACGCTCCCTACCTTCAGCGCATTCAAAGTCCCAGTTCGGCCGCATGGAAGGGAACCCTTCCTCCACTAGGTGGGGCTGCATGGTCGGTCTCCCATCCGCTCCGGGAACATGTTTCCGTGCTTCCGACAAAATTCGCTCCCGTCCCTCCGTGGTGAAAAGCACCTGTAACAGCTGCTGACAATCATCCTAAGTAGGATTGTGAGTAAACAGGATAGTGTCTAAAAGATCAATAACACCTTGGGGTTTTTCAGAAAAAGAGGGGTTTTGAGCTTTCCAGTTATATAAGTCGCTGGTAGAGAAAGGCCAGTATTGGTAGTTCCATTCCCCATCAGGATTTGCTGGCCCGGCCCGGACAGGAAGCGCTCGAACAGTGGACGAAGGGGCCTCTCGGCTCCTGTAGTCAGACGAGTCTCCGCCCCCTCGGGTCCTTCCGCGAGTTCCCTGGGCTGGCCCGCCCTCCTGCTGTGGAGCCAAGGGTTCTGGGTCCCTCCTTTGTTCTCTGGACGACACCTGAGGTACCTGCAGGAGCAAGGGTGGTGGGATATATGGGGGAGGCGAGATTTCAGTGTCTAAATCAATCAGGCTAGGGTATAGAGAAGATTCCTGGAGTATCGGTTTCTTCCGGCTCTTCCATGCCTCCCGGTCTTCTTCCTTAGAGGCCTCCACAACCAGGACCTGTGGAACGGAAGCACTGGGGGGGTTGTGAATAAAGGGTTTCAGCCAAACTGGAGGGTCTTTTACTAAATTTTCCCAGACCAGGACGTAAGGAGCTTGGTCCGGATGGCCCCGAGGGTCAGGAGCCATTATTTTTTCTTTAACAGCCTGGATGACCGGCAGGCTGAAAGTTCCCTCCGGCGGCCAGCCAACCTGAAATGTTGGCTACTCAAATGAGCATAGGGTTTTTAGCTTGCTCTTCTTTACTAGCATTGATAGATTCTGAGCCTTGGACTTAAAATCAGAAAAATGGTCAGTCATTACAGATAGCGGTGTAGAATAACTTTGACCCATGACGGCAACACCCACAATAAGCACACAAAAAGCAAGCACGGCGCCGGCACACAAAGACAAGCGACAGACAGTAGACGAACAAATATCGGCCAAAAACAATGAACTAGGTTTATCCCGGCTTGCTGTTGTCCTGTTCCCCAAAGTTACCTTACCGAAGGGCATCCACTGCCCACCAGACTCAGGATCGGGAGAAACGTTTTCACCCGTTCCTTTACAGAACGGCTCACAGAACCAGCTGCCTTCCAGCTCGAATGCTGGGCCTCAGACTTATGCTGGCCGGGCGACTCTTTCGCCCCCTGACCTGATGCCGGCGTCCAGATATACTTCCTCCTAGTGAGGCTTCTCTTATGCCTGGAAGGTGTTGTTCTTCTCAGTCAGGGGATCCCGGATGAGCCCTCAAATGTTATGCCCAAGGTCCCAATCCCCAGAACTGAGAGAACAAGACATCCACGGCAATGCAAATGCAAAAAGGGAATTTATTGCTAGCTCGAGCCAGAGTCCAAGTCACATCCAGCACAGTGGAGTGGAACAAGGGCCCCGAGCCCTGAATTACAGCAGTATTTATAGGTTTAAGACAAAGACAGGGAGTTGGCAGGGGCGGATTGGTTGCAAGGGTTCCTTAGCATCTACTAATTGGCTAGATTTTCACACGCACGGGCTTTCTTAGGGGGTTTTCATCCTTGTCCTGATAAGCTTGGACCAGGCTACAGGGAGTACACTGATTGGTCGCGTCCTGGTGCCAGCAGAGGATGATCTCAGCTCCTCCTTGGCAATAACTCAGCCCCTCTGTAAAGGAGACTTAGGCCTACCTTGGCCCCCTGAAGCCTGTCATGGCGCCTGTTTGGTCCTAACAGTGGCAAGGCCTTTAGTGTAAATGCAAGGCTTGTAGTTCATCGGAGAATTCATACTGGAGAGAAATTATGTAAATGTGATATGTGTGGAAAGGCCTTTAGTCGAAATTCAGGCCTTGTTGTTCATCAGAGAGTTCATACTGGAGAGAAACCGTGTAAATGTGATGTATGTGGGCAGACCTTTCATCAAAATTCAATCCTTGTAATTCATCGGAGAATTCATACTGGAGAGAAACCTTACAAATATAACCACTGGGACAAACATTTTAGTGCACAGTCATGCTTAAATTGCCATGAGGCAGTTCATACAGTAAGAAAAATGTAGAAATGTAATTTATGTGGCAATAAATAATAATAATAATTTTTTAAAATATAACTGATGCAATTTGCTCTATGCTTGATACTAACACAACATTGTGAACCTACTCTACTCCTTTCAGATTTTAGTAAAAGCGCAAAGATGAGGCAGGGTGAGGTGGATTTATACTGGGGGGTGAGGTGTGTATGGGTGTAGGGTACTACTGGGTCCCAAGAGGATTCAGATCTTTTAAGGGATCAGGATAAATGACAGTCGAGGGACTCAGCCACACATATGCATGTATCCATTCTCCCCCAAACTCCTGTCCCATCTAGGCTGCCACATAACATTGAGCAGAGCTCCCTATGCTATACAGTCGGATGTTTCTGTTTTGTAAATGAGTTCATTGGTATCTTTTTGCAGATTCCAAATATAAATGATGTCTAATCTTTGTCTTTCTCTGACTTCAGTCCAGTCCTCAGTTGTGTCCGACTCTTTGTGACCCCATGAATCACAGCACGCCAGGCCTCCCTGTCCATCACCAACTCCCGAAGTCTACTCAAACTCATGTCCATCGAGTCGGTGATGCCATCCAGCCATCTCATCCTCTATCGTCCCCTTTTCTGACTTATTCACTTAGTATTGAAAGATTGTTGCTGAGCTGTGAAAGACTCTGGGATTCTTGGCCTCCAGAGGAGAGGAATTCAATCTGGGGCCAATGATGAGGTGTGATCACTGAGAGCTTTTGTGTAATAAAGTTTTATTAAAGTATAAAAGAGACAAAGTTTCTGACATAGACATCAGAAGGGGACAGAAAGAGTGCCCCCCTGCTAGTCTTTAGCGGAATGTTATATAGCTACTAGCAGGCTGCTAGTTGGAGAAAGGAAGTGTCTCAAAACTCAGAGATTGGCACCAGGCCCCTCACCCACAACATGCATTTTTAGATAACATTGGCACGAGGTGAGTTGTCCCCAGCCATAAAACGATTGACATGAATCTTGAAGAAAGGCAGGTTTCCAAGCAAATAAATAGTTTCATTAACATAGATTAGGAGAACAATTGTATGAGTAAAACATACTGATTTGTTGAGCCATTATTGGTTCTGAGTCTCTTTAGCAAACCGACTTGAGTCTAGAGTAAATACATAGTTCATTAACATAGCTTAATAAAAACATTTCCATAAGAAAAACTCATTGGTTAGCTCAAGGTTTGAGAAAAGTTCAGGTGGAACCAGGTGTCATCATAGCAACACAGAAAAGGGGGAAATACTTGACACTTGCAGTTTGTTTCCTCCTCCTGCTGCTTAGAGAAAGATAAAAAACATTGACACTTGCAGCCTATATCCTCCATTTGGGGACCCCCTGACCTTCCTGCGTGTTACCCTCTCAGTATGATCATTTCCAGACCCATTCACTTTGGTGTTTAATTTTGTTTTCCCAACAATGTTGAGTATTTCTTGGATAATTCAGTTCAGTTTGTGTTTACTACTTCATATATGCTAAATCCTCAGTACCTCTACTCTTGGAATTTCATGAGACTTTCCCCCAGGTGTCTGGGCCAAACCGTTTTAAGGTAACACCACATCTGTCCACATCTATGTGTACTGTCTGCATCTGGAACGTGGACAATTCACATGCAGCTTGCTTTCTCAGGGCACAGAAAACATCTGACCGCTTTTTCACTTTATTAATGAAGGAAGGCTTATTCTCAGCAGCTGTTTCTTCACCAGAGCACAGCTGGTAAAAGAGGAGATAAGGAGATAATTTAGTTACATCAGTATGATAGTTCATTACTGTCTAATACACATAATATCCAGGATGCTGTGTAAAGACTTTTTTTTCCCCATGATTACCAGAGAAATGGCAAAATAGAAAATATTTTTCCTAGTGTTGAGGCTGCAGAGCAGGGCCCTGTGGGGTTCCCAGGCACAGAGGCCTTTTTGGTTCCCATTTCTTATAGAGAGGACTGCAGCCTCCATGACCTTCTGCGAGTTCCAAAGGGCAGAACAGTTGCTGATCAAAGAAGGATGCTCACACCGGATCAATCGTTCCAACTCTTGTGACCCAATGGACACAAAATGGGTTGCCATTTCTTCCTCTAGGGGATCTTCCCAACCCAGGAATCGAACCCAAGTCTCCTGTACTTGCAGGTGCATTCTTTACCACTGCACTGATTAGGAGACCAGACCACCTAAGACTCTGCACAAAACTTCATCTTGTCACCAACCCGATCCTTTTACAACTTTGCAGATGAAACAAGAATACAAGACTGTTACTGCCTTGATGCTTAGCATATATCCCTAGCGGACGATATAACCTCTCCCTATGTACCAAGGAGGGGGCCTAAAGTGTTCCCTTTTATCCTCACACATATAGAAAGCCACTCTTACTCCTCCATAACTCTGTGTTTGTATTTCAAGTATTTCAGTTTGGCATTTGTGCAGAGAGAGCCAAGATTTTGGCGTCTGTATAACCTCTGGGTTCTTGTTCAACCCAGACCCCTGACTTGTTGATTCAGAGGAACGTCTTTCAACACATACTGATGTCTCTAACATGTGACAGGACCAGACACAACACAGCCCAAAGGAACACCCAGGGCCCCTCACTGACATTCTAAGGTACATACACCGAGTTTCTCAGGCCTTTGTTGTTGTTTTATTATTATTGAGTTAATATTCCTAAGGTTCCATTTTTTAACTATTACATGTATATTTATCTTCTTTGACTTTTCTTGGTATTATAGCTTCTGATGACAGAATTGAAGCTTACTTCAGATCCTGTAATTATGGAAAAGAGCAAAGATTAAAAAATTCTCCCACTTCCAGGAAAAGGCTTACTGCCAAAAGCCACCTTTCCTCATTATCACTGATTTAAGACCCCCACTGGGCCCCGTTTCCTTGGGAAAAAAACAGACACACACTCCACAAATTCCCAGTCTATGCCCTATCAGTGATGTGTTGTTGCTATTTAGTCACTCAGTCATGACTGACTCATTGCAACCTCGTGGACTACAGCGTGCCAGGCTTCTCTGTCTTTCACCGTCTCCTGGAATTTGCTCAAACTGATGTCCATTGATTTGGTGATGCCAGCTAACTGTCTCATCTTCTATCATTTCATTCTCCTCCTGCCTTCACTCTTTCCCAGCCTCGAGGTCTTTTCCAGTGAGTCCAATATTTGCATCATGTGGCCAAAGTATTAGAGCCTCAGCTTCAGCATCAGTCCTTCCAATGAATATCCAAGGTTGGTCTCCTTTCGGATTGACTGATTTGATCTCCTTGCTCTCCAAGGGACTCTCAAGACTGATCTTCAGCTCCACAATCCAAAAGCATCAGTTTTTCTATGCTCAGACTTCTTTATGGGTCAACTCTCAAATCCCTTTTTAAATCACATCCCTAGCTGACTACTGGAAAAACCACAGTTTGTCTATAGGGAGCTTTGTTGGCAACGTGATTCATTTGCTTTTTAATAAACCATCTAGTTCTATCGTAACTTTTTTCCCAAGGAGAAGTCCCCTGATTGCAGTCCCCTTTAGCAGTGATTACAGTATTGAATTACAGTTTCCTCTGCCAGCTGCAACCCCACGTCCAAGGAGTGGTGGCTGCAAGGGTGCAGGAGGGCCGAGAAGAGCTACTCCATGTTCAAGATCAGGAGGGGATGTGGAGAGGAGATACCCCTCATTCAAGGTAAGGAGCAGTGGCTGCACTTTGCTGTAGGAGCCGTGAAGAGATACCCCATGTCCAAGGTGAGAAAAACTCGAGTAAAATGGTAGGTGTTGCGAGAGGGCATCAGTGGGCAGACACACTGAAACCATACTCATAGAAAACTAGTCAATCTAATCACATGGACCGCACCCTTGTCTAACTCAATGAAACTAAGCCATGCCCTGTGGGGCCACCCAGGACGGGTGGGTCATGGTGGAGAAGTCTGACAGTATGTGCTCCCTTGGAGAAGGGAATTGCAAACCACTTCAGTATTCTTGCCTTGAGAACCCCATGAACAGTATGAAAAGGCAAAATGATAGGCTACTGAAAGAAGAACTCCCCAGGTCGGTAGGTGCCCAATATCCTACTGGAGATCAGTGGAGAAATAACTCCAGAAAGAATGAGGGGGTGGAGCCAAAGCAAAAACAATACCCAGTTTTGGATGTGACTGGTGATAGAAGGAAGGTCTGATCCTGTAAAGAGCAATATTGCATAGGAACCTGAAATGTCAGGTCCAGAATCAAGGCAAATTGGAAGTAGTCAAACATAAGATGACAAGAGTGAATGTCAACATTCTAGGAATCAGCAAACTAAAATGGACTGGAATGGGTGAATTTAACTCAGATGACCATTATATCTACTACTATGGGCAGGAATCCCTCAGAAGAAATGGAGTAGCCATCATGGTCAACAAGAGTCCAAAATGCAGTACTTGGATGCAATCTCAAAAATGACAGAATGATCTCTGTTTGTTTCCAAGGGAAACCATTCAATATCACAGTAATCCAAGTCTATGCCCCAACCAGTAATGCTGAAGAAGCTGAAATTGAATGGCTCTATGAAGTCCTACAAGACTTTTTAGAACTAACACCCAAAAAAGATGTCCTTTTCATTATAGGAACTGGAATGGAAAAGTAGGAAGTCAAGAAACACCTGAGGTAACAGGCAAATTTGGCCTTGGAATATGGAATGAAGCAGGAAAAAGGCTAATAGAGTTTTGTCAAGACAATGCACTTGTCATAGCAAACACTCTCTTCCAACAACACAAGAGAAGACTCTACACATGGACATCACCAGATGGTCAACACCGAAATCAGATTGATTATATTCTTTGCAGCCAAAGATGGACAAGCTCTATACAGTCGGTAAAAACGAGACCGAGAGTGGACTGTGGCTCACATCATGAACTTACTGCCAAATTCCGACTTAAATTGAATAAAGCAGGGAAAACTATTAGACCATTCAGGTATGACCTAAATCAAATCCCTTATGACTATACAGTGACGTGAGAAATAGATTTAAGGGACCAGATCTGATAGAGTGCCTGATGAACTGTCGACGAGGTTCATGACATTGTACAGGAGACAGGGATCGAGACCATCCCCATGGAAAAGAAATGCAAAAAAGCAAAATGGCTGTCTGAGGAGGACTTACAAATAACTGTGAAAAGAATAGAGGCAAAAAGCAAAGGAGAAAACGGAAGATATAAGCATCTGAATGGAGAGTTCCAAAGAATAGCAAGGAGAGATAAGAAAACCTTCCTTAGCGATCAATGCAAAGAAATAGGAAAACAACAGAATGGGAAAGACTAAAGATCTCTTCAAGAACATTAGAGATACCAAGGGAACATTTCATGCAAAGATAGACTCGATAAAGGACAGAAATGGTCTGGACCTAAAAGAGGCTGAAGATATTAAGAAGAGGTAGCAAGAATACACAGAAGAACTATACAAAAAAGATCTTCACGATCCAGATAATCACGATGGTGTGATCACTCACATAGGCCCAGGCATCCTGGAATGTGAAGTCAAGTGGGCCTTAGAAAGCTTCACTGCGAACAAAGCTAGTGGAGGTGATGGAATTCCAGTTGAGCTCTTTCAAATCCTGAAAGATGATGCTGTGAAAGTGCTGCACTCAATATGCCAGCAAATTTGGAAAACTCAGCAGTGGCCACAGGACTGAAGAGATCAGTTTTCATTCCAATCCCAAAAAAGACAATACCAAAGAATGCTCAAACTACCACACAATTGCACTCATCTCACACGCTAATAAAGCGATGCTCAAAATTCTCCAAGCCAGGCTTCAGCAATACATGAACCATGAACTTCCAGATGTTCAAGCTAGTTTTAGAAAAGGCAGAGGAACCAGAGATCAAATTGCCAACATCCGCTGGATCATGGAAAAAGTAAGAGTTCCAGAAAAACATCTATTTCTGCTTTATTGACTATGCCAAAACCTTTAACTGTGTGGATCACAAGAAACTGTGGACAATTCTGAAACAGATGGGAATACCAGACCACCTGACCTGCCTCTTGAGAAACCTGCATGCAGATCAGGAAACAACAGTTAGAACTGGACATGGAACAACAGACTGGTTCCAAATAGGAAAAGGAGGACGTCAAGGCTGTACCTTGTCATCCTGCTTATTTAACTTATATGGAAGTACATCATGAGAAACGCTGGGCTGGAAGAAGCACAAACTGGAATTCAGATTGCCGGGAGAAATATCAATAACCTCAGATATGCAGATGACACCACCCTTATGGCAGAAAGTGAAGAGAAACTAAAAAGCCTCTTGATGGAAGTGAAAGAGGAGAGTGAAAAAGTTGGCTTAAAGCTCAACATTCAGAAAACGAAGATCATGGCATCTGGTCCCGTCACTTCATGGCAAATAGATGGGGAAACAGTGGAAACAGTGTCAGACTTTATTTTTTGGGGCTCCAGAATCACTGCATATGGTGATTGCAGCCATTGAATTAAAAGACGCTTGCTCCTGGAAGGAAAGTTATGACTAGCCTAGACAGCATATCAAAAGGAGAGACATTACTTTGCCAACAAAGGTCCGTCCAGTCAATGCTATGGTTTTGCCAGTGGTCATGTATGGATGTGAGAGTTCTACTATAAAGATAGCTGAGCGCCGAAGAATTGATCTTTTTGAACTGTCGTATTGGAGAAGACTCTTGAGAGTCCTTTGGACTGCAAGGAGATCCAACCAGTCCTGGGAGTTCATTGGAGGGACTCATGTTGAAGCTGAAACTCCAATACTTTTGCCACCTGATGTGAAGAGTTGACTCATTTGAAAAGATGCTGATGCTGGGAGGGATTGAGGGCAGGAGAAGGGGACGACCGAGGGTGAGATGGTTGGATGGCATCACCGACTCAATGGACATGGGTTTGGGTGGACTCCGGGAGTTGGTGATGGATAGGGTTGCCTGGCGTGCTGCGGTTCATGGGGTCGCAAAGAGTCGGACACGAGTGAGTGACTGTACTGAAGTGAACTGAACTGAACTTCCCGCTGCGCCACGATGCTTTGCCCCGCTGCCGAGTCGCCCCGCCCCTCCCACCAATCCGAGAGGACCCGCCCCTCTGCTCAAGGAGGTTCCGCCTCACATTCCAAAGTTCCGGCTGTTCAGGCTTCTCTGTACCACGCACTCCAGGACGGCCAGGCCCCGCCTGCAGGCCGTCCGGCTATCTTTCTGCCCGTGCGGCACCGTGACACACGCGGAAGCGGAGAGCGGCGAGTGGAGGTTACAGCGCAGCGTTTCTGTTTTTGGAGTCAAACCTGCCTCTCGCAGTCTCCTTTCTTTGTACCCTGGGTCTGAGGGTCGGTACTGACTCTAAATCCCTGCTCCCGCCCCTCCACGCTCAGCAAATTCAAACATCTCCGTAAGCGGCGAAGGGGCGCCTGCCTTTTGGTTTAAAGTCGGCACTGAAGCCGGTTCCTGCTTTTGGAACACTGAAACCCTGCGTTTCGCACCTTTTTCTGGCTTAAAGCTGTTTACTGACCTCACTGACCCCTTTACCGTTTCTGCACCACAGACGATTCTGTTAGGCGAGGTGATTTATTCTCTCCACGTTCTTCAGCCTCTCCTCTGGCCCTGGAAGCCTCGCCGGCTGCCTCGCTCCCGGAGAGGCCGCGTTCTCTCCCAGGTCCTGGGATTCTGGAGGGTTCTCCCCGCTCTGAGACCCTTCTTCCTCCCAGCCCCTCTGTTCGCATGTCTCCTCAGGCCGGTCCTTCTGCCCTTCAGAGTGACCTTTCCCCTGATCCCTGGTAGGGAGAGGTGATCTGAACCAGCCACGTGACGCCCATGGTTCTTCGGCCCCAAATACCACCCGCTGGGATTTGGCTCTTGGGGCAGGGCCTTTCTTAGTCAGTCTCCTACCCTGTAAATAGTGGGCGGAAGGCGGGATCAGAAGAAGCAGAGACAGCGACTCCTAGAGAAATGGAAAATTGAGAAAAGCCTGTGGGACAAGCGATGGCAGTGAAGAGGACTGTGAGGAACTTGGAAGAGACAGCTTCATGAAAGAGAATGAGCGTTGAAGGGAGCGGGTGGGGAAAGGAGAGAAATTCAGAGAAAAGCAGGATCTCCGGAGCGTTTAAGGGTGAGCAACACAGGGAGGTGTGGTGGTTCTTTCCGACTCTGCGAGCCCTGTATCTCCCAGAGTTTTCTCAAATCCCTGTCCGTTGAGTCCAGGGATGGTATCCAACCATCTCATCCTCTGCCGCCCTCTTCTATAGCCTTCAAGGGAGAGGGCCTGTAAATCAGAGGTCCCAAAGAGGGCGACAGTGGAGAGGCGGTTACACAGACAGCCCGCAAAAGGGATACAAGAGTTGGGACCAGAGCAACAATATCCTGCTGGGAGAGAAAGGGGACTCCTAGAGATTGGAGATGCTGAGAGAAAAAGCGAGCTGAAAGGAAGCACAACCACTTGGGAGTGCCAGAGAGCTGGGAGGAAGGGAGGGCGGAGGTGGAAGAAGAAAGGCAGAAATACAGGGAGATTGAGGATCACCAGGGAGGCTGAGAGAAAGCAACTTGAAGGCGAACAGATGGCAGAGAGAGGCGGGATGGGAGGCAGGGAAGAAGTAGAGAGGAGGACAGACACAGCAGGAGAGCAGAGAAAGAGAGACAGAGAAAGAAGTAGGGAAACAGATCAACCAAATGGAGTGGAAACAGCTAGTGTGCAGGTGATGGTGGGGACTAGATCCAGAAGAGTGCTGAATCAGTTGGGTAAGAATTATTAAGTCGTTATACATGATTTTTGGCTTAAAAATCTAATGCAAATCTTGCGTCTTTAAATTATACAGATAAGAATGAGAACTGCAAAACTTTTGTCTGTGAGGCATGTGTATTTTGTAATTATTTGTATTAAAAGATCATCCATGTGTAGAGCCTGTTGAGGTGGGGGCTGCGGCAGTGAGTGACTTGATTCTCTCAGCTGTGGGTCACCCCCTTCCCTATTCCTGGTGAGAGTAGGGGTTATGCGAGAGAAGAAATGGGACAAGCGCTGGACTGACTCTTAATACATGGTGCCTTTTCAAGGGACTTTAAACATGTTCTTTCTGATGGTTTTACTTTTGGCTTTCTGCTTTCTTTACATTTAACTATTTTTATAGCTTGGGATAAAGATTTGTTAGTTCAATAGCACCTTTCTTGTAAACAATTATGGAGATTTGTCTCACTAGGGACAACTTGGATGAATGTAGAGAATATCATGGTAAGTGAATTAAGACAGACAGGGAAGGACTGGTATTATATGTCCTTCCATTATATGGAATGTAAAAAAAATGAAACTCACTAGTACCAGAGGGTAGGATGGTGGTCACCTGGGGCTGGGAGGTGGAGTAGTTGGGGAGATATTGGTCAAAAGGTACAGATTTTGAGTTGTAAAATGAATGCGTCCTGGGGAGGTATGCGCAGCATGCTGACCGTAGTTAATCCTGTTCTGTTACTGCATGCTGGGAATTTGTCAGGAGAGTACGTCATCAGTGTTTTCACCACACACAGAACATGGGAATTTGGAGGTGATGGATGTGTTCCTTAGTGGTTTGTGATAAATACTTCACAGTGTACACGTGTCACATGGTCACAGGGTGTATGGTATGTATACACATACTCCTTTGGATAGTGGGTTCTCCCCCATCAGATACGCTTCTCAGGATCTTGTGTGGGGCTTCACCCCAGGAATGTACAAAGAGCTGCAGATGATTCAGATCTGGATCTTGCATTGAGCACCAGGGCTCTTAGCCTCCACTTCTGAGACTGAGATCAGGCCCTGGGGGAAGGGAGGGTGCTCTGCTCTGAGTGGAGCTGGACCAGGGCCTGCTGTGTGACCTGAAGGGCATCTTGGGGTCAGCAGAGGTGCCCCCTGCCGCTGTGTACGTGAGGCCTCACCAGGAGGGGAGTGTGAGCCAAGGAAAGTTTGGGAAAGTCCCGTGTTGGACTCTGTACAGGAATTGACTGTCCTGAGTCCTTCCTGAGACAGTGGCCACAGGGGACTGTCTGTTCCACACAGTGAGAGCTTCCCTGTGTGTGTGTGGTTGGGGCTCAGGAAAGGGATGTGTTGACTCTAAGCATTAAACAGCATGTTTTCCACTTTTATGATAGAACTGTGAAGACTCATGGATGAAGAAGCCCAGAAGAGGAAAAAGCAGGAGTCAGGGATGGCTCTTTCTCCGGTAGGGTCATATTCTCAGTGGATTCTCACACTGCCTTCCTGAAATGCCCTTCTCTGGACTCACTAATCATGTCTGACTCTGGAGTGTCCTGTCTGACTACTGTACACACACACTCACCCGGGGCCTTCCCTCAGGGCCTGTCATCTCCACTTAGATCCCGTCTCCTCATGACCCGGTGACCTGGCCCTTGTGAGGAGGCTCCCCCGTGCACCATCCTGGGCAGGGCTTCTCACCCACGGGTTGGAGACGGGGTCTCGGTGCTGTTGGGGAGCAGGGACTGTTTAGGACCGATCTGGATGTGCTGTCTGTCTCAGTCAACCAGGGTAAAGAAGCTGTATGTGGACCTCAGGTATTAACATGTACAGTACATGGTAAAATCTGCAAAAGAGGCCAATGAGTGGAAATCTGTTCTAACTTTTTATAGTACGTTTAAAACTAAATGAGCACCTCCTTGAAAACTTAAGTGTTTGGGAATGGAATGGAAAGTTCAGAAAAAGATCTCAGGACTAGATGGTGTTTCATATCATTGTCTGTTTTATCTTTTTTTCTTCTTTTTCGGTTTCTTTTTTTAAAAAATTCTTTTCATTGTTTCTAGTCTTTCCATTGTCTATTTAAACCATGAAATTACTAATATTTTCTGTCTTTTCTTCTTGATTGCAAGTTGCGTCTTGCAGGATCTTAGTTCCTGAGGAGGAATTGAACCTAAAACCCCTGCAGTAGAAATGCAGGGTCTTAACCACTGGACCACCAGGGAAGTCCCAACTTTTCTAATTTTAATTCATTATTTATTTCGGAAACAATATTTAATGTAGGCAATTAGAGACCAAGAATTGGCTCCCAATAGCTTTCCATTTATTTATCAGAATATTATTTCTACTGAAATGATCCTTACCTCTTTTTCTTCTTCTCCTTTTGTATGAAAATAAAAACTCTGCTCAGGGCCTATTGCTGAAATGTATTTTCATATCAGGGACAGTTGACCTTCAAGGATGTGGCCATCAAATTCACTCCTGAGGCATGGGAATGCCTGAACCCTGTTCAGAGGGCCTTGTACAGGGATGTGATGATAGAGACCCTCAGAAACATGCTCTCTGTGGGTAAGGATAACTTGCCTCTGAAGTTTGGGATCTGCCCTGGGGGTGTGTCTCTGCATTTTCTCTGTCTGCCTCTTGGTAGCCCGTTTTTAGTGACTGAACTCAAAGCCCTGTTGACTCAGACATGAAAATCCTCATGATTGGCATTAGGAATTTAAACTTGTCCTTTCTTCAGGTGATCTGCCCACTACATGGTACACAAGGAGTTTTTCCAGAGCTTAAGTATTTATAAAGTTGATTTCAAACTTTTGAAATATCCAATTTCCTATTTTCTACCCCTATGGTCTTGGTTTAGTAGTTCTTTAAAAATAATAGATATTTGCAGATTATACTATTCCTTATGCATTCAGAAGGAGGTAGAGAGGGAATGAATTTATGAAGCACTGTTCTTTCCATCTTTAATGCTTTAATCAATATTCACACCTTGGAATTCATCAGAGAATTCATACTGGAAAGAAACGTTACAGATGTAAGAAGTGTGGCAAAGTCTTTAGTTGGAGTTGGAGCCTTATAATTCATCAATACGTAATGGACAGAAACCATAGAAATGTAATGAGGGTGGGAAACCTTTAGTGCACGTTTAGTCTTAAGTGACCATCAAGCAGTTAAGACATATAGGAGGGAAGCTCTTTAAATGTATGTGGCAAAGCCTTTAGTTACAGATCTTCTTTTACAGTTCATCAGAGAATTCATACTAGAGAGAAACCATATAAATGTGATGTTTGTGGCCAGTGCTTTACTCAAAAGGCGAGCCTTGGAATTCTTCAGAGAATTCAAAATAGAGAGAAAACTTACAAATGTAATGAGTGTGACCAAGATTTCAATGCATGTTGAGCTCTAACCAACCATCAAGCAGTTTATACAGGAAAGAAATTGTATAAATGTAATTTATGTGGCAAAGCCTTCTGTTACAGGTTTTATATTACAGTTAATTGGAGAATTCATACTGGAGAGAAACCATATAAATGTGATGTGTGTGGCTGGTGCTTTACTCAAAATGCACACCTTGGAATTCATCTAGGAGTTCATGCTAGAGAGAAACCGTATAAATGTGATGTATATGGCAAAGCTTTTAGTCAAAACGCACACCTTACAGTTCATCAGAGAAATCATACTGGAGTTCAGTTCAGTTCAGTTGCTTAGTCATGTCTGACTCTTTCCAACCTGGTAAACCACAGCACACCAGGCCTCCCTGTTCATCACCAACTCCTGGAGTTCACTCAGACTCATGTCCATTGAGTCAGTCATTCCATCCAGCCATCTCATCCTCTGTTGTCCCCTTCTCCTCCTGTCCCCAATCCCTTCCAGCATCAGGGTTTTTTCAAATGAGTCAGCTTTTCACATCAGGTGGCCAAAGTATTGGAGTTTCAGCTTCAACATCAGTCCCTCCAATGAACACCTAGGACTGATCTCTATAGGATGGACGGGTTGGCTCTCCTTGCAGTCCAAGGGACTCTCAAGAGTCTTCTCCAACACCACAGATCAAAAGCATCAATTCTTCAGTGCTCAGCTTTCTTTATAGTCCAACTCTCACATCCATACATGACCACTGGAAAAACCATAGCATTGACTAGATGAACCTTTTTTGGCAAAGTAATGTCTCTGCTTTTGAATATGCTGTCCAGGTTGGTCATAACTTCCAAGGAGTAAGTGTCTTTAAATTTTATGGCTGCAGTCACCATCTTCAGTGATTTGGAGCCCAGAAAAATAAAGTCAGCCACTGTTTCCACTGGTTCCCCATCTATTTACCATGAACTGATGGAACTGCATGTCATGATCTTAGTTTTCTGAATGTTGAGCTTTAAGCAAACTTTTTCACTCTCCTCTTTCATTTTCATCAAGAGGCTCTTCTTCTTCACTTTCTGCAATAAGGATGATGTCATCTGCATATCTGAGGTTATTGATATTTCTCCCAGCAATCTTGACTCCAGCTTGTGCTTCTTCCAGCCTAGCGTTTCTCATGATGTACTCTGCATATAAGCTAAATAAGCAGGGTGACAATATACAGCCTTGCCATACTCCTTTTCCTATTTGCAACCAGTCTGTTATTCCATGTCCAGTTCTAACTGTTGCTTCCTGACCTGCATACAGGTTTCTCAAGAGGCAGGTCAGGTGGTCTGATATTCCCATCTCTTTCAGAATTTTCCACAGTTCATTGTGATCCACACACTAAGGTTTTGGCATAGTCAATAAAGCAAAAATAGATGTTTTTTCTGGAACACTCTTACTTTTTCCATGATCCAGCGGATGTTGGTAATTTGATCTCTGGTTCCTCTGCCTTTTTAAAATCCAGCTTGAACATCAGGGAGTTCATGGTTCACATATTGCTGAAGCCTGGCTTGGAAAATTTTAAGCATTACCTTACTAGTGTGTGAGATGAGTGCAATTGTGTGGTGTTTTGGCCATTCTTTGGGATTGGAATGAAAAGTGACCTTTTCCAGTCCTGAGGCCACTGCTGAGTTTTCCAAATTTGCTGGCATATTGAGTGCAGCACTTTCACAGCATCATCTTTCAGGATTTGAAAGAGCTCAACTGGAATTCCATCACCTCCACTAGCTTTGTTCACAGTTATGCTTCCTAAGGCGCACTTGACTTCACATTCCAGGATGTCTGGCTCTAGGTGAGTGATCACATCATCATGATTATCTGGGTCGTGAAGATCTTTCTGTACACTTCTGTGTATACTTGCCACCTCTTCTTAATATCTTCTGCTTCTGTTAGGTCCCTACCATTTCTGTCTTTTATTGAGCCCATCTTTGCATGAAATCTTCCCTTGGTATCTCTAATTTTCTTGAAGAGATCTCTAGTCCTTCCCATTCTATTCTTTTCCTCTATTTCTTTGCATTGATCGCTGAGGAAGGCTTTCTTATCTCTCCTAGCTATTCTTTGGAAGTCTGCATTCAGATGCTTATATCTTTCCTTTTCTCCTTTACTTTTTGCTTCTCTTCTTTTCACAGCTATTTGTAAGGCCTCCTCAGACAGCCATTTTGCTTTTTTGCATTTCTTTTTCCTGGAGATAGTCTTGATTCCTGTCTCCTGTACAGTGTCACGAACCTCCATCCATAGTTCTTCAGGCAGTCTGTCTATCTACTGGAGAGAAACCATATAAATGTGATCTATGTGGCAAACCTTTAGTCAAAGTGCAAAGTTGTAGTTCATCAGAGATTTAATACTGGAGAGAAACCATATGAATGTGAAATTTGTGGCTGGTCCTTTACTCAAAATGCCAACCTTGGAAGTCATCAGAGAATTCATACTGGAGAGAAACCTTACAAATGTAACATGTATGACAAAGCTTTTAGTCAGATTTCTGACCTTATAATTCATCAGAGAATGCATACTAGAGAGAAATCATACAAATATAATTAGTGTGACAGAGCTTTGATTGCACATTCATCTGTAACTGACCATTAGGGAAAATGATATAAATGTAATTTATATGTCAAAGCCTTCAGTCACAGGAATCATTTTGCAGATAATCAGTGAGTCCATACGGAGTGAAACCTTATAGATGTAATAAATGCAGTAAAGTACATCGTCCTTTTGACCTTCAGAAAAGTCAAACTATAGGAAAACTGCACAAATATAGTGGGTGTGGCAAAGCTTTGGATTCTGAGTTCAGAACTAACTAACCATCATGTAATGAATTCTGAGATCTTACCCATGTAGTGATTGTCTCAAATGTTTTAGAAGGCATTCAAACCTTGCAAATCGTGAAAAAAACCATACTGGAAAGAAGCCATACATTTAGAGTGCAGTAAATCTTAAAAGGACAATAAGGTCACCTGTACCTGAGAGAAAGCATGTAAATGTAATATATGTGACCACTGCTTCAATACAAGTCTCATTAGTCACATCCTCAGGGAATTCATAATCCAGAGAAAGGAAATGTAATAAGTGGGGCAAATGCATCAGGTAGCATTCAGGCCTAAAAAGACATCAGGTGATCTATACACAAGAGACCTTAGAAATGTATTCACTGTGGTGAGGCTTTTGTCAGGTGTTTCCATTTAGGCTTCATGAGAAAATTCATATTCTAATACATAGAAGCTATGCTGATGTAATGAGTGTGTCTTGACAACAGTCTCAATTTAAGATTGCATAAAGAAGTCATTCTGAAGGAAAAGCTTACAAGTGATAATGAATGTGTAAAACCTTCAGTCAGGGCTCATACCTTACCAATCATCAGATGATCCATACTAGGGAGATCCTTACAAGTGTATGGAATGTGGCAAGGCTTTTAGGTGCTGCCTTAAACTCAGGATTTATCAAATACTTTATACTTAGAAATGCAATGACTATGGCAGTTTTTACAATTACTACTCACTCTCTAGGTATGTAGGAATATATATCCTGGAGACAAGCCACACAAATGTGTTTGTAGGAAGGAATTTTCTGAAACAGCAAAGTTTGGGGATGATACTAGAGGAATGCCTTCCAGATGCAATCGAAGTGGAAAAAGTTTCACCTTGCGTTGAAGTATTATGCAGTAAGAGTCCATATTAAAGAGAAGTCATGAACTGTGTAGGCAAGGGCTTTCTCAAGACATCAGAGTGTATTAGACTTTAAAATATATGTCTTTCAAAGAAACCACACAAAAGTTGTGCATGCTATTTCCTCTAAAATCAGGAAGAAGGCAAGGGTGCCCACTCTCACCACGACTATTCAACATAGTTTTGGAAGTCCTAGCAGTGAGAGAAGAAAATGAAATAAAAGGAACCCAGATTGGAAAAGAAGTAAAATTCTTACTGTTTGCAGATGACACGATCCTCTACATAGAAAACTCTAAAGATACCACTAGAATATTACTGGAGATAATCAATGAATATAGTAAAGTTTCAGGATATAAAATTAATACTCAGAAATCTCTTGCATTCCTATATACTAACAATGAAAAAAGAGAAACTAAGGAAACAATTGCATTCACCATTGCAATGAAAAGACTAAAGTACTTATGAATAAATTCACCTAAAGAAACAAAAAGACTTACGTGTACAAAACTATAAAACACTAGTGAAAGAACGATGACACAAAATAGATGGAGCAATATACCATGTTCGTGGATTGGAAGAATCAATATAGTGAAAATGAGTATTCTACCCAAAGGAATCTATAGATGGGAAGATGTTAATGTATGAACTTTGAGTTGTAAAATGAGTAAGTTCTGGAGAGGTATGTGCCACATTCTAACTGTAGTAAATGCTTCTGTGTTACTACATACTTTAAATTTGCCAGCAGAGTAAATCTTACGTGTTCTCACCATACAAAACATGGGAACTGGGAATTGATGGATGTGTTGATGACTGGATTGTGATAAATATTTCACAGTGTATACCTCTGTCAAATGGTCACATCATGCATGATAAGTATACACATATCCATTTGATTAGTTCTATCTCAGTAAGGCTGGAAAAGAAGAAAGTAGGAGGTGGGCTGGGTTTGCCACCTTTAATGGTGTTCAACCCATGTTGCCCATGAGATCCATGAAGCATTTTGCAAAACCATGTGTGGTACCCCCTGCCCTATCAGACATCCTCAGATACTTGTGTGGGTCCTAGTCCCAGGTATGTTCACAGTGCAGCAAATCTGATCTGGATCCTACATTGAGAACCAAGGCTCTTAGGCTCCACTTCTGAGACTGAGAACAGCCCCAGGGATGAGGAGGCCACTCTGCTCTGAGTGGGGATGGAGCAGCGCATGCTGTGTGACCTGAAGGGGATCATGGGGTCAGCGGAGGTGCCCCCTGCTGCTGGGTACATGAGGCCTCACCAGGAGGGGAGTGTGATCCCTGAGGCCTCACCAGGAGGGGAGTGTGATCCGAGGGTAAGTGTGGGCAAGCTCCTGTGTAGGTCTCTGTGCCGGAATTGACTGTCCTGAGTCCCTCCTGAGACAGTGGGCCCAGAGGACTCTCTGTTCCCCATGGAGGGCTTCCCTGAATGTGTAGTTGGGGCTCAGGAAGGGGGAATGTTGATTGTAGGTGTTAAACAGCATGTTTAACAGGGCTAGGGGGCTTTTCATTCCATCATCTATTTTTCACTATGAAATCCAAGTTTACTGATAGTTTTTTGTCTTCTTTGTCACATGGTGAAGCTTGCAGAATCTTAGTTCCCTGAGTATGGATTGAACCTGAAACTCCAGAAATGTAAGCGCGAGGTCTTAACCACGGGACTGCCAGGGAAGTCCCCAACTTTACTAACCTTGGTTCATTGTTTTATTGTGGAATTGACAAATAAACTTTGGTTTATGTTAATAACCACATACCTAAAAATTAACTGCAGATAAACTCATTTTTTAATAAAAAATTATTTATTTAGGTGTTCTGGGTCTTGCTGCTTGGTCTTTCCTCTAGTTGACAGCAGTGGGGGCTGTTCTCTAGTCGTGGTGCATGGGATTCTAGTTGTGTCTTGTTGCAGAGCATGGGCTGCATGATGCTTGGGCTTCAGTAGTTTCAGCACGTGGGCCTAGTAGTTTGGGCTCTTGGGTGTTACAGCACAGGCTCGGTAGTGGTGTCATTTGGTCTTAGTTGCCCCGAGGCATGTGGCACTATCCTGCAGCAGAACCTATGTCTTCCGCATTTGCGGGTGGATTCTTTACCATTGTGCCAGGAGAGAGGCCCTCTTATTATTTGTGAAGACAGGTATTTTATAGAGATTGGACTCAAAGTATTCTATATATGTTTTTTTATATGTCTACTACTTTTTCTTTTTTAAAAACTAATATAGTATTAGAGTTGAGACGTCCCTGTTGGTACAGTGGATAAGAATGTGTCTGCCAATGCAGGGGATATGGGTTGGATCTCCCTGGTCCGAGAAGATTCTGCATGCCCGGGAGTAACTAAGCCCATCCACCACAACTACTGAGCCCATGCTCGAGAGCCTGTGAGCCAAAACTGCAGACCCCATGTGTTGCAACTACAGAAGCCTTGCGCCTGCAGTTCACCTACAACCTGTTCTCTGTAACAAAAGATGCCATTGCAGTGAGAAGCCCACTCACCACAACTACAGAGTATCTCCCGCTTAGTGCAAGTAGAAAAAGCCACACAAAGTAACAAAGACCAGCACAACCTTAATAAATAAGCTTTTTAAAAAAATGTAATATTGCCACACTTAAGTACAGTTGATTCATTTTCATGGCCCCAGAGATGCTCAAATACATATGACTAAAAGTGATAGTGAGAAAATGATTTAAAAATGTGTCAAGAGGCAACTCTTCATTTCAGTCAAGTGTGTATTTGCATGTGTGCATGGATATGCAACTTCATGGTTTTATTACAAAACATCATCTCATAAATAAGCTTTGTACTTTTTAACAGTTGAAATTATATCTTAAATATATTATGTAGCCTTAAATTTTTTCTACCCCAGCACAGGAATGATTTAAATAGTAATAAGATGACTGATATTGTGTTGGGGGGGGTGGTTTGAGGAATGACCCTATATAATGACCTTTTATGGCCTTCCATTGCTCTTCAAATTCCTTGATATTATTTGAGGTCTCTCAGGGAAGTCTTATTGATGGACTTTTATGCTCTGTTACTTAACCGTTTGATTCCTTAGGTTCAAAAGAATTTGACTTGACTTGACTCCCTCCTCTTTTAATATAAAAGGGGACTGAGTTATAATTTGGATAAGATGGTTTTCGGGATACACTCCACCATATTTTTGGTTTGCTGACTTTCTGAATAGTCTTTTTTCCTGCCCCAGGAACTTGTCTCTCAATTATTGGCCTGTTGTGTGGAGAGCAGTAAAAGTTTAGAATGTGTACTAAAGGAACAATGCAATTTTCATCAATTTTTAAAGATGTATTGCTCTTTTTGGCCACATGATGCAAAGAGTGGACTCAATGGAAAAGACTCTGATGCTGGGAAAGATTGTGGGCAGGAGAAGAGGGTGACAGAGGATGCGATGGTTGGATGGCATTACCCACTCAATAAACACAAGTTTGAGAAAACCTTGGGAGATAGTGAAGGACAGGGAAGCCTGGTGTGCTGCAGTTCATGGAGTTGCAAAGAGTAAGATTCGACTTAGCAACTGATCAACGAAAATTTCTCTTTTTAAAGCAATGGTTAGTAAACTTTGTCAATTTCAAAAAAAAAAAAGGTACTGACGGAAGTCCCCATCCCATACCTTAGTCCTGCAGTCTCACACTGTAGGTTTTGACCTTGTGTCTCTGGAACTGAGCCATGTGGAAAGAGGAAAAGTTGTGATACAGGATGTCACTATAAAATGGCACGTTTTCCCAGAGATAGTTTTGTATTTCTTAATTTGCAGTACAGAGAGAAATCCAGAAAATTTTCTTGTTTTCTTAAGATGGTTAAATTATTCTAATGGCAGGAAATGTTCATCCAATTACTGCCCTACAGGAGACCCAGGTTCCCAACCCCTGAATTGACAGGAGCAGGACAGGCAAGAACCTGTTGACAAAAACATTTATTTATTTATTGCACTTGAAAATACGTGGGTTATTTTCAAATACCTTTTGGTATTGATTTCTCACATAGTTTCACAGTAATAAGAGAGCAGGCCCTGTATGATTTCAATACTCTTTATTTAGGCCATGAACCTTTTGCACCTTGTTTTATGTCATGTTCCAGTGTCTCCTGGTTAATAGTCTATGGGAACTTGAATGAAATTTGTATCCTGCTCTTGTGTGAAAATTGTTTAAGTCTTAATTATGTTGAATTGGTTCACAATTCTTTTCAGGTGTAGTATATCCTCCTTTCCTGTCCATTCTATTAATTTTTGAGAGTTTAATATTGAAATTCCAATGAAAACTCTTAATTTGTCCACTGAAAAAATTGTAATATATAGTGGAACTGTCTGTAACTATTTTGAAAGCCTCATGTAAATGTGTTGTCATACTTTCGTAATTTCAAAAAATTTTTAAAAGGAAAATAAAATCTTTATTGAAACTTTTCTACTTGTTAGGAGGACATATCCTAGTTTCCAACATGCTGGTCTCCAAAGTGATACGCTTTTGCCTTAAAAGTGTAACGGGGTGACACAGCCTGGGAAGGCCGGCCACCTCTGCCTGCATGGCCGCGTGGAGCCCCGCTGCAGCAGTGCCTCTGGTCCGCGGAACCCACCAGCTTCCTGCTCTCCACTGTGCGGAGTGCGTGTTTTCCTCGCATCCCGAGGGGGGAGCTCAAAGTGACCCAAATCCTCAAAATATCCAGGAGGCTGTGGGGGAATGTATAAAATTAAAATTAAATCGGAAAATTTAACAAGAGAACTGTCTAGCAGCCAACAGGCACTAAAAGAAGAAATCAAAGGTAAGCACGGTGTGCAGATTTTTAAGTCTGTCCCCAAACACTGACCATACCATGGCTGTTGAGATGTTGTTGCTAAAACACTGGATGAATCTTACTAACAGGGGCTTCCCATGTGGCTCAGCTGGTAAAGAATCCACCTGCAATGCGGGAGACCTGGGTTAGATCCCTGGCTTGGGAAGATCCCACGCAGAAGGGAAAGACTACCCACTGCAGTATTCTGGCCTGGAGAATTCCATGGACTGTATAGACCATGGGGTCGCAGAGTCAGACACGACTGAGCGACTTTCACTAACTACCACCGATCTTTCCTCAACATATGACAAAAAGTTCATTTTGTTCATCGACATTTCCATATTGTAATTATAAAAAAATATGCTATTTAGATGTTAAAGGCAACAAATTAAAAAAAAAACCAGACTGTAATTTATGGGGCATCACAGGACTGTTAAACGCCTCCCGGCCCCTTGCCACGCCTTGCTCTTGCTCTGCAGACCTGGACACCCCTCTCCCGGCCTCTCGCCTGCAGCGACGCGCCCAGCCCCCGACACGGAAGCTCCGCCTCGGAATCTGCGCGTGCGCAATTTCCTGCGGAAGCGGAAGGCCGCGAGAGAAGGTCGCCGGGTGGCCCTTGAGTGTTTTTTCTCTTAGAGTAAACGGGTGCTGCGCGCCCCTCGCCACGCCCATCTTCAGTGTCCCGCTGGTTCTGGGGCAGTAATATCCCAATACCCCGCCGACCGCCCCAAATAAACCCAGAGGCCGCGGTTGCAGGTCGAGTGTTCGAAATCCCCCTGAAGCTTGTCCTTGCCGTTTGCTTTTTGGCCTTCGGCCCCAGAGACACCGCCTTTCGGCATATTTTTCCTGATAAAACTTAACCATTAGTACCTACGCCCGTTCCTTGTAAAGTGCCCGGGCGCGATGGGCATTCGGGCACGCCCACCTCCACCGCCTCACCCGGTCGGCCCCTGGAGGTCGCGTGGACAGCCCCGCTCCCGGAGAAGCCGCGTCCTCTCCCCGGTCCTGGGATTCTGGAGAGCCCGCCCGGCCCGAGACCCCCTGGCTCCCAGCCTCTCTGCCCTCGCGTCTCCTCAGGCCGATCGCTCTGCCCCGCAGGCCTCCCTTCCTGGTCAGTCCCTTTTCCTCACCCCTGGGCTGGATGTGTGACACCCAGTGTTTTTCCGTCACGAGTCCGTCTCGTTGGAAAAGGGGCTCTTTTGATAGGCGGGCGTTTCATTTACTCATCGTTTCTGTGGATACGTGGGCGAGGGGGATCAGAAGAAGCAGTGACTGAGAGTGAAAGGCAAACTCAGAAGTGGAAAACAATGAGAGAACCGACGGGGTCGCCCAGGATGGCTGAGGCAGTTGCAAAGGGATGGTAAAATGAAATAGAGTTAGCTCTTAACGTAGCGGGTGGGTGAAAGAATAATGGACAAAGGCGTGGGATCTCCAGGAGTTGGAGACAAGGAGACAGGGGCCCCGCGTCTGCGGTAGGAGGGCTGACAGGGGTGATCCTAGGAGAGAAAGAGGGATAGGTGTTGACTAGAAGAGAAGAGAAGGAAGTAAGCCTAGACACCTGGAGTGCCCCAGAGTGGGAGTGTAACAGGCAGAGAAGGGGTGTGACTAGAAGGCAGAGAGGGAGCAGAGTTGGAGAAAGAAAGAGACAGATGTATAGATGTTTAGGACAATTAGAAGGGTGGGGGTGGGGAGAAGAGCAGCAAGAGGAGAAACAAGTTGTCGAGTGGGGCAGGACAGGTGTGAGGGAAGAAATAGGAGGGCAGAAACAGCATCCCACCTGAGGCAACAAAGGACTGTTCCACATAGTGAGGTCTTCCTGTTTTTGTGGTGTGGCAAACGAAGGGGGAATGTTGATTCTAAGACTTAAGCAGCCTGTTTTCCACTTGCAAGATCAACTTCTAAAAACTTAGATTGTCTGAGGAAGAAGCTGGGAAGAGGAGGAAAAAAGGCAAGAAAAGAGGAATGGCTCTTTCTCAGGTAAAATCATATTCTCAGTTGATTCTCAGGCTGTCCTTCGTGAAATCCCTTCTTTGGACTTACTAATCATCTCTGACTCTGAAGTATCCTTCCTGACCCTGGTACGTGCACACACACCAGGGAACTTCCCTCAGGTCCTGTCGTCTCACTTAGATCCTATCTCCCCATGACCCAGTGTCCTGGACCTTGTGTGGAGGGCACCATCCTGGGCAGGGCTTCACACCCACTGGTTTGAGAAGGGGGTCTCAGTGCTGTTGGGCAGCAGGGATTGCCTGGGGTCCTTCTGGCTGTGCAGTCTGCTCTCTGTCAATCAGGAATAAGAAGCTGTAGGTGGAAGTCAGGTATTAACATGCACAGTATCTGGTAAAATCCGGAAGTAGAACTGAAGAGGGAAATTTGTTCTAAGGTAATTGAAGCGAAGTGAGTGAGTCACTGACTTCAAAATCTTGATTGGAAATGGGATGGAAAGTTCAGAATCAGGTATCAGTTATAGTGTGTGCTGTTCCATCATCTGCTTGAAACTGACATGAATCTAAATCTCTGAGAGCTGGAAATTCACTTTCATTGCCTTCATTCTTCAGATTTTGTCTTTTCACTGTGTTCATTTTGTGGTTTGGCACAGAGATGTTTTTACTTTTGATGCAGGTGAGGTTTCCTCTTCATTGTTTAACCCATAGATTCACCATTTGTTATGGCAGCTGTCTTTTTTCCACTGGGTTTTCTTAGCATCCTTGTCATTAGATTTTAAATACATGCAAATAGTTATTTCTGAACATTCTCTTCTGTTCCCTTGATGTGTAAATCCATGTTTATGCCAGTACTACACCATCTGGATGGTATTGTGATATGGCTTGAAATTTTAAAAAGGGTGGCCTTCATCTTTCATCTTTGTACTTATTGAAGAGTATTTTTGCAGTTTATGGTCCCCTTGAGATTCTTTATGACTTCTGGCAAGTTTTTTCTATTTCTGCAAACATTTCTATTGTAAGTTTCATAATGAATTCATTAAATCTGTGGAACACTTTGAGTAACTTGGAAATATAGAGTACTGGGATTTCCAGTCCATGAGTACTAGATTTATTTGTTTATTCTGGATTTCTTTTAGAAATGGTTAAATAGTTTTCAGTGTATATGTTTCACGTCCTTGGTGAATTATTCCTAAATATTTCATCCATTTTTAATACAATAGTAAATAAACTTGTTATGTGATTTTCTTTTAACATTCTTCAGTGTGTATAGAAATGCAGCTGATTTGCACGTTGACTTTTGTATCCTGCAGGTTTGCTAAAATTGCTATTTGATATGGCAGGAGGTTTTTTGTGTCTGTGTGAAATCTACAGTTTATACACAAAAGACCTTGTTCTCTAGGGAAGAAGGTAACTTTCTAATTTTTCACTTTGGGAAGCTTTGATTCCTTTCTCTTGTCTAATTGCTCTGGTTAGGGGTGTCAGTCCTTTGTTGAACAGTGATGTAGAGTGCACGTCCTTGCCTTCTTCCTGATCTCACTGGAAACGTTTTCAGTCTTTCACCATTGAGAACAATGTTAGGTGTGCTCTTTTCATACATCATATATTTTAGTTTAACATACTTGTTTTGAAAACAAAACAAAACCCCCAAATGGACGGGAATGTATCAAAAGTGTGAACAGAGATGAGATCTCAGGGCAGAAAGGATGTTCAGTTCAGATCAGTCGTGCAGTTGTGTCCGACTCTTTGCAACCCCATGAATCGCAGCACGCCAGGCCTCCCTGTGCATCACCATCTCCCAGAGTTCACTCAGACTCACGTCCATCGAGTCCGTGATGCCATCCAGCCATCTCATCCTCGGTCGTGCCCTTCTCCTCCTGACCCCAATCCCTCCCAGCATCAAAGTCTTTTCCAATGAGTCAACTCTTCTCATGAGGTGGTCAAAATACTGGAGTTTCAGCTTTAGCATCATTCCTTCCAAAGAAATCCCAGGGTTGATCTCCTTCAGAATGGATTGGTTGGATCTCCTTGCAGTCCAAGGGACTCTCAAGAGTCTTCTCCAAAACCACAGTTCGAAAGCATCAACTCTTCGGCACTCAGCCTTCTTCACAGTCCAACTCTCACATCCATACATGACCACAGGAAAAACCATAGCCTTGACTAGATAGACCTTAGTCGGCAAAGTAATGTCTCTGCTTTTGAATATGCTACCTAGGCTGCTCATAACTTTTCTTCCAAGGAGTAAGCATCTTTTAATTTCATGGCTGCAATCACCATCTGCAGTGATTTTGGAGCCCAAAAAAATAAAGTCTGACACTGTTTCCACTGTTTCCCCATCTAGTTCCTATGAAGTGATGGGACCAGATGCCATGATCTTTGTTTTCTGAATGTTGAGCTTTAAGCCAACTTTTTCACTCTCCTCTTTCACTTTCATCAAGAGGCTTTTTAGCTCCTCTTCACTTTCTGCCATAAGGGTGGTGTCATCTGCATATCTGAGGTTATTGATATTTTTCCCAGCAATTTTGATTCTAGATTTTGTTTCTTCCAGTCCAGCGTTTCTCATGATGTACTCTGCATAGAAGTTAAGTAAGCAGGCTGACAATATATAGCCTTGACGTCCTCCTTTTCCTATTTGGAATCAGTTTGTTGTTCCATGTCCAGTTCTAACTGTTGCTTCCTGACCTGCATACAGATTTCTCAGGAGGCAGGTTAGGTGGTCTCTTATTCCCATCCCTTTCAGAATTTTCCACAGTTTCTTGTGATCCACACAGTCAAAGGCTTTGGCATAGTCAATAGAGCAGAAATAGATGTTTTTCTGGAACTCTCTTGCTTTTTCCATGATCCAGCGGATGTTGGCAATTTGATCACTGGTTCCTCTGCCTTTTCTAAAACCAACTTGAGCATCAGGGAGTTCACAGTTCACATACTGCTGAAGCCTGGCTTGGGAGAGAGGAAACCACAGTATTAATAGTGGTTGGAAACCTCTTGTAATGGTATATAGAGATGAGAGCTTATGGTGTACAACGTCAGATTCATCATCTCCAGAGAAGAAGATATAGCTTTGGGACCAGGGACCAGGCTTGATCACTCAAGAGCTTTTGTGTAGCAGAGTTTTTTTAAAGTATGAAATGGGACAGAGAAAGCTTCTGACATAGACATCAGAAGGGGGATGGAGGATGCCCCCCTTGCTAGTCTTAGCAAGGGAGCTATATACTTTCTCAATTGGTTATTACAGGAAGTTAAAAGAATATCTCAAGTTTGTAAAGGATTTACGAGACCCATGCCCCAAATTTACATTTCAAGATCACAGGATTAGTCAGAAGGTTCTCAAGAAGGAGAAACCTGTCCTAAAGCAGGAAACATTGTTGTTATATTATCTTCAGTTCAGTGCAGTGGCTCAGTCGTTTCTGACTTTTTGCGACCCCATGAATTGCAGCACGCCAGGCCTCCCTGTCCATCACCAACTCCCAGAGTTCACTCAGACTCATGTCCATCGAGTTGATGATGCCATACAGCCATCTCATCTTCTGTCATCCCCTTCTCCTCCTGCCCCCAATCCCTCCCAGCATCAGAGTCTTTTCCAATGAGTCAACTCTTTGCATGAGGTGGCCAAAGTATTGAAGTTTCAGCTTCAGCATTGTTCCTTCCAAAGAACACCCAGGACTGATCCTTTAGAATGGACTGGTTGGATCTCCTTGCAGTCCAAGGGACTCTCAAGAGTCTTCTCCAACACCACAGTTCAAAAGCATCAATTCTTCAGCGTTCAGCTTTCTTCACAGTCCAACTCTAACATCCATACATGACCACTGGAAAAACCATAGCCTTGACTAGACGGACCTTTATTTGCAAAGTAACATCTCTGCTAAGTACACAGTTTAAGCGGAGTTGTTTTGTTGTGTAATCATCAGCTCTGGGCTTAAAGAAAAAAGTTTGTCCTTTTCTCCTCCTTGATAATTCCAGACCGCTTTCTATCCACCTCGAGAGCCCCAGACCTTTTTCTCCTCCTTGGGTACCCCAGACTTCTCCCCGACCCCTACCTAGGAATGAATCTATCAGATCTTTGGCCAAAGAGAACTTTGTTTATTAATGTCCCAGAGGAAGCTTAACCTTTCCCCGAGTCCTCAGCCTGTCCTTCAACATGTATTGTGTATTCTTTCACCTACCAGTGTTGCTGCAGCTCCATCAGACACAAAGGCAAGGTTTGTATCCTCAACACTGGCCATCTCCCTGCTGTGAGCTGGTTGTTCTTGAGTGTGAGGAGCATGAGGTGGGCTGCCTTGCCCCCTCTTCTCTCTTTGCGGGCTTGGATGTATTGGCTACTCAATTCTTAGTCCATGTAGATCAGAGCTGATGCCCCAAACGTCTAACCCCTGAGCTAGTGCTGTTTTCATCACAGTTGTCATATTTGGAAGATAGAATCGGCAAATGGGAAAGTACTGGCTGCTCTTTAATTTTATCTGCCACCTCAGAACCTGTAATGAACTGTCTTAGTTCCTGTCTGCCTCTTGAGATCGCTCAGCCGTTTCTGCTGTTCTCCTTTTGCTGCCATACATGTCAGGGTGTGTGGAATAGGCTGGTGGATTGGATCTTCTGTGCCTCTTACTTAGGAAAACTGTAAGGACAGCAGTCCAACAAAGGGAATACGTGTGAATCTTTCAGGCTCTTAGCTTGGCATCTCTGGGTGGACCAAATAGTCCCATCTCAAGGTCTCAGGATATGAGACGCCGACATCTCATAGTTTTCCACTTTTGTACTGGTCTCTCTAGTCTGGGAGTGTAGACTCTTCCTGACTTTGCTTTCTCCTTAGTTTGTAAATTTTTCTTTTAAATTTGATTTTGAAGTATGTGGCTCTAGGGTCTGAAGTCAGGTCCAGTTTCTTTGCTGTGGTAATCCGCCTGTGTTTAAGGGATAGCTCCTCATGGACTCTCTGTGGTGTGGCTTTACTGCGTAGGAGAAAATTTTTAAAGGAGAATACTTTCCGTTATTGGTTGTAATATTTTCCTGCTGCATACAGAATTACCACTTGAAGCTACTTAGTATAGTGGTCAGCGTGTTCTGTGATATGAGAAAGTATCCGAAGACCTTGACATGTACATCTTTTTCTGGGTTTGAGTGATGTCAGAAAAGCCTGCGTGAAGGGCACTGTGATAGTGTTCACGTGTACTATCACCATGCCCTTTGAGCCTCACCAAGAGGTGTAGGAACTTCTCCTGACAAGCGTACTGTCCAGGTTTACACCCTCATATTTGTGAGGCTGTTGACTAAACTGTTGCTGATGCTGCATGCTTGTCACCTGGGTGCTATTGATCATTCTTCCTCCACACTTAATTTTGTAGCAACTTAATGACAGAACTTATGTAGCAGAGTGATAACTTCAGTGATGAACCATCATTTGTTTTTTTTCAAGGCATAGCTACTTTCCTTTTTTTAATATTTGTATGCATTATAAATGATGGTCTTTTATTTTTGTCATTAAGTTTCTATTTTATGTTACTCTTTGTATTTTAATTGCCATATGTGGGATGGTTGGTTAAGAAAGCTCCCCCACCCCTATGGTGGAATTGGTGATCAGTACTTTTTAGAGTTTTTTATGTATTCTTGATGATTTAAACTATTTAAACTATTTTCTTTATGTATTCTTGATGATTTAAACTATTATTGAATATATGCTTGGCAATTTTTTTGTATTATAGTGTACATTGTTTTTTCACTGCTGAGGATGGTTTACTGCACAATATTTGATAATTAGGATGTGTGCAATTTACCTCTTTTTATTTTGTTGGTGTGAGTTTTTGGTTTGTATCTGATGTATCATTGGTGAATCCACTGTCAAGAATCACTTTTAGGTTATCTATTGAAATTATGAATGCTAGGCAAACATTGTGATAATCGTTTCACAGTATACGTATCAGTTAATTTTTTTCTCTGTAGCTTAAACTTACACAATGATATTTGTCATTGTAAGAGTTGTTTATACAACCCCCTTTATGTCACTGTTGAAAGAGTTGGGTTTAGAAAGGGGAAATAATTAAAACGCGTTGGATTAAAGAAACAATAATGCAGTTTATGATCATTTAAAGTGTCTTGCTCTTAAAAGGCTGTGGTTAGTGACCCAAATGATCACATCCCTTAAGTCCTCCATCTCAGACACCCAGGTATGACCCTGAGTTTATTGAACTCAGCACTATGCTAAGTTTGCTGTTTTGTAGGGTATGAGTAGGGAATAGCCCATTTCTAAGTTATGAGCAGCCTAGATAGCATATTCAAAAGCAGAGACATTACTTTGCCGACTAAGGTCTGTCTAGTCAAGGCTATGGTTTTTCCAGTGGTCATGTATGGATGTGAGAATTGGACTGTGAAAAGGCTGAGCGCCAAAGAATCCATGCTTTTGAACTGTGGTGTTAGAGAAGACTCTTGAGAGTCCCTTGGACTGCAAGGAGATCCAACCAGTCCATTCTGAAGGAGATCAACCCTGGGATTTCATTGGAAGGAATGATGCTAAAGCTGAAAGTCCACTACTTTGGCCAGCTGATGCCAAGAGTTGACTCATTGGAAAAGACTTTGATGCTGAGAGGGCTTGGGGGCAGGAGAAGAAGGGGGCGACAGAGGATAAGATGGCTGGATGGCATCACTGACTCGATGGACGCAAGTCTGAGTGAACTCCGGGAGTTGGTGATGGACAGGGAGGCTTGGCATGCTGTGATTCTGGGGTCGCAAAGAGTCGGACACGACTGAGCGACTGAACTGAACTGAACCCAGGCAGAGTTTTGTATTTGTAATACAGAGACTAGTCCCATTCTTCTTTCTTAAAACTGCCCAAGTCCCCAGATCCCTGAATTGCTTCAGCCTCACTAGCAGGATCTGAGCACAACATGCTGTGAAAAACTCCTTTTTATTGAGAATAAGCCCTTTTACTCTTAAGAGGAAGTATTTTGGCTTCCGACATAACTTGAAGCGTTTACCTGAGCAGTGTTACAGAGGGTAACTTAATGCTGTGAAGGTAGCAGGCCCCGCCCCCTCCGCGCCCCGCCCCTCCCACGAACTCTGCGCACAGCGGGTTCTCGCCCCGCCCCTGGTCGGAAGCCACGGCGGTAAATCCAAGAGCATTTTCACTCAGAGCCGGAAGTTGGAGAACGCGGAGCAGAGGTCCCCGAGCGGCGCCTACGCTTCCTTCTAGTGTAAGTTTGCAGAGCTTGCCACCCCTCCAGTCCCCACCTCCGCGCCCGCTTACTCGTCCTCATGGTGTGGGAATTGCCAGCGACCTGAAAACCCTGGCACCCGGTGCTCGGCCCCGAATAGACGCTGCCGCTGCTGTTGCGGCCCAGTTATCTTTTCGTTTGGGTTTTACGTGTTGCTGAGGCGGTTTCGGCCCTCGGTTCGCGTAGACACCGCCTCTGGCTACATACTCCTGCTTAAAACCCTTTTTGACCTCTGGCCTCGCCAAGTAAATCCCTCTCTCGCGAGTTGGAGTCGCGCCCGCCGCGTCGCCTTCTCGACCGCTGGAGGCAGAGCCCAGATAGGCCGCGCGCCCTCTCCCCGGTCCTGGGATTCCGGCGAGGCCGCCCCGCTCCTGAGCCCCCTCCCTCCCAGCCCCTCTGTCCTCGCGTCTCCTGAGCCGAAATGGGGGAAGAAAGAGGCAGACATAGGTACGGATTTTTGACAGACTCAGGAAGGTTGGGGAGAGAGAACATTTTGAGGGGCAACGAATTGCAGCAGCGTGGGGCAGGACACCTGTGAGGGAGGAAATAGAGGAACAGCAGGAGAGCAGAGGGGGAGAAAGAGACACCGAGACCCAGATGAAATAGGGAGCTAGGTGAACAGAGGGGTAAGCTCGATCCAGGTGTGGCCAGTTGTTTGGATACAGATGATTTTTTTGGTTGTACAGAGGAGGGTGAGAATTTCAAAACTCCTGTCTATAAGGCTTGGGTCTTTTTTTATTAGTTGTGGCAGAAGATGACTTTCATTTGCAAACCCTGTTGAGCCTGGGGCAGTGGCTTCATTCACTGAGTTGTGAGTGACCCCCTTCCCTTGTCCTATCATGAGATAGAGGTCAGGAAAGAAGAGACCTGGGGCAAGAAATGACTGAGTCTAGAGTGTCACTCTGTGGTAGCTTTTCTTTTTTAATGTATTTTTTTGGCTGTGCTGTGCCGTGGGCTCAGGAGTTGTGGCTCCCAGGTTCTAAAGCACAGGCTCAGTAGTTGTGCACAGGCTTAGTTGCTTGTACTTGTGGGATCTTCCTGAACCAGGGATAGAACCCATGTCCCCTGCATTGTCAGGCAGATTCTTATCCACTGTATCATTATTGGATGGCATTTTTAAAGGAACACTTTTAAAAAAAATCGGATTCACATTTTCTCCTTTCTTTATGTATGGTGCTTTTTGTAGCTTGGAATAGGTCTTAATTCATTCAGTTTCTGTACTCATTTTTAAGTTCAGAAATAAGCTTTTTTAGTTTCCAGTATTCTACTCTTATCATCCTTTTCTAAATATGATTATTCTGCACATTTTTTTAAACTTTGACACCAGATTTTTAGATTAAAAATAATTCTCAGGTTTTTGTTTCAAATTTTTTTCAGATTCATTCCTTGCCTGAGTGCTTTCTTCCCTTCATCTCATACATTTGAAATTTTCTTTGGTAAGTAGTAAGTCATCTTAGACTATTTTGTGCCATACTTAGCAAAAGTGTCTCCTCGTTTAACAGTTCTAATGAGGTCGATGAACCTAGAGCCGATTATACGGAGTGAAATAACTCAGAAAGAGAAAGACAAATACTGTATATTAATGCATGTATATGGAATTTAGAAAGATGGTACCAGTGATCCTACATGCATGGCAACAAAGGGAGACACAGATGTAAAGAACAGACTTTTGGACTCAGTGGGAGAAGTTGAAGGTGGGATGATTTGAGAGAATTAGCACTGAAACATGTAAATTACAATATGTAAAATAGAATGATCAGTGCAAGTTCAGTGCACGAAGCAGGGCACCCAAAGCCAGTGCTCTGGAACAACCCAGAGAGATCTGGTGAGAAGGGAGGTGGAAGAGGGTTAAGAATGGAGGGGCTGCTTCTGCTGCTACGTCGTGTCAAGTGAAGTCACTCAGTCGTGTCTGACTCTTAGCGACCCCATGGAGTGCAGCCTGCCAGGCTCCACCATCCATGGGATTTTCCAGGCAAGAGTACTGGAGTGGGGTGCCGTTATAGTCAATAGCACTCTGTTAATGAGGGAAAGGAAGGTTTTAAAACTCAGAATGGCACCAGGCCCCTCATCCATAAAATGCATTTTGGGATAGTCTTTGCAGCAGATGATTCATCCCAGGCCATAAAATCCCAAAGTTTTTATGAGGACCTCGGTTCCTGGCTCAAAGTGAGGCTTGCTTGACTCAGAGGCTGGGTCAGAAGTCGTCTCCCGGAGTTCTGTTAATGCCTGTTGAAAAGCTGAGAGCTGAGTTACATAACTAGTTAATTCCAAGGCTTCAGGGTATATAACGATGTCTGTGCATAAGAAAGGCCTTCCATTTAACTACATTCAAAGGGGGACAGTCCCTCCTTTTGGGGGGCAGTTCAAGCCCTCATTAAAGCTATGGGTAGGACTTTAATCCAATTGTCCTGCGTCTCTTGAGTTAATTTGCACAGATGTCTTTTGATAATTTCATTAGATTTTTCAACCTTTCCTGAAGATTGGGGTCTCCAGGAACAGTGCAAGTGATATTCTACTTCTAGAGCTTTAGATACCCCCTGAGTTACAGCAGCTTTAAATGCGGAGCCATTGTCACTCTGAAGGCTCCGTGGCAGCCCAAACCTGGGGATAATTTCATGGATTAAAATCTTTATAACCTCCTTAGCCTGCTTACTACAACATGGAAAAGCCTCAATCCATCCAGTAAAAGTATCTACCCAAACTTGTACGCAAGAATATCAATTAGCTTTTGGCATATGAGTAAAATCAATTTCCCAGCCCTCTCCAGGATACTTTCCACTTTGTTGTAATCCAGATATTGCTAGCTTCTCAGTCTTTGGGTTATGTTTCTGACGAACCTCACACCTTTTGATAATGTTCTTTAAAGTTTTCATTACATTTTTACCTTCAAGCAAACGAGAAGCCATCTGGTAGGTACTCTCTGCACCCAAATGAAAACTCTGGTGTACACTCTTAGGAATTTTCCATTGAGCATTTTCAGGAATTATTAATCATCCATCCTCAGACTGTAACCATCCTTTATCTGTAATCTTTGCTCGTCTGTTCACATATCTTTCTAATTCTTGCTCAGTATATTGTGGTTTTTCCTGTTCCACAGGATCTGTCCAGATCAAAGCCATCTACAGTGAAGGGGTTTCATAAAGTGCCAGCTTTTCTGGCTTGAGAGTCAGGCAGCTGATTACCTTTGGCTGCTTTACTCCCGTCTCTGCTGTGCCCTTTGCAATGCAAAACAGCTACTTCTTTAGGACAATATATAGCAGTTAATCGGAGAAGGCAATGGCATCCCACTCCAGTACTCTTGCCTGGAAAATCCCATGGACGGAGGAGCCTGGTAGGCTGCAGTCCATGAGGTCACTAAGAGTCGGACACAACTGAGCGACTTAACTTTCGCTTTTCACTTTCATGCATTGGAGAAGGAAATGGCAACCCACTCCAGTGTTCTTGCCTGGAGAATCCCAGGGACGGGGATCCTGGTGGGCTGCTGTCTATGGGGTCGCACAGAGTCAGACACAACTGAAGCGACTTAGCAGCAGCAGCATAGCAGTTAAAACTCTCTCAATCTCTCTGAAATGCTTAATAGATTCTCCTGTTGCTGTTTTAAACTGTCTTTCTTTCTATATTGCACATGAGGATGTATAATCAAATAAGCATACTTAGAATCCATGTAGATATTTACTTGCTGCCCTTTGCGTAACTCTAGAGCTCCGGTCAGAGCCACAAGCTCTGCTAACTCAGCACTGGTTCCCTGGGGGAGAGATTTTGTTTCTAAAACCTGTTCAGCAGTCACCACTGCGTAACCTGCTTTATGCTTTCCATCCCAAACAAAAGAACTGCCATCTGTAAATACTTCCATGTCAGGATTGTCTAATGGGGTATCCATTAGATCCTCTCAAGCTGCATAGTTTAAAGTTAGGAATTGGGAACAATCATAATCAGGTGTTTCATTTTCCTTCTCAGTATGGAAAGTGGCAGGATTTAAATGTCCACAGACTTTAAGCTTAGTTACTGGTCCTTCTAACAACAATGACTGATACTTAAGAAGCCTACTGTCTCCATCCAAATATTAACCTTAGAATTTAAGATTCCACTCACATCATGAGAAGTCAGGACAGTAAGATTTCATCGATTAATTATTTTTAAAGCTTCAGGTGCTAATAAAGCCGCTGCCCCCAATTACTCTTAGGCAGTGGGGCCACCCACGTGAAATTACATCTAATTTACTGCTTAGATAAGCAATAGGTTGCTGGTGAGACACTCGGGCTTGTGTCAAAATTCCCAAGGCCATACCTTTTCTTTCAGTGACAAACAAATTAAATCCTGACCCTTTGGGCAAGCTCAAAGCAGGAGCTTGCAAGAGGGCAGTCTGAAGAACCTTAAAAGCCTTTTGAGTATCTGGAGACCAAAGCAGTCTGTCTGTTTGGGCCTGCTGAGTTTCAACTATAAGTTTATATAAAGACCGCCAAGTTCCCCGTAACCCGGAATCCAAATATGACAGTAGTCTGTGATTCCCAGAAATCTTCTCAATTGTCTTAAAGTCATAGGTAGGGGATGATTTATTTTATTTTATTTTTTTTTAGGGGATGATTTAATATGGGTTTAATTTTCTCAGGGCCCATGGCCCTAGTTCCTTCTGATATGATTAGACCCAGATATCTAACAGATTGTTGACAAAGCTGAGCCTTTTCTCTTGATGCCTTACTGAGAAATATTTGGCTCGTTCAGGAATTTCAGACAATAGAGTATAAGGATTAGGCACCATGAGGTGTAAAGGAACTACAGCGTCAATTATTATTTGTAAATCTTGAACTCGTCTCCATTTACCGTTTGATTTCTTTATGCCCAAAATAGGAGTGTTGCATGGACCATTACAGAGAACTCATAATCCCTGCTCCTTTAAATTTTCAATGATGTGCTTTAACCCTTAACCTCAGGTTTCAGTGGATACTGCTTCTTATGTGGAAATAAGTGGGTCTTTGAGCTTGACAACTACAGGAATAGCATTTTGTGCTCGACCCACAGATTTTCCATCATCCCATACTCTAGGATTTACATTTTGTTAACTAAAGGGAGAGAAAGGGAGGGCTCCATATTTATGAAAGCAGAGGCGTGGACCTTGTTCAGTATATTCCTTCCCAAAAGGGGTGAGGGAGACTGGCACAATCAGAAACTCGTGTGAAAATAGCACAGAATCTCAGTTACAACATAAAGAATAACTGAAATAATACCCTTTGACTTGTCCAGACAGTCCCGTTACAGAAGCAGATCGGGAAGGAAGTGGGCCAGGAGCTTCAGTAAGCATGGAGTAAGTTGCCCAGTATCTAAAAGGAAATCAATGGATTGGCCCCCCACAGTTATTAATACTGGGGTTCCTCAGGTGTAATTAGGACAGGAGCTTGTGTGGGGACCCCTGGGCACCTTCAGTCCTGATTGTCTTGAGAATCTGACCCCAGGTGTCATTATGACAACACAGTATTTTAAGAGAAACCTTTTAGATTTGTATAGTGAAGGAAAAAAATATCACTAGTTTGTTTCCTCCTGCTGCTTAAGAGAGATAAAAATGCCTGACACTTGCAGCCTATTTCTTCCATTTGGAGACCTGTGGCCTTCTTGCCTGTTACCCTCTCAAAATCTTGTAATAAAATAGACATATTTTCGACTGTGGTTTTACCAAAGACATGAATTGTGTGTATGTGTTTATGTGTGCACACACAAATGGATATTTCTGGTCTCAGCTCTTTACCAGAGAATAATGGAGGTATGATATTAGATCTTGTGAAATTAAAGGCATTTCTTTGAGAAATGGGAAAAGAAAAGAACATTTAACACGATAAAACCAACAAAGTGCTTCATTCTTTCCTTTCAAAAAAAAGAAGAAGAAAAAACAAACACCTAGTTTAACTGGTTAGTCTAATGGTCTGCTTTCTCCATTTTCTATGATCAGTGAAAAAAGTGAGCTGTGTGGTGATGTGAAGATGTTTCCCTCAGGTCCCTTTCTGACTTTTCTGTGAAAATGAGGAAGGATGGGCTGGATTGACCTGGAACCTTCCAACAGAGCCTCTCTCTTCATAATGAAAAAGATTGCTCAGATCCTATTTCCAAGCTGACCCGTTACAATGTTTTTTGTACCGGTGGATATATATTTGCAATTCTGTATTTTTAAAATATTTTACTGCAATCGTATAATAAAGAATTACCTGCTTGGTATCAGTTTGACCCAATCTTGAAAAAAAGAGTTTCTTTTGCTCAGATACATTAAAGATGTTCCTGGTCTTAAATGGGATGGGCAATAAGGACAAACTTGGCCCACTTGCCCTTCAGCCTCCCATTTCATTATTCAGTTATACCCGGTTCTCTTCACTCAGCTCAGACCTTCTCATAAATGGCTTCTCTCTGGGCCTGAGGGAGCCCACTTGTAACATGCAGATGAGAGACTAGACCAGAATCTCTTGAGGGTGAGCAACACTGACCCCTGAAATGATTAGCCACATTGGCTGTGTGTCTGTGTGTGGCAGTTCTGGTTTGGAGGGAGTTTCTGGTGGTAATGAGAATTTTAAATAGATCCCAGTCCTCCCTGAATGAAAAACGAAAAGGAAAACTGTAGGATGGAGGCAGGATCACAGGCTGAGAATTAGATGACTTCTATGACTAAGGCTCAATCTGAAGGGAGATTTTTTTTTTTTTAATGTCCTGACGTTCAGACCTCCACTGGCTTTCATTTATTCTTGGGTCAAAAGCTTGACACCTCGCTGTTTCTCCACAGCCGTCTGTCAAGCTCAGGGCCCTGTCAGTGTCTCCAGCCTCATCCTGGGAGTTGACCCTTTGCTCGTGGTTCAGCCTGTCCTGGTCTCATTTACCTTTTCTCTGTTTCCAAATACCCAAACCATTTCTGTCTGACATCTTAGTTTCTTTTCTCACCTTCAATTCACCCTGGCTGAGGCCCTTTGTCACCCTTCAAGTCTAGGCTCAGAGAGGTCTCCCCATGCCCTCCTAACAGTCTCTCTCCTGTTACCCAGGTTTATTGCCTGTGTATCAGTTACCATCAGCAGAAATTAATGCCCTTCTTCATGGGTTATTTTGAGTCCTTCCTGGTTCCTCTCTTTAGGGCTCATAGTGTTCCTCTTCTTCCCAGCATGGCTGCAGTACCTGATACTGGAAATGTCTTATAGATGACAGTACTATGGGTTGGGCTGAAATAATCCTCAGGGAAGACCAAGAAAACAGGGCAGATGATGAAAACGTTTCTCATGTTCTGGACATTTCAGCTGTAATTGATCTTTACCCCATGTGACTTCTTAATTATTTAAAAGAAGAGCCAAGAAATATAGGAAGTCCTGAAAAGCCCTACAGAACTGGTGTCCTCAAGCAGTGAGCTAAGATGTCCCCATGTTTAGTCTGCTGGGTTTCATCCTCTGCAGCCCCCAGATCTAAGCTCTGTCCATCCAGGAACAGTCACCATCATGGACATCAGCTTTGCCATCTAGGAGTTCATGTGCTCTGTGTCAGCGTCGTGATTTCAGTGAGCTGAGGATGAGCAGAAATCCAAAACCTAATGGGCAGGAAGGAGATGCTGCCCCCTGTGCCCCCGAAGAGCTAGAATATCTTCCAAGTAGGTGTGAGTGGAGAAAACAGGAGACAGTGAGACCTGGAGACCCTGGCTTTGATACTTCCTTGTCTCAAATGCCTTTGTACTTGGACTCCAAATGTCCGCAGGTCGTGGCAGACTTTCCCAGGAGGGCCAGTCTCTTGATTTTCATCCTGCATGTGCAGTGTTTGGGTGGTAGCTCGTGGGCACTCCTCTTGTGATCCCCTTTGCCAGGAAACCCCTGTGTTCTTTAGTCTTGCTTAGTCAAGTCATCAGGGAGGAGAGGTAAACAAATGGGGAAAGCAGAGGGAGCCTGGTGGGGTCTTCAGGATGGTTGTGGCAGTACTTGGGGGCATCAAGTGAGCCCAGTGAATGGAGCGTGCACCCATCCCAAGTGTAGTTGCAGGGACAAGGGGTGTATGAATCTGTTGGAAGAGAATGTCTCCATTCAGGCTGGAGCACCTGGAAGCGGGTTTGTTAGAGAGCCTGCATGGCATGGTTTGAGGTTCTACTGCCTAAGCTCGTGTTCCCCGGGACAGTAGTGCTGAGGCTGACATGTGCCTGCACAGGTTTGATTTGACAACTTGTGTGACCACACGTGAGCAGCAATGAAGGACGTGGAATTCAGCCAAGAGAAGTGTTTTCCACTGTTAGAACTGTGGCCTGGGCTGAGCCCGCCGGCACCTGTGGGTGCAGGAGGATGGGAGCCTTTGGCTTGAGGGGCTGGTTCTAGCAGGTGCCCCCAGCATCCACTCCATGCCCTGGCTTTTGTTGGCTCTTTTAGGAGGTAGGCACCGTAGAGTAACAGGGAAAATCTCAGGTCATTTTTTGCATCAGCTTTGGTATCATTGTGTACTTGGAGTTGCCAGTGAAGAAAGTTTCATGTGCATTTGGGAAGATACCAAGAGAATCTGGAGTGTTTCCTTGGAAGATGCTGAGGTCTCAGTGGGCCATGTGCATCGTTCGAATTATTCCTCTTTTTCATAGTCTTTGGAGATTTTGATGTTTGACCTGGATCACTCACTGTAAATGAAAATATGGTGTCTTGTGTCTGTGGATCCTGGGGTGTCCTCTTTTGTATTTTGCCTCATGCATGAGTTATCAGGGCTTGGAATGCTTTGTGTTTGTGTAAGAGGGTTAGAGGCTCATTATGGGCTCTGTGGACACTCTGTTGGACACCATGAAAGTTTGTAAGTTTGTTTGAGTCCCGCTAGGAAAATAGGAGTACTAAGGTTAAGATCACAGAAAGCTTGTTATAAGGTGGTCCTGCTTGATAGGGATCTCTGTCCCCAACCTGAGAAGAGTCATAAAGTTCTGTGACATAGGGGAGGATGGCTCCAAAATATCAGAGGTCAGCGATGCCACAGTGATCTGCAGCCTGGAGGCTTGTCCTCTAGAAGATGCAGCTGCAACTGTCTTGCTGCCAGGCTGGGTTCTGTGTTATCCACTCCTGTCCCTCCCAAAATAAGCACACATACAGGCACAGTACAGAGAACACGGAATCTTAACTGCACTGTTGGTGGTAATGTAAATGGTACTGCTATGTTGGAAAATAAAATGGAAGTTCCTTAACAAATTAATATAGAACAGTCCTACAGTCTGTCAAACCCATTTCTGACAGATATCCAAAGGAAAAGCAATCAGTTTTTCAGGGATATGTCCACAGTCCCATGAGTGTGACTGGATTTGCAGTGGCCAAGGCATAGACACAGCCCAGATGTCTCTTAACAAAAGAATAGGTTACAAAAGTGTGGTATAGAAATGTTTATTATATACTGTATATTCATGAACTATTTTTTCTCTGTATATAAATATAAAAATCAAGGATCTTGCCTTTATGTCAGAATGAATGAACCTAGAGAACATTATGCCAAGTTAAATAAGCCTGACAAAACAGGACAGACCCTATGTGGAAACTAGAATTGTCAAACTCATAGAGCCATCGAGTAATAAGGCAGTTACCAGGAGGTGGGTGGAGGGGGAAATGGGGCACTGGTAATCAAAGATTAGAGATTTTCACTTGTAAAATAAGTAAATTTTGGGGATCTGAGGTACCGCATGCTGCCGGTAGTGTTTCTATATCCTTGAAATTCGCCCAGAGAGAAATAATACAGTGTAGTCATAGGTGGACGTGTAACTTACTCCACTATAATAATTATTCAGTGTATGAGTCTATCACATGATCACTTTGTACACAGTACCTTTATACCATTTTTGTTAGTTACACCTTAGTAAGGCTGGGAAAGAAAAAGGGAATTGGGGGTAGCTTTTCTCCTCAGAATGGTGCTCAGTCCAGGCTTCACGTTTCACTTTTTTGCATACACATGTGCCAGAGTCCAGCTCCAGCAGCCAGGGAATCAGCCTGAAGAGATGAGCCGTGTCAGCAGAGAATGATGCAGCCTCTGACTCAAGGTTCGGTTCTGCATGTTTCTTTCAAGCTTCAGATTCTCTTTTATACTTCGACAAAAGCATTAGGTCAGAGTTTTGGCATTTTCAGTTTCTCCTCACCCAGATTTATTGCCTCCATAAAACATCATTGCTCTTCAAACAGAGTTTCTGCTTCAGCGATCTCTCAGAATCCTGGTTACTTTAACTTGTGATTACATTGTAACTCATCCTTATGTCTGGGCTGCATACCACATTCTTCAGTTTGTTTCTTATCTTTCTAAATCCTGTTTGCCCTTAGCATCTTAAGCTCACTAACTCCTAAAAAGGCTTCTAGCTATTAATAAGGAGAAGGCAATGGCACCCTAGCCCAGTAGTCTTGCCTGAAAAATCCCATGGACGGAGGAGCCTGGTAGGCTGCAGTCCATGGGGTCGCTGAGAGTTGGACACGACTCAGTGACCTCTGTTTCACTTTTCACTTGCATGCATTGGAGAAGGAAATGGCAACCCACTCCAGTGTTCTTGCCTGGAGAATCCCAGGGACGGCGGAGCCTGGTGGGCTGCTGTCTATGGGGTCACACAGAGTCGGACACGACTGAAGCGACTTAGCAGCAGCAGCAGCTATTAGTATCACTGAAATTCGTAATCTGTATAAGCTATAGTAAAACATGCTAGCACTACCACATTCCTTCAATTTTTAGCTTCTAACTATTCTTAATTATTCCTAAACCCTAAATTCAGCAAACTTTCTTTGCCATAAACATTTCCCTCACAAATAGGTCTCAGATGACCTTCCTTCCCAAGGCCTCAAGCTGCAGCCTACGTGATCATCCTGGAACACTCTTTGTAAAGACCCTTGAACAAATATCAGTGGTTAACTTTATGGATTATTCTCTAGGCACAACTGCAGAAGGCTTTGTGCTTTCTCCTGCTCCTCTCAAGGACAATAAGCATCTTAACATTGTTTTCAGACAACTCAACCGAGGAAAGGAAAAAACAAGTCAGAATCGCAAGCCCTAACTCCTTCATCCTGGGTCTGTGCCTGTGGGACAAGAAGAGGGGGTTGGGGCCGTGCCTCCATTTTGTCAGTAATGGGTAGCACGGCTCCCGACACACATGTTTTCTACCCTCTGACTAGAGATTCCACTTCAGATAGTTTGTGTTGGTCCACAGCTCGAGAATGTTTAAGATGGCCAGTTGATTCCAGTCTGGATCCCTCACTGAGCATCAGGACTCTTGAGTCCTCCCAGTTCTGTGGGATGAGATCTGGGCTGAGGATGGGGTTCTCTGTTCTGAGTGGAGATGGATCAGGGCCTGCTGTGTGACCTGAAGGAGACTGCCTGGTCAGTGGAGGTGCTTCCTGCTGCTGTGTACATGAGGCCTCAGCAGGAGGGGAGTGTGATCTGAGGGAAAGTGTGGGAAAGTCCCGTGTTGGTCTCTCTGCGGAAGTTGACTGTCCTGAGTCCCTCCTGAGACAGTGGCCACAGGGGAGTGTCTGTTCCTCATGGGGAGGGCTTCCCTGTGTGTGTGGTTGAGGTTCAGCAAGGGGATGTGTTAACTGTAAGCATTAAACCGCATGTTTTCCACTTTCATGATAGACCTCTGAAGACTCTTATTGCCTGAGGAAGCCCTGAAGTTAAGGAAGAGGAAAGAAAAGTAGTGAGGCATGGCTCTTTCTCAGGTAAGGTCATATTTAGTCTGTCCTTCCTGAAATGCTCTTCTCTGGACTCACTAATCGTGTCTGACTCTGGAGTGTCCTGTGTGACTCCTGTACATGCACACTCACCCGAGGCCTTCCCTCAGGTCCTGTTGTCTCCACTTATGTCCCGTCTCCCCATGACCCAGTGACCTGGCCCTTGTGAGGAGGCTCCCCTGGGCACCATCTTGGCTGGGCAGGGCTTCTCACCCACCAGTTGGAGACGGGGTCTCAGTGCTGTTGGGCAGCAGGGATTGCTTAGGGCCTATCTGGATGCGCTGTCTGCTCTCAACCAGGGTAAGGAAACTGCATGTGGAAGTCAGGTGTTAGTATGCACAATAGCAGGTAAAATCTGGGAATCAGATCAATTGAGCCTGTCCTTTCCCTTTTGTGTATCTTGACATCCTTGTGAATATACCTTACATATATATACACAATTAATTATTTCTGAGTACTGTGTTCTGTTCAGTTGGTTTATTTGTCTGTTTTTATACCAGTACCACATCACCTTGATTACCTTGTAATAGGTGTTGAAATAGAAAGAACCTCCATCTTCCTTCTTCAAGAGTTTTGCTGTTTCCTCTTTGAATAGTTCTATGACTTTCACCATGTTTTATTCTGCTTCCTCAAAGATTGTCATGACAGTTTTGAAAATGAGTTAATTGGTTGATTAACCCTTTGTGTGGTTATTAAAGAATCTTTTTCGATATTACATGTTTCTTTTGTGATCTTTATGATTTTTACTGATGAAACTTTGTCATGTGGGAAAGGATACATTTACTTCTTTTTCACTTTGGGGACCTTTGATTTCCTTTTCTCATCTGATTGCTCTAAGGGTTTCAGTGCTTTGTTGAACTGCAGTGCAGAGTGTGCGTCCTTGCCGCCTTCTTGACCTCAGAGGAAAAGCTTTCATTCTTTCCGCATTGCTGTGCTCTTTTCATAATGGCATTTATTATGTTGATGTTGGTATAATTTATTGTTTGTAGTTTGTTGAGTGTTCCATCTAGAAAGGTTGTCAAATTGTTGTCGAATGTTTTTTTTTTTTCCTGCATCAAGATGATCCTGTTTTTTTCCCCCTTAATCTCTTAATGTTGCTTGTCATATTAATTGATTTTTGTATGTTGACTTCTCCTTGCCTTATATGAATAAAATCCACTTGGTCATGGTGTCAGATCTTTTTATTTATTTATTTTAATTCAGGGATTATTGCTTTGCAGCACTTGTTGTTTTCTGCCTAATACCAACATGAATCAGCCATAGGTATACATATGTCCCCTCCCTCCCATCTTCTTCCCTGTCCCACCCCTGTAGGTTGTTAGAGAGCCCCTGTTTGAGTTCCCTGACTCAGTCAGCAAATTCACATTGGCTCTCTACTTTATATATGGTAATGTAAGTTTCCATGTTACTCTCTCCATACATCTCACCCTCTCCTTCCTCCCCTTCCCTCTCCATCTATTCTCTGTGTCTGTTTCTCCAGATCTTTTTAATATGTGTTGAAGTTGGTTTGCAAGTATTTTAATTTTGCATCAGTATTCATCAGGGGTGTTGGTTTCTAGTTTTCCTTTCTTGTGTCTTTGGGAAATCAGCAAACTATTAGAACCGTGCTTGCTGCATAGAATTAGCAGGATTAGTGGTAATTCTTCTCTAAATGTTTGGTGGAATTTGGTCGTGTATTTTTCTTAGAGGTTTCTGACTACTTTTTAAATGTCTAGTTACAATGGGCTTCCCTGATGGCTCAAATCATAAAGAATCTGCCTACATTGTTGGAGACCCAGGTTCTATCCCTGGGTTGGAAGATTCCCTGGAGAAAGGAATGGCTCTCTAGGCCAGTATTCTTGTCTGGAGAAATTCCATGGACAGAGGAGCCTTGTGGGCTACAGTGCATGAGATCACAAAGCATCAGACACGACTGAGTGGCTAACACTTTCACTTTCAACACTTGTCAATTTTTTTATTTCTTAATAAGTAAAATAGTTTGTATGTTTCTAAGAATTTGCCAGTATCTCCTATATACTGTCACTTATAGGCATTATTGGTCATAGTACTTCCTTATCTTTAGAAACTTTCTTTGACATGAGTTGTAATCACTCCTGTTTCATATCTGTTTTTAGTTTTTTCTCTTGTCCTTAGTCTGGGTGGGGGTTTTCCTATACAGTTTTTTCAAAACATCCACTCTTGGTTTGTTGATTTTTATATTTTTCTACTTTCTATTGTATCTCTGGTTTAATCTTTCTTATTTACATGTTTCCTTCTGCTAAACTTCAGTTTAGTTTGTTTTCCGTTTTCTGCTTCCTAGAGGTCTAAAAATAGATTTCAGGTTTAAGATCTTTTTTCCTTTTTACTGTAAGCATTTAACCTTTCAGACTTTCCTTTTACTACAGTGGTTTCTCTGTGTTATACATTTTGTAATGTTGTCTTTTCGTTTTGATCCATGTATTTTAAAATTTCCATGTGATTTTTTTCTTAGACCCATTTGTGGTGTAAGAGTGAGTTCTTTAATGTCCACATGTGAGGAATTTTCTTTTTTTGTGTTTATTTCATTGTTGTTAGGGAAGATACTTTTATGGTGTCAGTGTCTTAAAATGGTTAATTTTGGCCTAACATGTGGTCTCTCATAGAGAATGTTTTTTGTGTCCTTGAGATACATGTGTTTTCTGCTTTTGTTGGGCCATGTGATCTGTACATGCCTGTTCAATGTTTGCTTCATTTTTCTGAGAGATCTAATGTTAGATGTATATATATTTTTACTTGTTACAGCTCTTTGGTAAATTGACCATTTTATCATTATATATTATTTATGTCATTGCACTTTTTTTTTCTTCAGTTTATTTTGTCTGATATAACAGTCTCCCCTGCTCTCTTTAGGATGAACTGTCTTTTTCCATCCTTTCACTTTTCACCTTTCCATGTCCTTAGGCTTGTGAGTACTACCTGTTTCAAGTCTCTGACAAACTCTGTGTCTCTTACCCTGTGTTTTACCTCCTCCTCTTCTAGTGACCCCTGCTCCTGTGCATCGTATGGTGGTGAAAGACAGGCACCCTGGACAGCTCCTTTTGTGCCACTGTAATTTCAGAAGGAATGTATTGAATATTTCCTTCCTATCCTGATGTTTCTTCAGATAGTCTTTCTTAATAACTGTATTTTTTTTTCCATATTATTTTTTGCCATGATTTTTAATTCTCCGAGAAGTTTTTTTACTTTGCTGTTGTGATAATTCTTTTTTGATAATCTAATGACTCTTCTAATTTCAAATCACTGTTTTATTAATGGAAAAAAAAGCAAAGAAAGTCTTTGGCTTCTGTCAATGCCTTGCTATGTAAATTTAAGTGGATAAAATTGTATCTTTGTATATGGGAATTTTATTATGAATTGAGTTCAAGTATTTTTTTTTTTTTTATGTTTTTACCAATTTTCTTTTGGTAGCCTAGTATAGAATCCTGTTGACAAACTCAGCTCAGTACAAAGGATACATATTTATCGTCTGAAGGATGCTGAAATACATGTGAATAAAAGAATGATATAAAATTGTCCAAAAAATCTGTCAAAAGGTGAATCCTCTCATGTCAATTTTTTCTAGATAAGTATGCATGCATGTGCAAGTCTGTGGTTTAGATAGAAGACATCATGATTTAAAAACTACATATCACCTTTTTTTCTCAGTTGAAATTATGTTAGTATACTCTGTGGCCTTGAAATTTTCTAAACAATCCTGTTAGTGTTTTAAGTAGTAAATTACTAACAGTTGTGTTTCTGTATCCACGTCTATGATGACCTTTTTCATGCCATTCCACATTTTTCACCTTGGACTTTTTTTTTTTTTTTCATATTAATACAATATTTCTTTGTTTTCCTTCCGTCAAACCCTGAGCCCAGCACTTTCCCCAGGCTGCCTGGGGAATTCCAGGAAAGGGAACATACTTGTCAGACACAGGAGAAAGAACTGTGGGAGGTGGAAACAGCTCCTTCATATTGTGAAGAAGACAAGCTAGACCACCATCAGGCGAAAGAGCCCCCTGGCCTTTGAGAGGGCCAAGCCCGTGGCATAGAAGAGCTACTGTTTCAGAGAAGGGTTCCTGGCATAACAGTGATGAAGCTCCCGAACACAGTCCCACTTCCAGCCCTGAAGCCAGCCACCCTTGCTGTGGCAGCTCCAGCTCCAGGGAACTTGGTTGCTGTGCCAGAGTCCTTTGAAATGGCACTGGTTTGGAAGCTGTGGGTAGGAATAAGTGAGATGGTCCGGGGACCTGGGGCTGCCAAGCTGCTGTGGCTCTTATCAGTCAGTGTCTCCGGTCCTTCACCACCACTGTACACAGTGATCACTCAACAGGGGGGAGGTTCTCCCAATCAGGGAGGGGGTAGGGACTAATTTGGCACAGGTATCCATTTTCAAGGAATGAAGGCCTGAGGCCCAAGAGCTGCTCCCCCTGCAGAGAAGACAGAGGGGCAGGGAGGAGGCTCACCTTGGACTTCTTTCAAGTTTTCTTTAGGAGCCCTCTGTCAAAGGACTTGTAATGTTCTCTGTATTAACTGTTAGATGTTTAAGCTTCAGTTGCTGAGCCCAAGCTTCTGAGTTCAGGTGCTTCATGTAACATTTCTTACCTTCTTGATCTGAGTCGAGTTTCTCAGAGTGTCTGTGACAACAGGTTTTCTTCTCTAAGGTGGGAACAGAAGGTTCTTTAATGAGCTATTATATTGATGATAGGTTCTTGCCTGTAAAGTAGTTATTTAATGTTTAGAGTAATACTGCAGTAATTTAGAGCAACAGGAAGCCTTCAGACACTTTTGGTCCTTGCTGCTATTATCAACATCATACCTGAAAATTTTGGCCTTTGCATTAAAAGTGCTCTGGACTTTGTCATCTCTGAAGACACCACTCATGCTGTACCTCATCTAGATAATGAGTTGCACTCACTGGGTAGAACATAATATCTGACACTTCTGTATAGCCAAAACAGTGTTGAGCTTTATTTTTATATATTTCATGGATTTTGAACAATGATGAAAAATCCATATTAATTGGAGGATCTCATAAGTTCTTAGGAAAAAGCATAAGAAATTAAAATTAGAGATCCATAGTTTCTCCAGATACCCCTGCAGGGGTCTGTTAGAACACATACTTCAACCAAGTCAATCCTTGCCCCTTACCACCCTTTCTCTTTTGCATGAAAATGAGAAGTTTTCATGGCCCTTTTGGTGACATGTGGTTTCATTTCAGGAACGACTGACCTCTGAGGATGTGGCCATCTAATTCACTCAGGAGGAGTGGGAATTCCTGGACCCTGCTCAGAGGGCCTTGTACAGGGACGTGATGCTGGAGACCTACAGGAATCTGCTGTCTCTGGGTGAGGATGACTTCCTTCCAGAGCTGCCCTTGGGTATCTGCATTTTCCTTGTGTGCCTCATGGGAGGCCCTGATGTCTTTCATCTGAGAGTTCTGGTGACTGGGGCATGACACAGCTTCACAAGGTGAAACTGACCCTCTTCAGATGCTGTGTCTGTTTCATGTCATATCTAAGGTTGTCTACAAAGCTCAGTAGCAAATGTTAAAAAAAAATACCTAAAAACCCGATTTCCTATTTTCTACCTTTTGACTTTTGGCTCAGTGTTATAGAAAATCCACAGCACTTTAGATTTCTTTCTTCTGATAACGCTGAATATCTACTTGTTTGTTTTTGCTTGCTTGTTTACTTTTTCCTGGCTGCACCATGCTGCATGTGCGATCTTAGTTCCCTGACTAAGGATCAAACCTACACCCCTTGCATTGGAAATGCAGAGTCTTAACCACTGGATCACCAGGGGAGTCCCAGAATTTCTGTGTCTGATCTGAATATTATCTCCACATTGGAGCCTGAGAAAAAGCTCTGGACAGTGGGGAGTGATGTAAAAGTAGCCAAAACTACAACATATAAAGAAAAACGAGTATTTCAAAAGGGCTGTTTTTTTCTGTTTATGAGTGGGACAAGTTGGTGGATTGGATCCTCTGTGGTTGTTACTTAGGAAAATATAAGAGTGGGTAGAGAGATCGTCTTTTTGATCGTAGATCCTACGAGGGGAGCATATGTGAATCTCGCAGGCTCTTAGGTTGCATCTGTAGGTCGAGTGCATGGTCCCATCTCAAGATGCTGTAATGTCTGACCTTCATGTTGTATTATTTTTACTCTTGTGCTGCTGTACCCAGTCTGGGAATGTCAACTGTTCCTGATGTTCCATTCTCCTTACTTTGTATCATTTTACCTCTTCAATGTCTTTGAAATGTATTCTTGAGGGTCTGAAATTTTATCTGGTTTCCTTGCTGTGATAATCCACCTATGTTTAATTGGCAGCCTCTGGGGAGTCTCTGTGGAGTGGATTTAGTAGGTAACAGAAAACTGATGGAGGCACTATTCCTAATGTTATTTTCTTGCTCTGTACAAGTCACCACTTGAAGCTGTCCAGTAGAGTGTTCATTATGTTCTAGGATGATGAGAGAGAAAGTATCAGGAGAGCCTGATACATCTTTCCAGGTTATCTTCTGGCTTTGGAGACTCTGTCAAGGGCACCATGACGGTGTTGTTGATGTGTATCAAGGACCATATATTTTAGCCTCTGTAAATGGTACGGGAATTTATCCCAGGACAACTGTGTCCAAGTTCACATTCTCATATCTATGGGGCTATTGGTTGCACTGTTGTTCTGTGCATTGTAGGTATTTTTTTATTTTATCATTGCATTCATATTTCTGTGTTACTCTTAGTGTTTCTGTTTTGTATTTGCAATGCGTTGGATGATTGATTGGGGAATGGTCCCTATGGTGGAACTGGTGATCAGTCCCTCTTAAAATTCTTTATATATTCTTTGTACTCACTTACTATCAGATGTATGATTTCCACATATTTTCCCTTTTACTCTTGATTGTCTTTTCAAACTCATTGCACTTTAATGCAGAGTAGTTTATAATTTTAATATAGTTCAGTTTATTAATATCTGGTGTTATTTTGTGGCCTGTGCTTTTGGTGTTATGTCTGGTAAATCGTTTGTGGATCCAATTTTTAGAAACATTTCCTGCACGTTTACTTCTAGGAGTTTTATGCATGTGGGACTTAGGTTTAGGTCTTTGAACCATTTTGAGTTCGTTTTTGTCTGTAGTGTAAAATAATGTTCCAAGTAAATTCTTTTGCTTGTGAGTATTCAGTTTTGTCAACATGTCTTGTTTCATAGACTACTTCCCCCATTTAGTAGTTTTTACACCCTTGTGAAACATCTTTTGAACATCTCTGCAATTGGTGTTTTTGTTTTAACCATTCTTTCTAGGTATACTGCTGATGCTAAGTCACGTCAGTCATGTCTGACTCTGTGCGACCCCACAGACGGGAGCCCACCAGGCTCCTCTGTCCCTGGGATTCTCCAGGCAAAAACACCGGCGTGGGTTGCCATTTCCTTCTAGAATGCATGCATGCCTGCATGCCAAGTCGCTTCAGCTGTGTCTGACTCTGCGCGACCCCATAGACGGCAGCCCACCAGGCTCCTCTGTCCCTGGAATTCTCCAGGCACAAATACTGGAGTGGATTGCCATTTCCTTCTCCACTTTTTTTAAGTATAGTTAATTTACAATGTTGTGTTTCAGGTATACAGCAGTTTACAAGATACTCAGTATAGTTCCCTGAGCTAATTCCTAGGTTCTTGTTGTTTTATCTATTTTGTATATACATTAGTTTGTAAATATACAGACTCCTAATTTATCTTTCCATTTCCTGCCCCCATCACCATCCTGTACTATCCCCTTTGGTAACCATAAGTTTGTTTTTTATTCTGGTGAGTTTATTTTGTGAAAAAGTTAATTTGTATCATTTATTTCAGTTCAACATATAATATCCTATGATATTTGTCTTTCTCTGTCTGATTTCACTTAGAATAATTCCTAAGTCTGTCTATATTGCTGCAAAAGGTGTTACTTCATTGTGTTTTATGCTGTGGAGGTGGCAACCCACTCCAGTGTTCTTGCCTGGAGAATTTCATGGGCAGGGGAGTCTGGCAGCTGCAGGTCATGGTGTCTTAGAGAGTTGGACATGGCTGAGCTACTTTCACTTCACAATATTCCCTTGTATATATGTACCAGATATTCTTTATCCCTTTGTCTGTCAGTGAACATTTAGGTTGCTGCCATGTTGTGGCTGGTATAAATAGTGCTGCTAAAACTATTGGGGTGCATGTATCATTTTGAATTAGTTTTCATCCTTTCTGGATATATGCCCAGGATTGGAATTGCTGCTTCATGTGATAGCTCTATTTTTAGTTCTTTATGGAACTTCCATGCTATTCTCCAAAGTGGCCGTACCAATTTATGTTCCTTCCAACAGTGTAGGAAGGGTCTCTTTTCTCCACACCCTCTCAAGCATTTATTGTTTGTAGACTTTTTGATGGTGGTCATTCTGACCAATGTGAGGTGATACATTTTTGTGGTTTTGATTTGCACTTCTCTCATAAGTAGAGAAGTCAAACATCTTTTCAGGTGACTATTGGCCATCTGTTTGTCTCCTTTGGAGAAGTATCTGTTTTGATCTTCTGCCCAGTTTTTGATTGGGTTGTTTGTTTGTTTTGATATTAAGCTGTATGAACTGTTTGTATATTTTAGAAATAAATCTCTTATAGTTAGCATCATTTGCATATATAGTGTCCTAGTGCAAAAGTTGAATTTTTGTTCCTTTTTTTGGTTTCCTTTGCTTTGCAAAAAGCTTTTAAATTTAATTAGGTCTCATTTGTTTGATTTTGCTTTTATTACCATGACTAAGAGATAGATTCAAAAAAAATTTTGCTGACATTTATGTCAGTGTTTTACATTTGTTTTCCACACTGAATTTTATAGTATCTGGTCTTGCATTTAGATGTTTAACACATTTTGAGTTTATTTTTGTATGTGGTGTTAGAGAATGTTGTAATTTCATTCTTTTTCATGTAACTGTCCATTTATCCCAGCATCACTTACTAAAGAGACTTCTTCATTCTTTATTCTCTCCTCCTTTGTTATAGAATAATTGAATCTAAGAAATTGGTTTATTTCTGGGTCTTCTCTCCTGTTCTACTGATGTGTGTTTCTCTTTTGTGCCATCATCATACCACTTCCCTGGTGGCTCAGACGGTAAAGCCATCTGCCTCCAATGCAGGAGACCCAGGTTCAGTCCCTGGGTCAGGAAGATCTGGTGGAGAAGGACATGGTGACCCACTTCAGTATTCTTGCCTGGAAAATCCCATGGACAGAGGAACCTGGTAGTCTACAGTCAGTGGGGTCACAAAGAGTTGGACATGACTGAGCGACTTCACTTTGACTTTGTTGACTGTCAGTTGGTAGTATAGTCTGAACTCAGGGAACATGATTCCTCCATCTCCGTTCTTCCTTTTCAAGATCATTTTAGATATCAGAGTCTTTTGTATTTTGGTACAAATTAAGTTTTTCTTTGTTTTATGTAATATGTCATTGTTATTTTGATAAGGGTTACATTGAATATGTAGATTGCCTTGGATAGTATGGTCATTTTGACCATGTTACTTCTATGCTCAAAATTCTCCAAGCCAGACTTCAGCAAAACGTGAACAGTGAACTCCCTGATGTTGAAGCTGGTTTTAGAAAAGGCAGAGGAACAGAGATCAAATTGCCAACATCTGGTGGATCCTGGAAAAAGCAGGAGAGCTCCAGAAAAACATCTCTCTCTGCTTTATTGACTATGCAAAAGCCTTTGACTGTGTGGATCACAAGAAACTGTGGAAAATTCTGAAAGAGATGGAAATACCAGACCACCTAACCTGCCTCTTGAGAAACCTGTATGCAGGTCAGGGAAGCAACAGTTAGAACTGGACATGGAACAACAGACTGATTCCAAATAGGAAAAGGAGGATGTCAAGGCTGTATATTATCACCCTGCTTATTTAACTTCTATGTAGAGTACATCATGAGAAACGCTGGACTGGAAGAAACACAAGCTGGAATCAAGATTGCCGGGAGAAATATCTCAATCACGTCAGATATGCAGATGACACCACCCTTATGGCAGAAAGTGAAGAGGAGCTAAAAAGCCTCTTGATGAAAGTGAAAGAGGAGAGTGAAAAAGTTGGCTTAAAGCTCAGCATTCAGAAAACGAAGATCATGGCATCTGGTCCCATCACTTCATGGGAAATAGATGGGGAAACAGTGGAAACAGTGTCAGACTTTATTTTTTTGGGCTCCAAAATCACTGCAGATGGTGATTACAGCCATGAAATTAAAAGACGCTTACTCCTTGGAAGAAAAGTTATGACCAACCTAGATAGTATATTCAAAAGCAGAGACATTACTTTGCCGACTAAGGTCCACCTAGCCAAAGCTATGGTTTTTCCAGGGGTCATGTATGGATGTGAGAGTTGGACTGTGGAGAAAGCTGAGCACCGAAGAATTGATGCTTTTGAACTGTGGTGTTGGAGAAGACTCTTGAGAGTCCCTTGGACTGCAAGCAGATCCAACCAGTCCATTCTGAAGGAGATCAACCCTGGGATTTCATTGGAAGGAATGATGCTGAAGCTGAAACTCGAGTACTTTGGCCACCTCATGTGCAGAGTTGACTCATTGGAAAAGACCCTGATGCTGGGAGGGATTGGGGTCAGGAGGAGAAGGGGACGACCGAGGATGAGATGGCTGGATGGCATCACGGACTCAATGGACGTGAGTCTGAGTGAACTCCGGGAGATGGTGATGGACAGGGAGGCCTGGCTTGCTGCAATTCATGGGGTCGCAAAGAGTCGGACACAACTGACTGACTGAACTGAACTGAACTTCTTTCAGTCCAAGAACATGGTATATGTTTGTGCCATCTGTTTGTGTCATCTTTGGTGTCAGTTATAAGCAGCTTATAGTTTTATGAGTACAGTTATTTTGACTTTTTAGGTAGGTTTATTCCTTAGAGTTGTATTCTTTTCTCTGAGATGGTGAATGGGATTGTTTCATTAATTTCACTTTCTGATATATCATAATTAGTGTATAGAAATGCAACAGTTTTCTATATATTTTGTATCCAGCAAGTTTACTCTGTTCATTGATGAGGTCTAGTAGTCATCTGGTGGCATCTTTGGGATTTTCTGTGTGTAGCATCATAGTGACAGTTTTGCTTCTTCTTTATTTTTTTTTTACCTTGAATTCCTTTTATTTCTTTTTCTTTTCTGACTGTTGTGGTTAGGACTTCCAAAAATATGTTCAGTAAAAGTGCAATAAGTGAACATTCTTGTCTTATGCATGTTGTTAAGGGGAGTGTTTTCAGTTTTTCCCTGTTGAGTATGATGTTAGCTGTGTGTTTGACACATACAGTTTTAATTATGTTGAGGTAGGGTCCATCTGTGCTGACTTTCTGAAGGGTTTTTATCATAAATGGCACTTGAATTTTGTCAGAACCTTTTCTGGGTCTATTGATGATCATACGGTTTTTAGTCTTCAACTGTTACTGTGGTGTATCATAGTGATTAACTTGTGGATATGGAGAAATCTTGCATCCCTGCAATAAATCCCACTTGATCATGGTATGATCCTTTAATGTGTTAGTAACTGTTTGAATCTGCTCCTTTGAACTCAGGGAAGGTCTAGGAGAATAAAGCCTTTTTCTACAAAAAAGAGTTGGATGCCTCAGAAAGGCTTTTGTAACTAGGAAGGTCTTCCAGAGTCAGTGTCAATCCCTGCTTTCTTTTGATACTCCTCTATCTTGAGATGACCATGTGTGGAAGAAGAAACGAAGTAAATGTCCAATAGAGTGGTTAATCATACTTGGCAGAGGAACCCAGGTTTAGATAGCCTTTTCCTGGATTTTCCTTCTGATTTCTGCTAATAAGATTCTTACACAATATCCTGGAATATTGTGTATGTTTTTCTTGAATATAAGCATTCCTTTGTAAGTTACAAAATCAGAGTTGGGTACATTTCATTGTAAATAGTATAACAGGTATTATCCTGCTTTCTCCATATATCACACTTTTAAAAATCTCTCTTGTTTCTGTCCCATACCCATAGTATAATGCCCATAAAGTTGCTGAACCAGTTCTTTTCTTTTAAGGTCAGTATATTAGTTTGCGCTCTCAGTTATTTTCACAAAGACATGCAGTCACAAGCTGATATCTGACATAAACCTGTGTACCCTGTGCTCCACGCAGGCCCTTTCTTAGTCCTGACCAGTCCTCACATAGTACCTTGATATGGATGGAAACATTGTTCTTACCTATCATGTCCCTCCACCTTCTACATATTCTCACTGTAAAGATAATCTCTGATCATTTATTGAACACGTTTCTCAGGACATGACCTAAATCACTCTGTGTATCCATGATGACTCACAACCCATTTCTACATGGGATGTTTGAATAATAGTTAGACTACTTCTGTCTTGTATCTTCCTTGATATTTTCCTTCTAAGTTTCTTGTATTTTTTTTTGTTTCTAATATTTTCTAGTCTATTCATTCGGTGGGTGGTCATGTTTACAAATAAGTTTTTTCAGTCGTCCCAGTAGGTTCAGATTCATATCCTGGTTTTCGTACCACTTTGTGGGCCAACTGCGTGTGTGTCCTGCTCTTATTAGAGAAAAACATGTTAATTTACCTCAAGCCTTTTAAAGCAAATTAGTGCTGTCAGTAGTACATGTTTTATCGTAAATGCTCAAAATTTATTTGTTTAAAAAAGGTAATATCTATATTCTGTCATGTTCTTTATGATATGACTTTATCTACATTATATCTTTTATTATAAATTTATTTATTTTCATTGGAGGTTAATTACTTTACAATAAGTCCACCACAGGTATACACGTGTACCCATCCTGAACCCCTCTCCCTCCTCCCTCCCCGTACCATCCCTCTGGGCCATCCCAGTGCACCAGCCTCAAGCATCCAGGATTATGCATCGAACCTGGACTGCTGATTGATTTCATATATGATATTTTACATGTTTCAATGCCATTCTCCCAAATCATCCCACCCTTTCCCTCTCCCAGAGTCCAAAGGCCTGTTCTATACATCTGTCTCTGTTTTGCTGTCTTGCATACAGGGTTATCGTTACCATCTTTCTAAATTCCATATATATGCACTAGTATATTGTATTGGTGTTTTTTTTTCCCTGGCTTACTTCACTCTGTATAATAGGCTTCAATTTCATCCACCTCACTAGAACTGATTCAAATGAATTCTTCTTAATGGCTGAGTAATACTCCATTGTGTATATGTATCACCACACTCATCCATTCATCTGCTAATGGACATCTAGGTTGCTTCCATGTCCTGGCTATTATAAACAGTGCTGCGATGAACATTGGGGTACACGTCTCTTTCAGTTCTGGTTTCCTCGGTGTGTATGTCCAGCAGTGGGATTGCTGGGTCATAAGGCAGTTCTATTTCCAGTTTTTTAAGGAATCTCCACACTGTTCTCCATAGTGGCTGTACTAGTTTGCATTCCCACCAACAGTGTAAGAGGGTTCCCTTTTCTCCACACCCTCTCCAGCATTTATTGCTTATAGACTTTTGGATCGCAGCCATTCTGACTGGCGTGAAATGGTACCTCATTGTGGTCTTGATTTGCATTTCTCTGATAATGAGTGATGTTGAGCGTCTTTTCATGTGTTTGTTAGCCATCCGTATGTCTTCTTTGGAGAAATGTCTATTTAGTTCTTTGGCCCATTTTTTGATGGGGTCATTTATTTTTCTGGAATTAAGCTGCAGGACTTGCTAGTATATTTTTGAGATTGGTTGTTTGTCAGTTGCTTCATTTGCTATTATTTTCTCCCATTCTGAAGGCTGTCTTTTCACCTTGCTTATCGTTTCCTTTGTTGTGCAGAAGTTTTTAAGTTTAATTAGGTCCCATTTGTTTATTTTTGCTTTTATTTCCAATATTCTGGGAGGTGGGTCATAGAGGATCCTGCTGTGAGGTATATCAGAGAGTGTTTTGCCTATGTTCTCCTCTAGGAGTTTTATAGTTTCTGGTCTTCTGTTTAGATCTTTAATCCATTGTGAATTTAATTTTGTGTATGGTGTTAGAAAGTGATCTAGTTTCTTTCTTTTACAAGTGGTGACCAGTTTTCCAGCACCACTTTTTAAAGAAAGAGATTGTCTTTAATCCATTGTATATTCCTGCCTCCTTTGTCAAAGATAAGGTGTCTATAGGTGAGTGGATTTATCTCTGGGCTTTCTATTTTGTTCCGTTGATCTATATTTCTGTCTTTGTGCCAGTACCATAATGTCTTGATGACTGTGGCTTTGTAGTAGAGCCTGAAGTCAGGCAGGTTGATTCCTCCAGTTCCATTCTTCTTTCTCAAGATTGCTTTGGCTATTCGAGGTTTTTTGTAGTTCCATACAAATTGTGAAATTATTTGTTCTAGCTCTACATTATATCTTCTTAAAATTTTATTTATTTTTTAATTGAATAAATGGCTTTTTTAATTTTTCAATTGGATAATGGCTTTACCGAATTTTGTTTTCTGTCAAACCTCAACTACATTATATCTTGTATGCATTTCACTTGGAACATTTTTCAGCAATATTGTGTCTGACCCTAGTTATTAAATACACACAGCACTCACTTTTTATTTATTATATTTTGGTGCCATTAAACTAGATAATTAAGAATAGTGCATGGCTAGAGATTAGCCTTCCTTGGTGGCTCAGTGGTAAAGAATTCACTTGCTAATGCAGAAGATCCAGGTTTGATCCCTGAGTCAGGAAGATCCCATGGAGAAGGAAATGGCAACCCATTCCACTGTTTTTGCCTGTGAAATCCCACCTGGAAAATCCCATGGATGGAGGAACCTGGTAGGCTGCAGTCCATGGGGTCACCAAGAGACTGAGCGACTTCACTTTTACTTTTCACTTTCATTCATTGGAGAAGGAAATGGCAACCCACTCCAGTATTCTTGCCCAGAGAATCCCAGGGACAGAGGAACCTAGTGGGCTGCTGTCTGTGAGGTCGCACAGAGTCGGACACGACTGAAGCAATGCAGCAGCAGCAGCAGAGATTAGCCTTCCTTGGTGGCTCAGTGGTAAAGAATTCACCTGCTAATGCAGAAGATGCAGGTTTGATCCCTGAGTCAGGAAGATCCCATGGAGAAGGAAGTGGCAACCCACTCCACTTTTCTTGCCTGGGAAATCCCATGGACAGAGGAGTCCGGTGTGCTACAGTCCACAGTGTCAAAGAGAGGCAAACACGACTGAGCGACTGAACAACAACATAGGTGGGGGTTGCATTGTTTATTGGCTGTTAGAAAACCGGTGAATATTTTACATCTTAATTTATGTGTAATTTACAGATGATGGTCTTTTAGTGTGTATTCTGCAATACAGCTGACACATACTACCTGTTAACATTGTACAATGCCTTTTCTTTTTGGGTATGTAGTTCTATAGCAAATTTAGAAAACTATGTTGTTTCAAAAAATTGTTTTAGTCATATTCTTCATTTTCTCATTTGTTTTCAATTGTAAACAAGCAATTATGACTAGTTAATTATTAATTGGGTAAGCGTGGTTTTGGATTAGTTACTGTTACAATATATAATATATTGTTTAGAATTTATTTATGTACAGTAAGTTTGCAGAATAAATGATAGTATAATATTTTCCTTTTCAATTTGAGACAACTGTTGATTGATACGTTCTTAAGGGCCCTGGTAGAAAAACACTGTTTTTGAGAGTTAGCATAAGATTGTCCAATGTGAGTGTATTTGGCATATGGTTTTTAAAAGTAGGCTACCTTAATGGTGAATTTATGTTATGCTTTCTTAAGTTAAGAATTCTATTCCTTTAGTGTTTCTAAACACTTAAGGTGATCATTGTGGTGTTTCATAACTTCATGTATTAGTTTTTGTGTAGAATATATTCAACATGAAACATTTATTTTTGAATTATTGTGAGCAGGATACCTATGATTCTTTTTATCTTGTAGATATCTCTCCTACACATGTGATCAAGCTTTTACAACCCAAAGCGAACAGTGATACACGAGCAACATTCCCAACATTGATGCTGGGAAGCCGTGAAAGCTGTGAAATCAAACATGTTCATCTTTTGGAAAGTCAGGAAAATATGTGTGACTTTGAGTGTCAGCGGAGAGATGACAAAAGAAATTACAAAGGCACACCTGTAAGCTTTAATGGAAATGTGCCTGATGGAAGAGATTCGCATGATAGAAAGGATGCAGGCATCAAGCCCTTTGCAAAGAGGTTTGGATTTAACTTTCAGTATAAACTGCAGATATTTCAAACTGGCAGGATAATTTCTGAATATAATGAAGTTATGAGTTCTGTCAGCAACAGTTTCTCATTTTCATCAGTTCAAAGAATTCCCCCTTGTGTTCAGACCAGTGTTTCTAATATATATGGGAATGATTTTATGAATCCTTCAGGAATAACACAGGAACTCATAGCACACAGGGAAAAACCTTACAGATGTGATGAGTGTGGCAAGGCCTTTACTCACAGCTCAGACCTCAGGAGACATAAGAAAATTCATACAGGAAAGAAATTATTTAAATGTGATATATGTGACAAAGTCTTCAGCAAAAATTCAAAACTTGCTCGTCATCACAGGGTTCATACTGGAGAGAAACCTTACAAATGTGATGAGTGTGGCATGGCCTTTCGTGTAAAATCAACCCTTTTAAGTCATCAGACAGCTCATACTGGTGTGAAACCTTACAAATGTGATGAGTGTAGCAAGGCCTTTACTCACTGCTCATACCTCAAGAGACATAAGGAAATTCATACAGGAAAGAAATTATTTAAATGTGATATATGTAACAAAGTCTTCAGCCAGAATTCAAACCTTGCTCGTCATCAGACGGTTCATACTGGAGAGAAACCTTACAAATGTGATGAGTGTGGCAAGGCCTTTCGTTTAAAGTCAACACTTTTAAGGCATCAGACGGTTCATACTGGTGAGAAACCTTACAAATGTGATGAGTGTGGCAAGGCCTTTCGTGTAAAGTCAACCCTTTTAAGGCATCAGACAGTTCATACTGGAGAGAAACCTTACAAATGTGATGAGTGTGGCATGGCCTTTCGTGAAAAGTCAATGCTGTTAACTCATCAGACAGTTCATACTGGAGAGAAACCTTACAAATGTGATGAGTGTGGCAAGGCCTTTCGTCTAAAGGGAAACCTTTTAAGTCATCAGACAGTTCATACTGGAGAGAAACCTTACAAATGTGATGAGTGTGGCAAGGCCTTTTCTGTAAAGTCAAACCTTTTAAGTCATCAGACAGTTCATACTGGTGAGAAACGTTACAAATGTGATGAGTGTGGCAAGGCCTTTCGTCTAAAGGGAACTCTTTTAAGTCATCAGACAGTTCATACTGGAGAGAAACCTTACAAATGTGATGAGTGTGGCAAGGCCTTTTGTGTAAAGTCAACCCTTTTCAGTCATCAGACAGTTCATGCTGGAGAGAAACCTTACAAATGTGATGAGTGTAGTGAGGCCTTTTGTGTAAAGTCAACCCTTTTAAGTCATCAGACGGTTCATACTGGAGAGAAACGTTGCAAATGTGATGAGTGTGGCAAGGCCTTTCGTGTAAAGTCAACCCTTTTAAGTCATCAGACAGTTCATACTGCAGAGAAACCTTACAAATGTGATGAGTGTGGAAAAATCTTTCGTCAAGAACTACATCTTCAACTTCACTGGAAAATTCATACTGGAGAGAGACCTTTCAGATGTAATGAGTGTGGCAAGTTCTTCAGTCAAAATTCCCTCCTTAAAAAACATTGGAGAATACATATAGAGAAACCTTTCAAATGTTTCGAGTGTGGAAAATCCTTTACTCAGGTCTCAGCACTCACTAAACATCAGAAAATCCATACATGAGAGAAACTCATGTGAATGTGGTATATGGTAGAAGTCTTCAAATTTCAAAGTTCAAAATTCACACCCTACAGTTGCTCAGAGAATTCATCCTACTGAAAAACCATACAAATATCATGAGTGTGGTAACATTTTAGGCTTCATGAGAAAATTCATACTGGATAGAAGCCAGATATATATATATTTATTAGTCAGGTCTTTAGAACATGAATTCATTCTAGAAAGATTCCTCACCAATTTCACAAGTGTTTTAAAAAAATAAATAACCCTATCGTTAATCTTACCAATAATATCAGACTGTTTATCCTGGAGAAATCACACAGCAATGTAATGTGTGTGGCAAAGATCTTACCCCAAAGTCACAAAAAGGAACTCAGTGGAGCCCTACTTCCCAGACTCAGTGGTTGTGGCAAATCCTTTACCTTTTTCACTATATGTATTCTCTGATGACTTTAGTTCAGGTACTCAGCAATTGCAGTAAGTCCATATTTGAAGAGAAGCTATAGAGATCTTTTCGTGTAAAAGAAACCCGAATTCTAACTCAGCAAAGATGATTCTTTGGGAGAGTAATCCACTATCTTTTTGGTCTCCTGGCTTTCTGAATAAAGTCACTATTTCTTGCCCAACAAGTAGTCTCTCAGTTTATTGGCCTGTTGTGTCGTAAGCTCTAAGAGCTTGGCTTTGGTGATACATTGATCAAATGCATTTGCTACATGCGTTTCACAATGGTCTCTGGGAAGGAATCAATGAGATGAAGGGACTGACTTCATTAGATAGAATTCATTCACATCCATGTTCCCTAGAAAAACACACAGCCTGAATTACAAAATTCAATAGTGACTGTGAATTAGCAACAGGTAGGGAGAAAATAATGTAAAACTAGGACATGACTCATGGTCAGTAGGATCAGGAAGCCCTTCTGTACATAGTCCAGTCTGTTATAAAACATAATGTTCTACCAACTGACCTTGAACAGAGTACGCAAGATGTTAAAAGGCCTGGGCTTTTTGTAGGAGGAGAGGGACAGTTAGCAGGGACTGATGGTATGCTAGGAACAATGCGTAGGAATAGGGTCATATTCTCCATTGGATAGAAATAACTGTTGTATGTATGATTAAAGAAGAGTTACTCTTATTTGTGGAAATTGAAGACAGAGCTGTCATTGTCTTTGTAGACCGGGACCTGAGGAATGGATTTGACGAGAAGAAGGAAGCAGGGGACCCAACTCTCGAGTGAAACAAGGGTGCTTTATTTGCAAAAACGCATGTTTATATATCTTTATACAAGGCAGCTTTAGGCAGTAAAAACATGGAGGAAAAACAAAGCGAAGCAAATAACAGTCTTGAAAGGGCCAGAAAGCATTCCGTATCCTGTGGAAGAGGGGCATAACTGAACAGATTACCTTCAAGTAAAAGGTCACTGAAGGGAGTCACTGAATGGATTCCAAGCGATGCTTTCTCATGACCTCAGTCCTGAGAACTGCGTGCAGCTCTGCTCGTTCTTGTTTTCCAGGAACTGATAAAGAATAGAGTCCTTGAGAATCGGCACACAAAAGAAGGAAATATCATGTTGGATCCTTTAAAGTTGAATGTCCCCTGACAGTTCCCCCTTTTTTACTTTTTCATAATTGGGGATGACTGTAGATACTTGTGTGAAAAAGGCCCTGAGCAAGTGAGTTTGTTTAGTTTGGACAATTTTCGTTGAAAGGCATTGGTATGTTACAATTATAATCACCAGGATAATTATCAGTGTTATAGTTCCAGATCCAATACTATGTGTAATGCCTTGAAACCATCTTTGAGTGTCTAGCCCAGATTATTGATCAGCTAGCTGTTCAGCTAAGGTTTCCAAATTGTTGGAAGAGGGTAGACTCTTATAGAAGGTTTCAAGGATTTCCTTTTACAACAGTTGTACATTTAAGGAAGCATTATTATGCATATCTTGCAAATGAAATTTTTTTTTTCCCAATTGTAAGCACTATGGTTGAACCAAAGAGGAGTGATACAAAATTGAGTAGAATTCCAATCACAATTTAATAATGCTTGTTTTTGCAAATCTATTAATTGATCTCCAACACATTGGATGGCTGTTTTTTAATTCCTGAATTTTATCTTGAACTTTTTCATCTTTCTGAACCTGAGTGACTCATATAGTATGAACATCTTTAGTACAATTTTGAATAAAGTTTTGTATATGAATTGAAGTTTGTAAAGCAGTGTCTGTGACAGTGGCAGTGGTGCAAATGGCTATTAACCCCAAAATGCCAAGAATCAAGCATCTAATTAATCGCTTAGATCGTCAGAGTAATTTAGTTAGTAACTGGGACGCAAGTCTTGCCATAGGATCCTCTTTCCAGGGTCATTGGAGATCTGCTGGCAATCACAGAGTACGTCGAGATTGAAGACTCAAAAGGGATTTGTGTTTTTAGAGAAATAGAGGAATTAAGACAAGTATACAATTTGCAGTCTATACAAGTCACAAAATGTAAAGTCTTATTAAATTGTAAGTTTCCTATGGTGATAACGGAAGGGGAACGTAAACATAAAATATGAATGATTATAATGGAAGAAATAGTTACTATGACTATGACTGGTCCCTGTGAAATATCTAGTCCAGGTTCCGAGTGTTCAGTATTTGTAGCAAGTTTCCAGATGTCCCGTTGTTCAGGGCCAATTTGTTTATTAAGGACAATTTGAGGGCGAGGAGGTGCCATTCCACCATCAAGCCAGCCAAGGAGTCCTTTGTCGTGGAAGTGTTCCATTGAACTGTTGATAATCTTCCATGTTACTTGAGTAACATAATCACACATAGTTAATATCATCTGAGCAGTTCGATAACCAGCATACCATAGGGTCCCCAATCAACAATGGTGTAATTGGGCACAAACATGAATTTCCATGATTTAGCTTGACATCTATCTCAATAAACAGGAGTACATTTAAAGTCTTTATAAGTAAACCCCTTGCATTCCAACTTTGTCCTTGTCCTAGAGTGCTGGTAGTATTGACATGGTTCTCATAAAAGGACAGGCCAGTAAACAGTCTAAACAATGTGTGGAAGTTCTTTTTTGGAGGCAGGATGAAAGCCCACGTTTGTCGACTAACATTAATACATAATTCTGCTGGGCCCATGCATAGAGGAAGGATTTTATAGCCTAGAGGAATGTTAATCTTCCTTCATCCTCAGGATGAGAGGGCCCCTCCAAGCTCCAAAGAGGAGGCATATGTACTGAGTCATTAGTGGATACAACCGGTCCTATATCTGTCCATTTGACAACCTGCAGTAAAGGGGGGTTAGGTATATAAGCCCAATAAGTGTGATTAATCAAGTCAGCCTGAGCGGGGGAAGCAAAAGCAAGCATAACTACAAAAATATTTTTAGGATTCCGAGGCATTCCCTGTTGAGAAACCAGATTTTCAGCTTGATTAGTAACGGTTTTTATCTGTCCCCAAGTGGGGCAGTACATAAGGTTGATGACCTTGAGTGCAGCGTTTCTTGGAAATTTTCAAATCGCCTTGGCTTGTACTGGAAACTCCTCCTCCTTGGGATTTCACCGTTTCTTCTCTATCTTGAATGCTGGTGGCTCCCCTGGGGCAGATCTTCCGAAGAGGGAGCCAACTGACTTCGTTGGGTCCATCTGGAGAAATCCAAGCATACCTCTTTCCCTGTAATATTAATTTTCCATATTTCCATTGTTTAGTCAACCTGTCTTGATACCAAATGGGCAGAGGAAGAGAGGTATCCTTCAGTGCCTCAAAATGATTTTCTGCTTTGTCAAAGTATCCCCTTGTGGCAAGTTTAAAAATTTTAAGCAACTAAACCTGTATTAACTATAATTATAGGATTAAAGAGTATATTGCGTTGGAATCTGTTGGGGTCCTTTAATGGACCGAAACCTGCAGTCCAGAGTTGTCGATAAAAAAGAGAAAGAGAAAGAAAGACACAGGCACCCAAACTCTGATGGAGCAAAGGTGCTTTAATGATCTTTCTGTGAGTGTATATATGCTGTTGTACAAGAAATTTCTTTTGATAGAAATCAGAAAACCAAATGTACAGCAACCATTACCAAGGGAACAAGGGATTAATAATGGTCACAAGGTCAGGAGACAATCCATATCTCAAGAAAGAGGATTGAGACTAAGCAGTTTTGTTGTAAGGAGAATGTTTACTGAAGGCGTTTCAAGCCTGTGTCATCCTATGACCTCAGTCCTGGGAGTGGTGTGCTGTTCCACTGGTTTCTGACAACAGAAACTGATAAGGAACAGAGGATTTATGAGGAACAGCACGTTGGAATCCTGTTAAACATTCGCTGACAATTCCCACTTATTTATAATATTTGTAAAAGGGTTCTTAGCATTTGAGTTTGTTTAGTTCTAACAATTTTGCATGAAGGCAATGGTGAATGACAAATATAATTGTCAAGACAATCACCAAAATTACAGTTCCAGACCCAGTGCTGTGAGTAATGCTTTGAAACCATTTGCGTGGGTCTAACCCAGATCATTGATCAGCTATTTGTTCAGCTAAAGTTTGCAAATTAGTGGAGGAGGGCAGATTTTTAGAAAAGGTTTCAAAGATTTCTTTTTGTAATAATTGTACATTCAGAGAGGCATTATCATGTATGTTTTGTAAATGAAATTTGACTTGTTCCCCGTTCTAGGTACTATTGTTGAATTGAACAGGTGTAACACAAAATTGAGTAGAGTTCCAGTCACATTTTAGCATCACCTGTTTTTGTACATCTATTCATTGATCTCCAACCCAGTTGATGACTAATTTTAGCACCTGTATTTCATCTTGAATATCCTCATCTATCTGAGCCTGAGTGGTGCACATAGTATGAGCATCTTTAGTCCAATTTTGGATAAAATTATGTGTTTGAATTGAGGTTTGTAAAGCAATGCCAGTGATGGTAGCAGTGGTGCAAATAGCTATTAATCCCAAAATACCAGGAATCAGCCATCCAATGAATCGTCTAGATCACTGGAGCAGTTTAGTAAGTAACTGGGAAGCAAGTCCAGCCATGGGGCCTTCTTCCCAGGGCTGCTGGAGATTTATTGGTAACCACAGACTGTCGAGATTGAAGAATCAAAAGGGATTCATTTCTTAAGGAAACAGAAGAGTTAAGATGAGTAGTCTTATTGAATTGTAAACTTCCTATAGCTAGAACAAAAGAAGGGGAACGCAAGCTTGTATGAAATATGATTGATTATAACAAAAGAAATAGTTTCTGTGACTACGAGTAGTCCCTGTGAAATGTCCAGTCCAAGTCCCAAGTTCTTAGGTGCTCGGTGCTTGCAGCAAATTTCCAGGTGTCCCATTGTTCAGGCCCAATCTGGTTATGGAGGACTGTTCGAGGACACGGTGGGTTCCATTCCACCGTCAAGCCACCTAAGAAGTCCTTTGTCATGGTATTGTTGCACTATAGTGTTACTAACCTTCTATGCTACTTGAGTAGCATAGTCACACGCATTGCTGTTAATATCGTCTGAGCAGGTAGATAACCACATACTGTGGCGTCCCCAATCGGCAATTGTATGATTAGCCACAAACATTAATTTTCCTGATTTGGCCTGACACTTGTCCCAACGATCCGGAGTATATTTAAAGTTCTTATTAGTAAACCCTTTGCATAATGTTCTTTGTTCTTTCTCTAACTCTTTCCGTAAAGTTTCATTAGTATAAACATGGTTCTAGGACAAAGAAAGGGCAGTAAATAATCTAAGCAACATCCCAAAGTCCTCTTTTGGAGGCAGGGCAAAAGCCCAAGTTTGTCTGCTATCGTTTATGCATAATTTTGCTAGGCCCATAGACAAAGGAGGGGCTTCCCCCGTGGCTCAGAGGTTAAAGCGTCTGCCTGGAATGCGAGAGACCTGGGTTCGATCCCTGGGTCGGGAAGATCCCCTGGAGAAGGAAATGGCAACCCACTCCAGTACTCTTGCCTGGAGAATCCCATGGAGGGAGGAGCCTGGTAGGCTACTAGTCCATGGGGTCGCAGAGTCGGACACAACTGAGCGACTTCACTTTCACTTTCATACACAAAGGAAGGACTTCATAACCTAGAGAGATATTAGTTTCCCTTCTTCAGGGTGTGAGGGCCCTTTAAGGCTCCAGGGAGAAGGCATATGTATGGAGTCATTGGTTAATACAATGGGTCCTTTCTCAGTCCATTCTACAACCTGAAGTAAAGGGGGGTTGGGTATGTAAGCCCAGTGTGATTGATTAGTTCAGCTTGAGTTGGGGGGCACCAGCAAGGAAAGCAAGCAGGGCTACAAAAATATTTTCAGGACTCTGAGGCATTTCTCTTTTGAAAAACCAGATTTTAGCTTGATTAGTAAGGGTTTTTATTTCTTCCCCAAGACAGGAGATGATAAGTTTGATGCCGCCGAGGGCGGTGCTTTCTGGGGATCTTTAGAGCCACCATGGTCTGTATTGGAATTTCTTCCTCCTGGGGTTTTTGTTGTCTCATTTCTATGTTGAAGGCCGGGGCCCCCCTTGGGTCAGCTCTTCCAAAGAGGAAGCCATGTGAGTTTTTTGGATCCATCTGGGGAAATACAAGCATACTCCTCTTTCTATAACATTAATTTCCCATATTTCCATTGTTCATTCAACCTGTCTTTGTACCAAATGGGCTGAGGAAGAGACGAGTCCTTCAATTCCTCGAAATGTTTTTCTGCTCGTGTCAAGATATCTCCTTGCAGTCAGTTTAAAAAATTTAAAACAAAGCTATATTAACAATAGTTACAGGCTTAAAGAATATATTGCGTTGGAATCTAGTAAAGTCTGCTCTGGATAAGGAAAATAAGTGTCCTGTGTATTCCCCCGTATTTAATTTTTCATTTGTAGTTTCCGTGTGTAATGTGTTTGTTTAACTGTGTCTTGTGTTTGTGGATTATAAGAAATGTCTGTAATCTGTTTAATAGAGAATGAATGTAAAAATTGTTTGAAATGCTTAGAAATACAGGCAGGGTCATTGTCTGTTTTTATAGAATTAGGTGTTCTCATTATTGCAAAATAAGCTAACACGTGGGTTATAACGTGTAGTTTCATCTCCGAGAGCTGTGGCCCATATAAAAGAAGAATTTGTATCGATTGAGACATGCAGGAAGTAAGAGGAAGAAAGTTCAGAGCAATGAGTTCCATCCATTTGCATAAAATTCTCTTTCATTTGTCAGAAACCTTTTTTATATGTTTGTATTCATCATTATGGCAAATATATATTTATTAATAGTGTAAAATCTCTTCAGCTTTTCTGTAAGAAAAACTTTTTGTAAGAGGAAGTTAGTGTTCAGTAATTAATGTTCTAAAATCTTAGTTTATTTGGAAATGACCTACTATTTAATAAACTTTTATTATTTCATTTCGTACAATTTTATGAATTTAAGTTAACCCAGTCCTAAGAGATTACTTTAGGTAGACATTTTGAAAATATAATTATTTTTATTAGAGTTTCATTTATATATTTATATATATATACAAAGAGTTACATTTTTGTTGACAGTTTACCTTAAATCTAGGCACAATGAAAGTATTATATAATGATGATTTAAGACATGTCTTAATTAGATTAGCAAACAATTATATTTAAATAAACATATTTAATATTGAATATTTTTCAGTTCACATGAACTTGAATTTAAATAGAGCTCATTAATTTCATATTATCCAAAAACAAAGACATACGTTGAGACATAGATAATTTTAGATAGAGTTTTCCACTTGACGTTTAAAATATCTTTTTGATATATATATGTGTGTATGTGTGTGTGTATATATATATATATATTTTTTTTTTTTTTCTTTTTCCTGAGTTTCACCAATTTGTTTATGGCTGGAGTCCCAGATAGAGTGGGCTGTGTATCCCAAGGACATGATAAGAGTTAACTTTAGATTTTTTCTTAGGCCCGTTTTTGTTTCTCAGGCAGAATTGGAGCTCCAAAAAAGTATTTTAACAAGTTAACCTTTTCCTAACTGCACATGTAAGAAGAACCAGTTTTGCAATTTCAAAAAAGATTTTATTTTAATCAATTTTTTTCTGGAGTCTAAAGAATGAATATCATGGCCATTCAGTGTCAAAAATATCACTTCTTTTTGTAGTTACAGTATATTATTAATGATATATGCATGAGGGAATTGCTGTCACATTGGATGTAAAGTCTTGGCTACAAAATTTTGACAACTAGGACTGTTAAGTATACCTTGAGGTAACACAGTCTATTGAAATCTTTTATGAGGCCCGATGTGATTAGGAAAAGGGAGAGAGAAAGTAAATCTCTCTTGGTCTAAAGGGTGTAAAGTGAAGTCACTCAGTCATGTCTGACTCTTTGTGACCCCATGGCTGTAGCCTACCAGGATCTTCTGTCCATGGCATTTTCCAGGTAAGAATACTGGAGTGGATTGCCATTTCCTTCTCCAGAGGATCTTCCTGATCCAGGGATCGAACCCAGGTCTTCCTCACTGTAGGCAGACACTTTACTGTCTGAGCCACCAGGGAAGTCAAAAGGTGTAAAACGGTGTAAAGGTATATTTAAAAATCAATTTTGTAAATCAGTAATAATGTGCCAATTTTGAGGAACAGTAGTAGGGGATGGGATCCCTGGTTGTAGTGCACCCATGGGATTCATAGATGCATTAACTTTTCTAAGGTCTATTAAGAGATGTCTATTAAGGATTATGGCAAATGAATGTAACTCATTTCCCTGAACTTTCTCCATCTTCTTTCCTACATGTCTGTATCAACACAAATTCTTTTATATGGGCCACCCCTCTTCGAGGTGAGGCTACACGGCACGTTATAATCCACCCATTAGCTTGTTTTGCCATAATGGGAAGTCCCAACTCTATAAAAACAGACAATTGCCCTGCCTATACTTCTAGGCAATTCAAACAATTTTTACAATCTTTTTCTATTCAACATATTACAGGCATTCCTTACAATCCACAAGCACAGGGCATAGTTGAACGAGCACATCGAACACTGAAACTACAAATAAAAAAATTAAAAAGGGGGAATACACAGGAACATTTCTATCTTCCTTATCCAGAGCAGATTTTACTAGATCTCAACACTGTATACTCTCTAGTCCTATAACTATTGTTAATGCAGCTTTATTTGTTTTAAATTTTTTAAACTTACCTCAAGTAGACATCTTGACACGAGCAGAAAAACCTTTCGAGGAATTAAAGGATACCTCTCTTCCTCTGCCCATTTGGTATCAAGATGGGCTCACTAAGCAATGGAAATTTGGGAAATTATCTTACAGGGAATGGGGTATGCTTGTATTTCTCCAGATGGATCCAGCGAACTCAATTGGCATCCTCTTCAAATGATCTGCCCCAGGGGAGCCTCCAGTGTTCAAAATAAAGACGAAAAAACAAAACCTCGGGAGAAAAATATTCCAATAAATGTCATGGCGGCTCTAAATATCTTCAAGAAGCATCGCCTTTGATGTCATCGACCTCATGATCTCCCTACGTGGGGACAAATAAAAACCCTTACTTATCAAGCTGAAAATCTGGTTTCTCAACATAAAATGCCTCGGAATCCAGAAAAGATTTTTGTTGCTATGCTTGCTTTGCTTGCTTTTGCTTCCCCTGCTCAAGCTGAATTAGTTAATCATACTTATTGGGCCTATATACCCAACCCCCCTTTACTGCAGGTTGTAGAATTGGCAGATAAAGGACCGATCGTATCCACAAATGACTCAGTACATATGGAGGGCCCCTTTCATCCTGAGGAAGAAGGGAGATTAATTAATAATTCTCTAGGGTATGAAGTCCTTTCTCTCTGCATGGGTCCAGCAGAATTATGCATTAACATTAGCCGACAAACATGGGCTTTCATTCTGCCTCCAAAGAAGAAGTTTCAGACATTGCTTGGACTGTTTACTGCCCTTTCTTTCTATGAGAACCATGTCAACACTACTGAAACTCTAAGAAAAGGACAAAAATCATTATGCAAAGGGTTTACATGTAAGAACTTTAAATATACTCCTGTCCATATATATATATAAATATATATATCAAAGGTGATGCTTCTTGAAGATTTTTAGAGCCACCATGACATTTATTGGAATATTTTTCTCCTGAGGTTTTGTTTTTTCATCATATATATATATACATATATATATATATATATATGAATATACAGATATCAAGCTAAATCAAGGAAATTAATGTTTGTGGCCAATTACACCATTGTTGGTTGGAGACCCCATGGTATGTGGTTGTCTAACTGTTCAGATGATATTAATAGCACTGTCTGTGATTATGCTATTCAAGTAGCATAGAAGGTTACTGATACTATGATGGAACATTACCATCAAAGGACTTCTTGGCTGGCTTGATGGTTAAATGGCACCCCTTCACCCTCGAATCGTCCTCAAGAAACAGATTGGGCCTGAACAATGGGACATCTGGAAACTTGCCACAAGCACCGAAGAACTTGGACTTGGACTGGATATTTCATGGGGACCAGCTGTAGTCCTAGTAACTATTCCTTTCGTTATAATCATTCATATTTCATACAAGTTGTGTTCCCCTTCCTTTTGTTATAGCTATAGGGAACTTGCAGTTTAATAAGACTTTATGTTCTGTGACTTGTATAGATTGCAAATTGTATACTTGGCTTAATTCCTCTATTTCTCTAAAAACACAAATCCCTTTTGATTCTTCAATCTCGACATAATCTGTGGTTGCCAGTAGATCTCCAACGACCCTGAGAAGAGGGTCCCATGGCAGGACTCGCCTCCCGGTTACTTACTAAATTACTTCGATGATCTAAACGATTTATTGGATGGTTAATTCTTGGCAATTGGGGATTCACTGCCATTTGCACTACTACAGCTGTTGCAGGCATTTCTTTACAAGCCTCAGTTCAAACACACAACTTTATTCAAAATTGGAGCAAAGTTGCGCATGTTATGTGGACCACTCAGGCTCAGATAAATGAGGAAGTTCAAGATGAAATACAGGAAATAAAAACAGCCATCCAATGAGTCGGCAATCAATTAATAGATTTACAAAAACAAGTTATACTAAAATGTGACTGGAATTCTATTCAATTTTGTATTACCGTGTTTGGTTCAACTATAGTGCCTACTATTGGGAACAAATCAAATTTGTTTTGCAAGACATACATGATAATGCTTCCTTAAATGTACAATTATTACAAACGGAAATCTCTGAAACCTTCTCTAAGAGTCTACCTTCTTCCAACAATTTGGAAACCTTAGCAGAACAGCTAGCTGATCAATTATCTGGGCTAGACCCTCGAGGATGGTTTCAAAGAATTACATGTAGTATTGGATCTGGAGCTATAATGCTGGTAATTATCCTGATGATTATATTTGTAGTATACTGATGCTTTTCAACTAAAATTGTTCAAAGGAAACAAACTCAATCGGTCAGGGCCTTTTTCACAAAAAGTATCTACAGTCACCCCCAAATATGAAAAAATAAAAACGGGGGAATTCTCAGGGGACGTTCAACTTTAAGGGATCCAATATGTTGCATTTTCTTCCTTTGTGTGCCATTTCTCAAGACTCTGTGTTCCTTATCAGTTCCTAGAAAACAGGAACGAGCAGAGCTGCACACAGTTCTCAGGACTGAGATCATCAGAAATAGCACCTGCTTCAATTCCCTTTAGTGACCTTTTACTTATAGGACTATCCATTTTCTTGCAACTGATGGAATTTCATTCTTAATGGCTGAGTAATCATTTTTATTGAAGATATATAAGCATGCGTTTCTGAAAATAAAGTACCCTTGTTTCACTTGAGACTTGGGTCCCCCGCATCCTTCTTTTGCCTTCTTTTCGTCAACTCTAGTCCCCAGGGCCCAGTCTGTAAAGTTATATGTAGTTTCAGTGTGTGATGTGCTCATTCTGCTATGCACTATGCTTGTGGATTATAAGGAATAACTGTAATATGTTTAATATAAAATGATTGTAAAAATTGAATAGCCTAGAAATATATGTAGGGCCATTGTCTGCTTTTATAGAACTAGGTGTTCCCATTATTGTAAAGCAAGTTAATAGGTGGTTTATAACATGTGTAGCTTTACCTCGGGGAGGTGTGGCCCATATAAAAGAAGAATTTGTATCGATTGAGATACGTAAGACAGAAGAGGGAGAAAGTTCAGGGCAATGAGTTACATGCATTTGCCATAGTTCATTGGGTTGTAATCCTCAAGAACTGATACTTTGTGCAAAGGGTCGAAGATGTAGGGGCCTACAAGTAGAGATATTATTAATGATTTCTTTAGCAAGTCGGTATGGAATTTTCCAAATTTGATGAAATGAGCCAGCATTATTGTATAATAGAGCATGATGCTCTTCAGGAGTAACAGACAATTTTATCAGCTTGTTCATTATCATGAACCATCAGGCCAGGACGACAAGAATGTGTTTGAATATGGGTCCTTTGAATAAAAGTTATGACCAACCTAGATAGCATATAGAAAAGCAGAGACATTGCTTTGCCAACAAAAGTCCCTCTAGTCAAGGCTATGGTTTTTCCAGTGGTGACATATGGATGTGAAAGTTGGACTGTGAAGAAGACGGAGCACCGAAGAACTGATGCTTTTGAACTGTGGTGTTGGAAAAGACTCCTGAGAATCCCTTGGACTGCAAGGAGATCCAACCAGTCCATTCTAAAGGAGATCAGTCCTGGGTGTTCTTTGGAAGGAGTGATGCTAAAGCTGAAACTCCAGTACTTTGACCACCTCATGCGAAGTGTTGACTAATTGGGAAAGACTCTGATGGTGGGAAGGTTTGGGGGCAGGAGGAGAAGGGAACGACAGAGGATGACATGCCTGGATGGCACCACCTACTCAATGGACATGAGTTTGAGTGAACTCCAGGAGTTAGTGATGGACAGGGAAGTCTGGCGTACTGCAATTCATGGGGTCATAAAGAGTCAGACACGACTGAGTGACTGAACTGAACTGAATATAAATGGGGTATGTGTGGTTCTTAACAATAATTGTAGTTCAAGAAAACGTTGTTGGATAATAGATTGATTAGAATTTATGGTAGAAGTTTCTATATTTCTTAATACAAAAACTAAATATAAGGAGTCAGAAACTATATTAATAGGATAGGTATGTAGGTGAATAACCTGAATGAGAGCATCTAATTCGTTCTGTTGAGCAGAGTGAAATTTAGTGTAAAAGATTTTATATTCTTTGAGAGAACAAAATGAGGCTTCAGTGTTTTTAGTCCCATCTATATATAAAACATCAGTTTGAGGTATAGGTTGTGATATGACAATGTGAGAGAGAATAAATTCAGTATTTTTGAAGAAATTCCAGAGTTTGTTAGAAGGATAATGAAATGAAATTTCTCCAAATTATTCCAGAAAGGCTATTTTGAAATCAGTAGTCGTTTGTACTGTGTTTTCGAATTGAGATTTATTAATAGGTACTCCAATTTTATGAGGATCAGAGCCAATTAGAGTCTTAGCTCTCTTTCTTCCATTGATAATGATTAGCATGATCAAATCAAGACAGGGTGAAAGTGACTTTGTCCCTCTAAAATGAATATGGATCCATTCTATTGTGTATTCTTGTTGGGTAAGAAGTCTTGTGGGAGATTGAAGAGAGGGGAGTATAAATAATTCTAGAGGGAAATTAAGTGTAATATGAGTAAGAAATTGCTTTTGCAATTTATTTTGTATTAAACAGTTTTTCTCATGCCTCTTGTGAAAGTGAATGAGGGCTATTTAAATCGGGATCTCTTTTTAAAGTGTTCAGTAAATTAGTTGATAATCTGTAATGTCTAAAGAGGGTCTAATCCAATTTATATCACCTAAAAGTTTTTGAAAATCGTTCAAGGTTGATAACTTATTAATATGAATCTGTGTTAGTTGGGGAGTAATATGTTGTCTATTAACAACAAATCTTAAGTAATATTAAGGTGTTGATGTTTGAATCTTTTCAGGGGCAATGATTAATTTAGAAGGTTTTAAGCATTGTTGAGCTATGTGAAACATCTGTTGAGTTTCTAAAATAGATGGAGCTGAAGACAATATATCATCCATATAATTAATAACAAGAAAGTCAGGAAATTGTTTTCTCACAGATTCAAGGGCTTTGGCTACATAATATTGACACATGATGGGAAATTCATCATTCCTTGAGGCAACACAGTCCATTAATACCGTTTATGACGCCTGATATGATTATGATAGGGAAGAGAGTGTCAGTTCAGTTCAGTCGCTCAGTCGTGTCTGACTCTTTGCGACCCCATGAATCGCAGCATGCCAGGTCTCCCTGTCCATCACCAACTCCCAGAGTTCACTCAGACTCACGTCCATCGAGTCAGTGATTCCATCCGGCCATGTCATCCTCTGTCGTCCCCTTCTCCTCCTGCTCCCAATCCCTTCCCAGCATCAGAGTCTTTTCCAATGAGTCAACTCTTCGCATCAGGTGGCCAAAGTACTGGAGTTTCAGCTTTAACATCATTCCTTCCAAAGAACACCCAAGACCGATCTCCTTTAGAATGGACTGGTTGGATCTCCTTGCAGTCCAAGGAACTGTCAAGAGTCTTCTCCAACACCACAGTTCAAAAGCATCAATTCTTCAGTGCTCAGCTTTCTTCACAGTCCAACTCTCATATCCATACATGACTACTGGAAAAACCATAGCCTTGAATAGATGGACCTTAGGAGCCTCTGATTTCTATTTTGTAAGAGGCCACTCTGTTCATCTCCAAGGCAAACCATTCAATATCACAGTTATTCAACTCTATGCCCCAACAAGTAACGATGAAGAAGCTGAAGATGAATGGTTTTATGAAGACCTACAAGACCTTTTAGAACTAACACCCAAAAAAGATGTCCTTTTCATTATAGGGGACTGGAATACAAAAGTAAGAAGTCAAGAAACACCTGGAGTAACAGGCAACTTTGGCCTTGGAATGCGGAATGAAGCAGGGCAAAGACTAATAGAGTTTTGCCAAGAAAATGCACTGGTCATAGCAAACACCCTCTTCCAACAACACAAGAGAACACTCTACATATGGACATCACCAGATGGTCAACACCGAAATCAGGTGGATTATATTCTTTGCAGCCAAAGATGGAGAAGCTCTATACAGTCAACAAAAACAAGACTGGGACCTGACTGTGGCTCAGATCATGAACTCCTTATTACCAAATATAGACTCAAATTGAAGAAAGTAGGGAAAACCGCTAGACCATTCAGGTATGACCTAGCTTAAATCCCTTATGATTATACAGTGCAAGTGAGAAATAGATTTAAGGGCCTTGATCTTATAGATAGAGTGCATGATGAACTATGGAATGAGGTTCATGACATTGTAGAGGAGATAGGGATCAAGACCATCCCCATGGAAAAGAAATGCAAAAAAGCAAAATGGCTGTCTGCAGAGGCCTTACAAATAGCTGTGAAAGGAAAAGAAGCAAAAAGCAAAGGAGAAAAGGAAAGTTATAAACATCTGAATGCAGAATTCCTAAGAATAGCAAGGAGAGATAAGAAAGCCTTACTCAGCGATCAATGCAAAGAAATAGAGGAAAAGAACAGAATGGGAAAGACTAGAGATCTCTTCAAGAACATTAGAGATACCAAGGGAACATTTCATGCAAAGATGGGCTCGATAAAGGACATAAATGGTCTGGACCTAACAGAAGCAGAAGATATTAAGAAGAGGTAGCAAGAATACACAGAAGAACTGTACAAAAAAGATCTTCACAACCCAGATAATCACGATGGTGTGATCACTCATGTAGAGCCAGACATCCTGGAATGTGAAGTCAAGTGGGCCTTAGAAAGCATCACTATGAACAAATCTAGTGGAGATGATGGAATTCCAATTGAGCTGTTTCAAATCCTGAAAGATGATGCTGTGAAAATGCTGCATTCAATATGCCAGCAAATTTGGAAAACTCAGCAGTGGCCACATGCCAAGGTCCAGCCCCGGTGAATCCAGGGTGATTCGAAGGTGGGGACAAAGCCAGCGTCCTTGCTAAAATACATATTTAATTTCAGATATATAGAGAGATTAGAAATGGATAGTGTAGTAGGAAAATTAGTGGAGAAAAAGAGGCTGAATAACTTGGTTTATGTGGAATACCAATCACCACCTACGTAGGCCACAGGTGTCTTTCTGTTCTCCCGAAGGAGCGGAGGCACTGAGGCCTCCCCTGTCCAATCTTAGAAGGAAGCCCAGGCAAAATTAGCAGGCTTGGTGAGTACCCACATTCCAGATGGGAATTCAGCCAGAAAAACGGGGAGCAAGAAAGAAATGACATGGGGGAATCAGTCTTTCCAGAAACTGATCCCATTTCTTTATTTTTTAGGTTTGCTTATATACCTTTTATTATACATAGGGATGAATACAGAGGCACGGGGGGGTCAGCAGTCCTGACCTTTATCAAAATCAGGTGCTTTACATAAAAAAAGGTCTTAGGGGTTTTACATCATCTTCTGGCCATGAGGCCTGCTGACATTTATGACCCTTTCTTTCTGATAACCAAAAAACTTATTTTTTCCAAGGGTGTTTTTCTTAAACTAGGCACTACCCTCCAAATAAAGTTGCATTCCTATAGGGTGAGGGTGTAGTGAGTTACAATCAAGAAAAGAATTTATTTAACCCAAGGTTAACATGATTAATCTTAAAGGTTAATACTTATTTCTCCTATATACTAGTTATATTCTTTATAAGAGCAGGGAATATGGAGATTTAGCAGCAATCATCAGCCCAACAAATGAAAATCCTTTTACTAATGTTCCCCTTAAGATCTGTTTAGTCTTAGGATAGTGATAAAGTTATATTTTTACATAGCAAGGACACAGTGATTTATAACAAAGTACAGTGATCTATAACAAAAGAGAAAATTCAGTAACTCAAAATGTCTAGTATTGCTAACCTTAAAAACTACTATATTTCCTTTTCTATATTCCAAATACATTGATTAATATATTCCCAGGTGCCTAAGGATATGGAGGCCTGGCAGCAATCATTGACTCAACAATGAGAAAAGCCCTATGCTAATTAAGACTCTCAAAATACTCCAAACTCTCTGCTGTTTATGGTTGAGAGGTAGTAAACAATCACATGTGGCCAGAGTGGCAGGAGTATGGATAATCCTGTCACACAAGCTAGTTTGCCAGAGAGGTTTGACCTGAGACACCCTTGTCACAGGCAGGGCAGGGAATTAGCAGCAATTATTGACACAACAAATGAAAAACCCTTCACCAATATAATTCCTAACCAACCCACTATACTAATAATTTCTAACTTCCCAAAAGAATTTGCCTTTAGTAAGTCTAAAACATCTCATGCCTCTCAGGTTGGGAGGCTGTGAACAATCACATGTGACCAGATGAACCTGTACAGGCGGGCCAGATAACCTTCAGAGGAGTTCATAAGTTGAAACACTCTTGTCACGCCCAGGAATTTTTATTGACTTGGAGCTGCATGTTTACTCCTTCTCCGAGAGAACCAGTGGGGAACAGCCCCCCATAAAGTCAGAGGTGTAGGCGAGAGCATGAAACAGTAAAGTAGATAGACTCTGGTTTGGGGGGTAGATGCTCAGGAACAGGGGGTTTCCTGAGGCTTGATCACGCCTTTGCGTATGCCAAGCCTCCTTCCTCATGACCTTTGCCATGGACGGAGTTCCTCACACTGGCTCCCGGCAGTGTGGGAAGGAGCAAGTGTGAGCCTCTGGTTGAGCCCCAGTTTAGTGGTGTGACCAAGTTCAAGCTCACTCTGTTCCCCGTAAGACAAGCCAGTGATTCAGAGTGACTGTCATGGTCCGTGCACAGCTTGAAAAAGGATTTCCAGACATGAGGCCGAAAGGGAGGAGAATAAAGTTTATTAGACTGGATGACAGTGTTAGCACTGCAGGTCAGCTCAAAGGAGAGTGGAACGCTTTCCCAGGCTTGCAGCCCTAAGTTTTATAGCCCTAAGACAGAGAAAATTCCTACTGGAATGGTAGCATTAGGTGATTGCTTATGAGGCTGTTGTTATTCAGTCACTCAGTCATGGCCCACATTTTGCAATCCCATGGAGTGCAACAAGCCAGGTTTCCCTGTCCTCCACCATGAACCAGAACTTGCTCAAACTCTTGTGCATTGACTCAGTCTTGCCATCCAACGATCTCATTCTCTGTTGTCCACTTCTCCTCCTGCCTTCAGTCTTTCCCAGCATCAGGGTCTTTGCTAATGAGTCAGCTCTTTGTATCAAGTGGCTAAAGTATTGGAGTTTCAGCTTCAGCATCAGTCCTTCCAATGAATATTCAGGACTGATTTCCTTTAGGATGGACTGGTTGGATCTTCTTGCATCCAAGGTACTCAAAACAGTCTTCTCCAACACAAAGTTCAAAAGCATCAATTCCTTGGCTCTTATCTTTCTGTATATTTCAACTGTCACATCTATGTATGACTACTGGAAAAACTATATCTGTGACTATACTGATCTTTGTTGGCAATATAATGACTTTGCTTTTTAATATTCTGTCTACGTTTGTCATAGCTTTTCTTCCAGTGAGCAAACGTGTTTGAATTTCATGGCTGTGGTCAGCATCTACAGTGATTTTGGAGCCAAGAAAATAAAGTCTGTCACTCTTTGCACTGTTTCCCCATTTATTTCCCATGAAGTCATGGGACCTGATGCAGTCAAATCAACAAATGTCTTTAAAAAAGAACTCAGAAGTGTTTGGGAGAAGTCAATGGCACCCCACTCCAGTACTCTTGCCTGGAAAATCCCATGGATGGAGGAGCCTGGTAGGCTGCAGTCCATGGGGTCACAAAGAGTCGGACATGACTGAGCGACTTTCCTTTCACTTTTCACTTTCATGCGTTGGAGAAGGAAATGGCAACCCACTTCAGTGTTCTTGCCTGGAGAATCCCAGGGACAGGGGAACCTGGTGGGCTGCCGTCTCTGGGGTCGCACAGAGTAAGACACGACTGAAGTGACTTAGCAGCAGTAGCAGAAGTGTTTATTAGATGCTGAGTCTGTGGTTCTTTTGTTCTAACCATTAGGTGCTTGAGCCTTTCTCTTGTGTGTCACTGGGGTCTGGGAGACTTCAGCTTTTCTATCAACAAGAGACAGAAGAGAAAGACATATATTATATGGTATCACTTATCTGTGGAATCTAAACAAAGGGAACAAATGAACTTCTCTACAAAACAGGAATAGAGAGGTGCTTACATACAAAACAACGTATGGTTATCAGGGCGTGAGAGGTGAAGGAATAAATTGGGGGATGTGGATTAACATACCTTTCACTTCATCTCACTACTATGGACAAAGTGAATAAGGAATGAGGACCTATAGCACAGGGACTTCTATTAAATACTCTGTAATGAGCTATATGGAGAAAAGAACCTTAAAAAGAATGGATATATGTATATGTATTCTGTTGTTCCCTTGCTCAGTGGTGTCCAGAGTTTGCAACCCTATGGACTGCAGCATGCCAGGCTTCCCTGTCCTTCGTTGTCTCTTGGAGTTTACTCAAATTCATGTCCATTTTGTCAGTGATGCTATCTAACCATCCTCTGTCACCCCCTTCTCCTCTTGCCCTCAGTCTTTCCAGATCATTGTCTTTTCCAATGAGTCTGATATTTGCATCAATTGGCCAAAGTATTGGAGCTTCAGCATCAGCATCAATCCTTCCAGTGAATATTTAGGGTTGATTTACTTTAGGATTGACTGGTTGATCCCCTTGTTGTCCAAGGGACTCTCAAGATTCTTCTCTATCACCACAATCCAAAAGCATCAATTCTTTGGTCAACTTTGTTTATGGACCGACTCTCACATCTCTACCTGCTACTGGAAAAACAACAGCTTTGACATTAGGGACCTTCGTTGGCAAAGTGATACCTTTGCTTTAAAATACACTGTCTACTTTTATGATACCTTTCCTCTCGAGGAGCAGGCCGTCTTTTCATTTCCTGACTGCAGCCACCTTCAGCAGTGAGGCCCGGCCGTCGCCCCCCGGCCACCTCATCCTCCCACTATCCCTACGCAGGCCTGACTTCTCTCAGGCCCGCGCCCCTGACCGTCGGGCTCCGCTCGGGCCCGCCTCCAGGCCGGTCCGCCTTTTCACTGCGCGTGCGCAGAACGTCACACACCCGGAAGCGGAGAGCAGCGAGCAGAGGTCTCAGCGCAAAGTGATTTTCTCTTTTTCTAGTCAAGTCTTCCTCTCGCAGTTGTCTTTCCTCTGTACCGTGGGTTGAGGGTCCCTGCTGCATCTAAATCTCCGCTCCCGTCCCACCACCCCCAGCAAATTCAGATGTCCCTGTGTGGCGAAGAGGCGCCTCCATTTTGCTTTAAACTCGCTCTGAAGCGGATGCCTGCGTTTGAACCCTGAGACGCCTCGTTTCGCAACTCTTTGCTGCTTAAAACCAATTTCTGACCTCAGTGACTCCTCTGCCCTTCCTGCACCGCGTGAAATTCTCTTGGGCGATGTGGGTGTATTCGCTCTGCGGCCCCCAGGCTCGCGCTCTCGCTCCCAGGAGGCCGCGCCGGCCCCGCTCCTGGAGAGGCCCGGTTCTCTCCCACGTCCTGGGATTCTGGAGAGCCCGCCGCGCTGCTGAGACTCCCAGCCGCTCAGTCGTCGCGTCTCATCTGGCCGGTAGTTCTGCCCCTCAGGCATTCGTTTCTTAGACCGTTTCCTCCGACCCCGTGTCGGGGGAGGTGCCTGGGCCAGTCACGTCACACCCATGGTTCTGTGTCCCAAATAAAACCCGCTAGAATTTGGCTCTTGCGGGAGGGGGCTTCTTATTCATTCGCCATCCCTGCAAATAGGAGGCCGGGCGGTTCAGGAGAAGCAGAGACGGCGACCTCGAGAGAAATAGAAAATTGAAAATATCATGAGGGAAAAGCGACGACAATGAAGAGGATTGGTGAGGGACTTGCGAAGAGATAACCTTGAAGCATCTTTTAATTTCATAGTTGCGGTCACCATCTACAGTGATTTTGGAGCCCAGGAAAGAGCCTTGAAGGTAACGGTGAATAAATGAGAAATTTAGAGAAAAGCAGAATCTCCAGAAAGTTAAAGGTGAGCAACACATGGAAGTGGTGGTGTTGAGTGTGAGTCTTTGCGACCCCTGTATCTCCCAGAGTCTGCTCAAATTCATGTCCAGGGATGCTGTGTAACCATCTGACCCTTTGCCCGCTCCTTCTATAGCCTTCAAGGGAGAAGGGCTGTAAACCATGGGTCCTAAAGGGGGTGATAGGGGAGAGGCAGTTCACACAGAGAGCCGGAAAAGGAGATACAAGAGTTGGAACCTTGACCTGCAGACAATATCATGCTGGCAGAGAAAGGGGAGTACTAGTGAACAGAAACAGTGACAGACTTTATTTTCCTGGGCTCCAAAATCACTGTAGATGGTGACTGCAACTATGAAATTAAAAGATGCTTGCTCCTTGATAGAAAAACTATGACCAACCTAGACAGCATATTAAAAAGCAGAGACATTACTTTGCTGACAAAAGTCTATAGTCAAAGCTATGGTTTTTCCAGTAGTTACGTGTGCATGTGAGAGTTGGACCATAAAGAAAGCTGAGCGCTGAAGAGTTGATGGTTTTGAACTGTGGTGTTGGAGAAGACTCTCGAGAGTCCCTTAGACTGCAGGGAGACCAAAGGGCTCAATCCTAATGGAAATGTGTCCTGAATATTCATTGGAAGGGCTGATGCTCAAGCTGAAGGTTCAATACTTTGGGCTCCTGATGAGAAGAACTGAGTCATTGGAAAAGACTGTTGCTGGATAAGATTGAAGGTGGGAGGAGAAGGGGCCGGCATCACTGGCTGGATGGACATGAGTTTGAGCAAACTCCAGGAGTTGGTGATGGACAGGGAAGCCTGGCATGCTGCAGTCCATGGGATCCCAGAATCCGACTCGACTGAGCAGCTAAACTGAGTGATTGATTGGAGGAGCCGAGAAAGAAAGTGAGCTGAAAGGAAGCATTGCACTTGGAGGTGCCAGAGAGTTGGGAAGAAGGGAGAGCAGATGTGGAGGAAGAAAGGCAGAAATACAGGGAGATTTTGGATTATCAGGGAGGTTGGAGAGAAAGCATCTTTATGGGGAACAGATGGCAGAGAGAGGCCAGATGGGAGTCAGGAAAGAAGTAGGAGGAGAGGCACAGCAGGAGAACCTAGGAGAAGACAAAGGGAGACAGAGAAAGAAAGAAATAGGGAAACAGATAAACCAAATGAAGTGGAAACAAGTAGTGCGCAGGTGGTGGTGAGGACTAAATCCAGAAGAGTGTTGAATCAATTGAATAAATAATTAAGTCATGATATATTGATTTTTAGCTTTACAATCTAATAAATTTGAATCTTGCTCCTTTATACAGAGGAGGATGAGAATTGCAGTACTTCTGTCTGTAAGACTTGTGGTTGTTGTAATTATTTGTATTGAAAGATAACATCCATGTGCAGAGTCTGTTGAATTGGGGAGTAAGGCAGTGACTTGACTCACAGAGGTGGGTCACCCGCTTCCATTTTCCTGGTGTGGAGTAGAGGTTGTGGGAGAGAAGTGGTTAAAGAATTGACAGTCTGTTACTCATGGTACCTTTTCAGGTAACTTTAAATATGTTCTTAGTGATGGTTTTCCTTTTTGCTGTCTCCTTTGTTTACATTTAATTCTTTTTTAGCTTGGGATAAAGATAAGCTTATTTAAATATCTACTTTGTTGTAAACAACTATTCACATCTGAAAAGATTTGGTGGTCTCCTGAAATTAGTTCCTGTTATTCTTTTGTAAATATGCTGTCTTATCAATTGGTCTTTATTTTTTTTCCACTTTGCACCAGAGTTTTTCAATGAAAAATTTTAATAATCTGATTAACTTAGGTTTGTTTCACATTTCTTTGAAGCCTATTTCCTGTCTTCTCTTTACATTATATGTTGGAAATATTTTTTTTGTAACTAGTAAATAGTTGTAAACTATTTTGATGAGTACTTAGTAAGGATGTCTGTGATCTCTTTTCTTGAATCAGGACCAAATTTAACCAGTTAGTATGATGGTCCATTTTCCTCTCATGTGGTCTGGTGACTAGTGAGCCATGAGTTAATCTGATGATGTTTACTCAGGTCCAGAAGCTGAGCAAAAGTGACTCCTGAAATGAGTGGCCAAATTGGGTGTGTGACTGTGTGTGGCAGTTTTTCTGGGAGGGAGTTCCCACTTGTTATTAGAATTTGAAATGAATTCCAGTTTTCCACAATGCAAAGGACAACTATAGGATGGAGGTGGGCACATGGGCTCAGAGTCAGAGAGAATCATGAGCTGTCTTCTGTGAATAAGGTTGATGTGCAGGGAGGCCTCCCACCTCCACTGGCTTCCCCGTGTCCTCAGGGCAGCATCTTGACCCCTCAGGTGGCTCCACAGCCCTTTGTCATCCTCAGGTCGCTGCCAGGGTCTCCAGCCTCATCCTGGGAGCGGACCCCATTCTCATGGTCAGTCTGTCCTGGTCACAATTACTGAGTCCTTGTTCATAGACACCAAAACCTTCTCTGTCTTGGATCTTAGGTTTTTATTCTACCTTTGGTCATTAAATTGTGACCGTGGCTCTCTCTTTCTGTTCCTTCAGCTCTAGGCTAGCGAGCTCTCCGCATCTCCTTCTGATATTCGCTGTCAAGTTAGCCTTGTTTACTGCGTCTGTATCACCCTCATCAGACATGCCCTTCTCTTTTAATTATTTGGAGTGGCTCCTGTTTTCCCTTCATGGAGGGTGCACCGTGTTCCTGTTCCTCCCAGGATGCTTTCAGCATTTCACTCTCGGGGTGAGGACTAGGACTGTGCGATGGGCACTAGGACTGTGGGCTGGGCACACACTTCTTATTCTAGCTCCACCTTGCTGCAGCAGGAGTCAAAATAAAGCCTTCCCTGAATTTCTCCTTTGGTCTCTTAACTAATGCAGTTGATTAAAGAGCCCAGGTTCCAGGTCAGTAACATGCACACAAGCGAACACACACATATATAATGACATAATATGCACCCATAAAAATGACGATTTTTGTCACTTGGGACAATTGGATGAATGTAGAAAACATTGTGCTAAGTGAATTAAGACAGACCGGAAAAGACTGATTCTATATGTGCTTCCATTATGTGAAATGTGAAAAAGTGAAAATCACCGCTACTAGTCATTATCTGGGGCTGGGAGGTTGGGAAGATGGGGAGATGTTAGTCAAAAGGTACAGATTTGAGTTGTAAAACGAATGCATCCTGGGGAGGTATGTGCAGCATGCTGACCGGAGATAATCCTGTGTTACTGGAAATTTGACAGGAGAATAAATCGTCAGTGTTGTCACCACACACAAACCATGGGAATTTGGAGGTGATGGATGTGCTGGTTCGTGGTTTCTGATAAATATTTCAAAGTGTATACCTGTGTCACATGGTTACAACGTGCATGGAATGTATACACAACACCTTCTTGATAGGCTGTTGTATGTCAGTAAAGCTGGTAAAGAAGAAAGTGGGATGTAGGCTGGACTTGAATCCTTGTGTGGTGTTCAACCCAGGCTTCACATGAGATTATGAGGCATTTTGCCCAGGCATGTTCTCTACCCTCCCCCCATCAGGCACGCTCATCAGGTTCTCATGTGGGGCCTTGCCCCAGGAATGTGCACAGGCCACAGATGATTTTGATCTACATTGAGCCCAGGGCTCTTCCTTCTGAGACTGAGATCAGGCCCTTGGGGAGGGGAGAGCGCTCTGCTCTGAGTGGGGCTGGACTAGGGCCTGCTGTGTGACCTGAGGGGATTGTGTGGTCAGCGGAGGTGCCCTTTGCTGCTGTGTACATGAGGCCTCACCAAGAGGGCAGTGTGATCTGACGGAAAGTGTGGGAAAGTCCTTTGTTGAACTCTATGCAGGAGTTGACTATCCTGAGTCCCTCCTGAGACAGTGGCCACAGGGGACTGTCTGTTCCTCATGGTGGGGGCTTCCCAGTGTGTGTGGGTGGGGCTCAGGAAGGGGGTGTGTTGACTCTAAGCATTAAACACCATGTTTTCCAACATTTTGATACGCCTTGAGGATTTGTGTTACCTGAGGATGAAGCCCAGAAGAAGAGGAAGATGAAAGAAAACAAGTCAGGCCTGGCTCTTTCTCAGTTCAGGTCAATTGCTCAGTCGTGTCCAAATCTTTCTGACCCCATGAATCCCAGCACGCCAGGCCTCCCTGTCCATCACCATCTCCCGGGGTTCACTCAGACTCACGTTCATCGAGTCAGTGATGCCATCCAGCCATCTCATCCTCTGTCGTCCCCTTCTCCTCCTGCCCCCAATCCCTCCCAGCATCAGAGTCTTTTCCAATGAGTCAACTCTTCGTATGAGGTGGCCAAAGTACTGGAGTTTCAGCTTCAGCATCATTCCTTCCAAAGAAATCTCAGGGCTGATCTCCTTCAGAATAGACTGGTTGGATCTCCTTGCAGACCAAGGGACTCTCAAGAGTCTTCTCCAACACCACAGTTCAAAAGCATCAATTCTTCGGCGCTCAGCCTTCTTCACAGTCCAAGTCTCACATCCATACATGACCATAGGAAAAACCATGGACTTGACTAGACGGACCTTAGTCGGCAAAGTAATGTCTCTGCTTTTGAATACACTATCTAGGTTGGTCATAACTTTTCTTCCAAGGAGTAAGCATCTTTTAATTTCATGGCTGCAGTCGCCATCTGCAGTGATTTTGGAGCCCCCCAAAATAAAGTCTGACACTGTTTCCACTGTTTCACTATCTATTTCCCATGAAGTGATGGGACCAGATGCCATGATCTTCGTTTTCTGAATGTTGAGCTTTAAGCCAACTTTTTCACTCTCTTTCACTTTCATCAAGAAGCTTTTTAGCTCCTCTTCACTTTCTGCCATAAGGGTGGTGTCATCTGCATATCTGAGATTATTGATATTTCTCCCGGCAATCTTGATTCCAGCTTGTGTTTCTTCCAGTCCAGCGTTTCTCATGATGTACTCTGCATATAAGTTAAATAAGCAGGGTGACAATATACAGCCTTGACGTATTCCTTTTCCTATTTGGAACCAGTCTGTTGTTCCATGTCCAGTTCTAACTGTTGCTTCCTGACCTGCATACAGGTTTCTCAAGACAGAAGTCAGGTGGTCTGGTATTCCCATCTCTCTCAGAATTTTCCACAGTTTCTTGTGATCCACACAGTCAAAGGCTTTGGCATAGTCAATAAAGCAGAAATAGATGTTTTTTCTGGAACTCTCTTGCTTTTTCCATGATCCAGCGGATGTTGACAATTTGATGTCTGGTTCCTCTGCCTTTTCTAAAACCAGCTTGAACATTAGGAAGTTCACGGTTCTTGTATTGCTGAAGCCTAGCTTGGAGAATTTTGAGCATTACTTCACTAGCATGTGAGATGAGTGCAATTGTGCAGTAGTTTGAGCATTCTTTGACATTGCCTTTCTTTGGGATTGGAATGAAAACTGACCTTTTTGCAGTCTTGTGGGCACTGCTGAGTTTTCCAAATGTGCTGGCATATTGAGTGCAGCACTTTCACAGCATCATCTTTCAGGATTTGAAATAGCTCAACTGGAATGCCATCACCTCCCCTAGCTTTGTTTGTAGTGATGCTTTCTAAGGCCCACTTGACTTCACATTCCAAGATGTCTGACTCTAGTGATCACACCATCATGATTATTTGAGTCATGAAGATCTCTTTTACACAGTTCTTCTGTGTATTCTTGCCACCTCTTCTTAATATTTTCTTCTGTTAGGTCCAGACCAGTTCTGTCCTTTATCGAGCCCATCTTTGCATGAAATGTTCCCTTGGTATGTCTAATTTTCTGGAAGAGATCTCTAGTCTTTCCCTTTCTGTTCTTTTCCTCTATTTCTTTGCATTGATCACTGAAGAAGGCTTTCTTATCTCTTCTTGCTCTTCTCTGGAACTCTGCGTTCAGATGCTTATATCTTTTATTTTCTCCTTTGCTTTTTGCTTCTCTTCTTTTCACAGCTATTTGTAAGGCTTCCCCAGACAGCCATTTTGCTTTTTTGCATTTCTTTTCCATGGGGATGATCTTGATCCCTGTCTCCTGTATAGTGTCACGAACCTCATTCCATAGTTCATCAGGCACTCTATCTATCAGATCTAGGCCCTTAAATGTATTTCTCACTTCCACTGTATAATCATAAGGGATTTGATTTAGGTCATACCTGAATGGTCTAGCGGTTTTCCCTACTTTCTTCAATTTGAGTCTGAACTTGGTAATAAGGAGTTCATAATCTGTACCACAGTCACTTCCTGGTCTTGTTTTGTTGACTGTATAGTAAACATGATCAAAGAACTTGGGAGAAGAATGCACGACCTGAGAAATGAGAAGTCTTTAATGAAGACTTAGAAAATATAACAACCAGCTGAACAGAACTGCGGAATGTAGTAAATGAAATGAAGGGAAAAAAAAACAAAAACAGAACAAAACCAGAAACTAAAATGAATCAGAATAGGCTAAATGAGGCAGAAAACACATCAGTGAGCTAGAAGAAAGAGCACTGAAAATTACCACTCTTGAACAGAATTAAAAAGGAATAAAAGGAGGACATTTTAAGAGATGTCTGGGCCAACAAGCCACTAATATTTGCCCTGTAGGAGTCCCAGAATAAGACAGGAAAGTTAGAAAACAGCTGAAACCACTCTAATCTGGGAAAGTAAACATTCACCCAAGTCTAGAAACACCGAGAGCCCTTATCTAAATAAAACCTTCATAGTAAGCACAAGCCAAAAATCTGTAATAGATACACAATCAAAATGCACATGAAAATACCCTCAACATCCTGAGACTGTCCACTGTGTCAGGCTCCTTGGTGCACCCATTTACCAGGTTGAATTCTGCCCAATGCATCAATCATTGAATAAAGCTAATAGGGACTTCCCCAATGGTTCAGTGGTTAACAATCCGCCTGTCAATGCAGAGGATACAGGTTCCATCCTTGGTCTGAGAAGATCCCACATGCCACAGGGCATTAAACAGCGTGTGCTGCAGCTACTGAGTCCATGCTTTGGAGCCTGCGAACTGCAACTACTGAGCCCTTGGACCCAGAGGCTGTGCTCTTGAACAAGAAAAGCCAACACACACAGCAACTAGAGAAAGCTTTTTCATGCAGCAACGAAGACCCAGCACAGCCAATAAAAAGAAAGAAAAAAGCAAATTAGCCCTTCAACTTTATTTGATGCAATTTTTGTACATTAATGGAAGTCGGTCTAAAATGCACTGCTGTGCTATTTGGATTACAGTCATATGAATGTTCTGGTATAGAGTGTAGAGAGAGTAACTTTAGTTACAAATTATGACTATGTAACCCCCAAATTTTATGTTATTTGATTCCATAGTGACCAGAAATTGTTCTAGATTTATTTAAACCTGAGAGCCTAATGCTGGCTTCTTCACTGCTGTTATAGAGTACTGAAGTGAGACAAAACTGTTTTGATGTAATAAAATCAATTCATCCAGGGCTTTGACACAAGTGTTTCTATTTTATTCATGGAAACAGGAAACCTTGATACATTCAGGATGTTTCTTTGAATACAACAGTAGCAAATGGTAATGACAGCTGTTAAATGTGATTCATACACATACACATATTACCCTGGTTCTGTCCAACTTTGATGCTCAAAATAATTGCTCTGTGTCAGGGAACGTTCAACTTTAAGGGATCCAATATGTTATTTTCTTCTTTTGTGTGCCATTTCTCAAGGACTCTCTATTCCTTATCAGTTCCTGGAAAACAGGAACGAGCAGAGCTGCACGCAGTTCTCAGGACTGAGATCATGAGAAAGTGCATCTGCTTGGATTCCTTTCAGTGACTCCCTTCAGTGACCTTTAACTTAAAGGTAATCTATTTAGTTATGCCCCTCTTACTCAGGATATGGAATGCAGGGGGCGCATGCGGCGGTGGTGGCGGCCGGTGCACTGAGCGCAGGCAGTGATGGTGGCGGCCGGTGCACTGAGTGCAGGCAAGAGCTACCCCACATCCGAGGTCAGGGACAGCGGCCTAGAGTGCCAGGCTGCAATGGCGAAGGAACGGCTGAGAGGAGCTACCCTGTGTCCGAGGTCAAGGGCGACGGCCGGGGAGGAGATACCCTGTGCCCAAGGACAGGGTCGGTGGCTGGCAGGAGCCACCCCACGTCTGAGGTCAGGGGCGACAGCCGAGGGGAGCCACCCTGACTCCAAGGCCAGGGGCGATGCCTGAGGCCAGGGCAGCGACCAGGGGAGCAACCCCACGCCCAAGGCCAGTGGTGGCAGCCGGGAGGAACAACCCCAAGTCCAAGGAGTGGTGGCTGCTGGGCGCAGGAGATCCTAGAGGAGCCATCCCATGCTCAAGGTCAGGATGGGCGCCGGGAGGAGATACGCCTCATCCAAGGTAAGGAGCAGTGACTGCGCTTTGCTGGAGCAGCCGTGAAGAGATACCCCACGCCCAAGGTAAGAGAAACCAAAGTAAAATGATAGGTGTTGCAAGAGGGCATCAGAGGGCGGACGCACTGAAACCATACTCACAGAAAACTAGTCAATCTAATCACACTAGGACCACAGCATTGTCTAACTCAATGAAACTAAGCCATGCCCGCGGGGCAACCAAAGACGGGCAAGTCATGGTGGAGAGGTCTGACAGAATGTGGTCCACTGGAGAAGGGAATGGCAAACCACTTCAGTATTCTTGCTTTTAGAACCCCATGAAAAGGCAAAATGATAGGATACTGAAAGAGGAACTCCCCAGGTCAGTAGGTGCCCAATATGCTACTGGAGGTCAGTGGAGAAATAACTCCAGAAAGAATGAAGGGATGGAGCCAAAGCAAAAACAACACCCAGCTGTGGATGTGACTGGTGATAGAAGCAAGGTCCGATGCTGTAAAGAGCAATATTGCATAGGAATCTGGAATGTCAGGTCCATGAATCAAGGCAAATTAGAAGTGGTCAAACAGGACATGGCAAGAGTAAACATCGACGTTCTAGGAATCAGCGAACTAAAATGGACTGGAATGGGTGAATTTAACTCAGATGACCATTATATCTACTACTGTGGGCAGGAATCCCTCAGAAGAAATGGAGTAGGCATCATAGTCAACAAAATAGTCCGAAATGCAGTACCTGGATGGAATCTCAAAAACAACAGAATGATCTCTGTTCATTTCCAAGGCAAACCATTCAATATCACAGTTATCCAAGTCTATACCCCAACCAGTAATGCTGAAGAAGCTGAAGTTGAATGGTTTTACGAAGACCTACAAGACCTTTTAGAACTAACACCCAAGAAAGATGTCCTTTTCATTATAGGGGACTGGAATGCAAAAGTAAGAAGTCAAGAAACACCTGCAGTAACAGGCAAATTTGGCCTTGGAATGCGGAATGAAGCAGGGCAAAGACTAATAGAGTTTTGGCAAGAAAATGCACAGGTGATAGCAAACACCCCCTTCCCACAACACAAGAGAAGACTCTACACATGGACATCACCAGATGGTCAACACCGAAATCAAATTGATTATAGTTCTCTGCAGCCAAAGATGGAGAATCTCTATACAGTCAGCAAAAACAAGACCAAGAGCTGACTGTGGCTCAGATTATGAACTCCTTATTACCAAATTCAGACTCAAATTGAAGAAAGTAGGGAAGACCACTAGACCATTCAGGTATGACCTAAATCAAATCCCTTATGCTTATACAGTGAAAGTGAGAAATAGATTTAAGGGACTAGATCTGATACACTGCCTCATGAACTATGAAATGAGGTTTGTGACGTTGTTTAGGAGCCTGGATCAAGACCATCCCCATGGAAAAGAAATGCAGAAAAGCAAAATGGCTGTCTAGAGAAGCCTTACAAATAGCTGTGAAAAAAAGAGAAGCAAAAAGCAAAGGAGAAAAGGAAAGATATACACATCTGAATTCAGAGTTCCAAAGAATAGCAAGAAGAGATAAGAAAGCCTTCAGTGATCAGTGCAAAGAAATAGAGGGAAAAAACAGAATGGGAAAGAGTAGAGATCTCTTAAAGAACATTAGAAATATCAAGGGAACATTTCATGCAAAGATGGGCTCGATAAAGGACAGAATTGGTCTGGACCTAACAGAAGCAGAAGATACTAAGAAGAGATGGCAAGAATACACAGAAGAACTGTACAAAAAGGATCTTCACAAGACGAATAATCATGATGGTGTGATAACTCATCTAGAGTCAGACATCTTGGAATGTGAAGTCAAGTGGGCCTTAGAAAGCATCACTTCGAGCAAAGCTAATGGAGGTGATGGAATTCCAGTTGAGCTCTTTCAAATCCTGAAAGATGATGCTGTCAAAGTGCTGCACTCAATATGCCAGCAAATTTGGAAAACTCAGCAGTGCCCACATGACTGCAAAAGGTCAGTTTTCATTCCAATCCCATGCAAAAGTATGCTCAAACTACCGCACAATTGCACTCATCTCACATGCTAGTAAAGTAATGCTCAAAATTCTCCAAGCCAGGTTTCAGCAATACAAGAACCGTGAACTTCCTGATGTTCAAGCTGGTTTTAGAAAAGGCAGAGGAACCAGACATCAAATTGCCAACATCCGCTGCATCATGGAAAAAGCAAGAGAGTTCCAGAAAAACATCTATTTCTGCTTTATTGACTGTGCCAAAGGCTTTGACTGTGTGGATCACAATAAATTGTGGAAAATTCTGAGAGAGATGGGAATACCAGACCACCTGACCTGCCTCTTGAGAAATCTGTATGCAGGTCAGGAAGCAACAGTTAGAACTGGACATGGAACAACAGACTGGTTCCAAATAGGAAAAGAAGTACGTCAAGGCTGTATATTGTCACCCTGCCTATTTAACTTATATGCAGAGTACATCATGAGAAATGCTGGACTGGAAGAAACACAACCTGGAATCAAGAATGCCAGGAGAAATATCAATAACCTCAAATATGCAGATGACACCACCCTTATGGCAGAAAGTGAAGAGGAACTAAAAAGCTTCTTGATGAAAGTGAAAGAGGAGAGTGAAAAAGTTGGCTGAAAACTCAACATTCAGAAAACGAAGATCATGGCATCTGGTCCCATCACTTCATGGCAAATAGATGGGGAAACAGTGTCAGACTTTATTTTGGGGGGCTCCAAAATCACTGCAGATGGTGTCTGCAGTCATGAAATTAAAAGACACTCCTTGGAAGAAAAGTTATGTCCAACCTGGATAGCATATTGAAAGGCAGAGACATTACATTGCCAATAAAAGTCCGTCTAGTGAAGACTATGGCTTTTCCAGTGGTCATGTATGGATGTGAGAGTTGGACTGTGTGGAAAGCTGAGTGCCGAAGAATTGATGCTTGTGAACTGTGGTGTTGGAGAAGACTCTTGAGAGTCCCTTGGACTGCAAGGAGATCCAACCAGTCTATTCTGAAGGAGATCAGCCCTGGGATTTCTTTGGAGGGAATGATGCTGAAGCTGAAACTCCAGTGGGACCTTTTATACTTCTCAACTAGCTGCTGAGAATAGATAAAAAGAATATCTCAGTGTTGTAAGAGGTCTATTAGGCCCTGTCATAGGCCACTACATAATGATCAAAGGATCAATCCCAGAAGAAGATATGACAATTATAAATATATATGCACCCAGCATAGGAGCACTGCAATATGTAAGACATGCTAACAAGTATGAAGGGGGAAATTAACAATAAGACGATAATAGTGGGAGACTTTAATACCCCACTCACAACTGTGGATAGATCAACTAAACAGAAAATTAACAAGGAAACACAAACTTTAAATGATACAATAGACCAGTTAGACCTAATTGATATCTATAGGACATTTTGCCCTAAAACAATGAATTTCACCTTTTCCTCAAGCACACACGGAACCTTCTCCAGGATAGATCACATCCTGGGCCATAAATCTAGCCTTGGTAAATTCAAAAAAATTGAAATAATTCCAAGCATCTTTTTTGACCGTAATGCAGGAAGATTAGATCTCAATTACAGGAGAAAACACAGGAAACAGGCAACACAGAAATACAAAGGATCATAAGAGACTACCATCAGCAATTATATGCCAATAAAATGGACAACTTGGAAGAAATGGACAAATTCTTAGAAAAGTACAACTTTCCAAAACTGAACCAGGGGAAAATAGAAAATTTTAACAGCCCATCACAAGCACAGAAATTGAAACTGTAATCAGAAATCTTCCAGCAAACAAAAGCCCAGGTCCAGATGGCTTCACAGCTTAATTCTACCAGAAATTTAGAGAAGAGCTAACACCTATCCTACTCAAACTCTTCCAGAAAATTGCAAAGGAAGATAAACTTCCAAACTCATTCTATGAGGCCACTATCACCCTAATACCAAAATCTGACAAAAAAGAAAAAACTACAAGCCAATATCACTGATGAACATAGATGTAAAAATCCTTAACAAAATTCTAGCAATCAGAATCCAGCAACACATTAAAAAGATCATCCATCATGACCAAGTGGGCTTTATCCCAGGGATGCAAGGATTCTTCAATATCTGCAAATCAATCAACATAATACACCACATTAACAAATTGAAAAACAAAAGCCATATGATTATCTCAATAGATGCAGAGAAAGCCTTTGACAAAATTCAACATCTATTTATGATAAAAACTCTCCAGAAAGCAAGAATAGAGGGAACATACCTCAACATAATAAAAGCTATATATGACAAACCCACAGCAAACATTATCCTCAATGGTGAAAAATTGAAAGCATTTCCCCTATAGTCAGGAACAAGACAGGGTGCCCACTTTCACCACTACTATTCAACATAGTTTTGGAAGTTTTGGCCACAGCAATCAGAGTAGAAAAAGAAATAAAAGGAATCCACATTGGAAAAGAAGAAGTAAAACTCACTGTGGATGACATGATCTTCTACATAGAAAACCCTAAAGACTCCACCGGAAAATTACTAGAGCTAATCAATGAATATAGTAAAGCTGCAGGATATAAAATCAACACGCAGAAATCCCTTGCATTCCTATATACTAAAATGCAAAAATAGAAATTAAGGAAACAATTCCATTCACCATTGCAACGAAAAGGGTAAAATACTTAGGAATATATCTACCTAAAGAAGCAAAAGACCTATATATAGAAAACTATAAAACACTGGTGAAAGAAATCAAAGAGGACACTAATAGATGGAAAAACATATCCTATTCATGGATCAGAAGAATCAATATAGTGAAAATGAGTATACTAACCAAAGCAATCTATAGGTTCAGTGCAATCTGTATCAAGCTACCAGGGTATTTTTCAGAGAATTAGAACAAATAATTTCACAATTTGTATGGAAATACAAAAAACCCTAAATTGCCAAAGCAATCTTGAGAAAGAAGAATGGAACTGGAGGAATCAACCTGCCTGACTTCAGGCTCTACTACAAAGCCACAGTCATCAAGACAGTATGGTACTGGCACAGAGACAGAAATATAGATCAATGGAACAAAATAGAAAGCCCAGAGATTAATCCACTCACCTAGGGACACCTTGTCTTTGACAAAGGAGGCAAGAATATACAATGGAGAAAAGACAATCTCTTTAACAAGTGGTGCTGGGAAAACTGGTCAACCGCTTGTAAAAGAATGAAACTAGAACACTTTCTAACACCATACACAAAAATAAACTCAAAATGGATTAAAGATCTAAACGTAAGACTATAAAAATCCTAGAGGAGAACATAGGCAAAACACTCTCCGACATAAATCACAGCAGGATCCTCTATGACCCACCTCTGAGAATATTGGAAATAAAAGCAAAAATAAACAAATGAGACCTAATTAAAATTAAAAGCTTCTGCATGAAAAGAAGGCAAAGAAAAGAAGAACGCAGGGGACCCAAGTCTTGAGTGAAACAAGGGTACTTTATTTGCAGAAACACATGCTTATATATCTTCAATAAAATGATTACTCAGCCATTAAGAATGAAATTCCATCAGTTGCAACAAAATGGATAGTCTTATAAGTAAAAGGTCACTGAAGAGAGTCACTGAAGGGAATCCAAGCAGGTACTCTTTCCCATGATCTCAGTCCTGAGAACTGCATGCAGCTCTGCTCGTTCCTGTATTCCAGGAAATGATAAGGAACAGAGAGTCCTTGAGAAACGGCACACAAAGGAAGAAAATGCAACATATTGGATCCCTTCAAGTTGAACGTCCCCTGACACTTATCCAGAGCAGACTTTACTAGATTCCTGTCAGGGAATGTACAACAGGAGGATTCCTATGTGCTGTTTCTCATAAATCCTCTGTTCCTTATCAGTTTCTGTTGTCGGAAACCAGCGGAACAGCGCGTCGCTCCCAGGACTGAGGTCATAGGATGAAACAGGCTTGAATCTCCTTCAGTAAACATTCTCCTTATGACAAAACTGCTTAGTCTTAATTCTCTTTCTTGAGATATGGATTGTCTCCTGACCTTGTGATCATTATTAATCCCTTGTTCCCTTGGTAACGGTTGCTGTACATTTGGTTTTCTGATCTTTATCATTATGAAAGAAGTTTCTTGTACAACAGCCTATATATACTCACAGAAAGATCACTAAAGCACCTTTGCTCCATCAGAGCTTGGGTCCCCCTGTCTTTCTTTCTCTCTCTCTTTCTCTCTTTCACTTTCTTATCGTCAACTCCAGACCACCAGGTTCCAGTCCAAAGAACGCCAACAAGTGGCGCCCAAACAGGGACTCTGGTATACATCGCATTTCGGACAGAGCGACTCAGGGCCTATTGAGGTCAGTAAGTACTAAGACAGGGGTCAAACTGCTAGAAAGCCCCATCATTTCTCTACTTTACTTCACCATTTGTTTAAAGCTCAGAGACTTTTGGTTTCATGCCAATGAATAGAGGCTTGCTTTCAAACAGTGGTTAAATGTAATCCTTGGTTCCCTGATAAAGGCAGTTTTAATCTAGAAATTTGGCACCAGGTCAATGAAAATGTTGAACGAGCCGCCACGAAGGGGAAAAATATACCAGTTGATTTCTGGCCCCTATGGGCTTTCATTAAAGCTGTAATTCTGCTATTCCAAGGTAAATTCTAGCACTCCCAATATTCGACAACAGACAGAACACTTATTGCATGAATATCAAGTAGATGATAAAACTTTACAAAAGGCTCAATTAGAACGACATAAAATATTTCAAAATTTTCCTACTAGCCATGCCCCAGCTACTCCAAATGCTCCTCCTCTGTCAGCAGGCACAAATCTAGAAGTCTCTCCTTTGTTAGAACCTAATGATTCTGACAATGACTCTCCTAAGATGTTTTTTTGACACCAAAACTGGCAGTGTTTGAGAGAGTCATTTCCTAGGTAGGTTGATAAGTCTAGGGTTCCCCAAGGTGACAGGGGTCTGGAATTCTCAAGCAGGAAGAAAGGACAAACTTTTTTGTCCCTCTACATTCCTCAGGATTATATAACAATAATGTATCCTGCTTGAGGACAGTCTCCGGAAAAAAACCTTCTGGCTAATCCTGTTATATAAAGGTGTAAACTGTGGGAGTAGGTCTCCAAAATCACTGCAGATGGTGATTGTAGCCATGAAATTAAAAGACGCTTACTCCTTGGAAGGAAAGTTATGATCAACCTAGATAGTATATTGGAAAGCAGAGATATACTTTGCCAGCAAAAGTCCATCTAGTCAAGGCTATGGTTCTTCCAGTGGTCATGTATGGACGTGAGCGTTGGACTATTAAGAAAGCTGAGTGCTGAAGAATTGATGGTTTGAACTGTGGTGTTGGAGAAGACTCTTGAGAGTCCCTTGGACTGCAAGGAGATCCAACCAGTCCATTCTAAAGGAGATCAGTCCTAGGTGTTCATTGGAAGGACTGATGCTGAAGCTGAAACTCCAATACTTTGGACACCTCATGTGAAGAGTTGACTCATTGGAAAAGACCCTGATGCTGGGAGGGATTGGGGGCAGGAGGAGAAGGGGATGACAGAGGATGAGATGGCTGGATGGCATCACCGATTTGATGGACAGGGAAGCCTGGCATGCTGTGATTCATGGCGTCACAAAAAGTTGGACACGACTGAGCGACTGAACTGAATTGAATCAGTCCATCTTAAAAGAGATCAGCCCTGGGTGCTCATTGGAAGGACTGATGTTGAAGCTGAAGCTCCGGTACTGTGGCCACCTGATGCAAAGAGCTGACTCATTTGAAAAGACCCTGATGCTGGGACAGATTGATGGCAGGAGGAGAAGGAGAGGACAGAGGATGAAATGGTTGGATGGTACCCCCTGCCTTATCAGACATCCTCAGATACTTGTGTGGGTCTTAGTCCCAGCTATGTTCACAGTGCAGCAAATCTGATCTGGATCCAACATTGAGAACCAAGGCTCTTAGGCTCCACTTCTGAGACTGAGAACAGCCCCAGGGATGAGGAGGCCACTGTGCTGTGAGTGGGGATGGAGCAGGGCCTGCTGTGTGACCTGAAGGGTATCATGGGGTCAGCGGAGGTGGCCCCTGCTGCTGTGTACATGAGGCCTCACCAGGAGGGGAGTGTGATCTGAGGGAAAGCTCCTGTGTTGGTTTCTGTGCTGGAATTGACTGTCCTGAGTCTCTCCTGAGACAGTGAGCACAGAGGACTGTCTGTTCCCCATGGAGGGCTTCCCTGTATGTATAGTTGGGGCCCAGAAAGGGAGAATGTTGACTGTAGGTATTAAACAGCATGTTTTCAACTTTTGGTATCAACCTCTGCAGGATGCCTGAAAAAAAAACCTGGAAGAGGGGAGAAAAAGAGTCAGGAATGGCTCTTTCTCAGGTGTCATATTCTGAGTTGATTCTCAGTCTGTCCTTCTTGAAATACCTTTCTCTGGACTCGATAATCGTGTCTGACTCTGGAGTATCTTGTCTGTCTCCTGTACATGCACACTCACCCGGGGCCTTCTCTGAGGGCCTGTCATCTCCACTTAGATCCCATCTCCCCATGACCTGGTGACCTGGCCCTTGTGAGGAGATTCTCCTGGGCACTGTCCTGGGCAGGGCTTTTCACCCACGGGTTGGAGACAGGGTCTCAGTGCTGTTGGGCAGCAAGTTTTCTTAGGGCCCATCTGGATGCACTGTCTGCTCTGTGTCAACCAGAATAAAGAAGCTGCACATGGACATCAGGTATTAACACTCAGAATACATGGTAAAATCTGGAAAAGAGGTCAATAAGGGCAAATCAGTCCTGACTATTTATAGTACATTTAAAGCTAAATGAGGACCTCCTTGAAAATCTTGGTGTTTGAGAATGGAATGGAAAGTGCAGAAAGAGACCTCAGGGCTAGGAGGCTTTTCATTCCTTCTATTTTTCACTATGAAATCCAAGTTTACTGGTCATTTTTTTGTCTTCTTTGTCACATGGTGCAGCTTGCAGAATCTTAGTTCCCTGAGTATGGATTGAACCTGAAACTCCAGAAATGGCAGTGCGAGGTCTTAACCACGGGACTGCCAGGGAAGTCCCCAATTTTACTAACCTTGGTTCATTGTTTTATTGTGGAATTAACAAATAAACTTTGGTTTTTGTTAATAACTACATACCTAAAATTAACTAAGGATAAAATCATTATTTTTTTAGAAAAATTATTTATTTAAGTGTTCTGGGTCTTTGTTGCTGCTTGGTCTTTTCTCTAGTTGCCAGCAGTCTGGGCTGTTCTCTAGTCGTGGTGCATGGGATTCTCGTTGTGTCTTGTTGCAGAGCATGGGCTGTATGATGCTTGGGCTTCAGTAGTTTCAGCACGTGGGCCTAGTAGTTTGGGCTCTTGGGCGTTACAGCACAGGCTCAGTAGTTGTCACTTGGTCTTAGTTGCCCCGAGGCATGTGGCATTATCCTGGAGCAGAACCCATGTCTTCCGCATTTGTGGGTGGATTCTTTACCATTGTGCCAGGAGAGATGCTCTCATATTATTTTTGCATATAGGTATTTTATAGATATTGGACTCATTGGACTCAAAGTATTCTATATATATTTTTATATGTCTACTACTTTTTCTTTTTTTAAAACTAATATAGTATTAGAGTTGAGACATCCCTATTGGTACAGTGGATAGGAATGTGCCTGCCAGTGCAGGGGATATTGGTTTGATCTCCCTGGTCCAAGAAGATTCCGCATGCCCGGAAGTAACTAAGCCCATCCACCACAACTACTGAGCCCATGCTCGAGAGCCTGTGAGCCAAAATTGCAGACCCCATGTGTTGCAACTACAGAAGCCTTTTGCCTGCAGTTCACCTACAACCTGTTCTCTGTAACAAAAGATGCCACTGCAGTGAGAAGCCCACTCACCACAACTACAGAGTATCTCCCGCTCAGTGCAACTAGAAAAAAGCCACACAAAGTAACAAAGACCAGCACAACCTAAATAAATAAACAATCTTTTTTCAAAAAGGTGATATTGCCACACTTAAGTACAGTTGATTCATTTTCATGGCCCCAGAGATGCTGAAATACATATGACTAAAAGTGATAATGGCAAAATGATTTTTAAATGTGTCAAGAGGCAACTCTTCATTTCAGTCAGTTGTGTATTTACATGTGCATGCATGTGTGCATGGATATGCAACTCCATGGTTTTATTACAAAACATCATCTCATAACTAAGCTTTGTGATTTTTAACAGTTGAAATTATATGTTAAACATATTATGTAGCCTTAAATTTTTTTCTACACCAGCACAGGAATGATTTAAACAGTAATAAGATTATTGATATTGTGTGTGGAGGAGGGGTTGAGGAGTGACCCTATACAATGACCTTTTAAGGCCTTCCATTGCTCTTCAAATTCCTGATGTTATTTTAGTTTGCTCAGGTAACTCTTATTGATGTACTTTTATGCTCTGTTACTTAACTGATTTCTTAGGTTCAAGGGAATTTGACTTGACTTTGCTCCCTCTTCTTTTAGTATACAAGGAGACTGAGTTCTAACTCAGATAAGATGGTTTTGGGGGTACAGTCCACCATATTTTCAGTTTGCTGACTTTCTGAATAAAGTCATTATTCCTGCCCCGGCAACTTGTCTCTCAATTATTGGCCTGTTGTGTGGAGAGCATCAGTTTTTAAAGATGTATTGCTCTTTTTGGCCACATGATGCAAAGAGCGGACGCAATGGAAAAGACCCTGATGCTGGGAAAGATTGCAGGCAGGAGAAGAGGGTGACAGAGGATGAGATGGTTGGATGGCATTACTCACTCAATGAACACAAGTTTGAGAAAACCCTGGGAGATAGTGAAGGACAGGGAAGCCTGGTGTGCTGCAGTTCATGGAGTTGCGAAGACTCAGAATTGACTTAGCAACTGATCAACGAAAATTGCTCTTTTTAAAGCAATGGTTAGAAACTTTGTCAATTTCAAAACAAAAAAAAAAGGTACTGATGGAAGTTCCCATCACAAACCTTAGTCCTCCAGTCTCAGACTGTAGGTTTTGACCTTGTGTCTCTGGAACTGAGCCTTGTGGAGTTTGGCCTTCCAGCTGAATCAGGAACAAAGAGGAAAAGTTGTTATACAGGAAGTCACTGTAAAATGGCACGTTTTCCCCAGGGATAGTTTTGTATTTCTTAGTTTTCAGTACAGAAAGAACCCCAGAAAAATTTCCTGTTTTCTTAAGATGGTTAAATTATTCTAATGGGAGGAAGTGGTCTGCATCCACTTACCATATACTACAGGAACTCTTTGGAGACTCAGGTTCCCAACCCCTGAATTGCCAGGAGCAGGACAGGCAAGAACCTGCTGACAAAAACATTTATTTATTTATTTATTGCACTTGAAAATATGTGGGTTATTTTCAAATACCTTTTGGTATTGATTTCTCACATAGTTTCACAATAATAAGAGAGCAGGCCCTGTATGATTTCAATACTCTTTATTTAGGCCATGAAACTTTTGCACCTTGTTTTATGTCATGTTCCAGTGTCTCCTGGTTAATAGTCTATGGGAACTTGAATGAAATTTGTATCCTGCTCTTGTGTGAAAATTGTTTAAGTCTTAATTATGTTGAATTGGTTCACAATTCTTTTCAGGTGTAGTATATCCTACTTTCCTGTCTATTCTATTAATTTTTGAGAGTTTAATATTGAAATTCCAATGAAAACTCTTAATTTGTCCACTGAAAAAATTGTAATATATAGTGGAACTGTCTGTAACTATTTTGAAAGCCTCATGTAAATGTGTTGTCATACTTTCGTAATTTCAAAAAATTTTTAAAAGGAAAATAAAATCTTTATTGAAACTTTTCTACTTGTTAGGAGGACATATCCTAGTTTCCAACATACTGGTCTCCAGTGTTTTAAGCTTTTGCCTTAAAAGTGTAAGGGGATGACACAGCTACCTGGGAAGGCCGGCCGCCTCTGACAGTGTGGTAGCGTGGAGCCCTGCAGCAACAGTGCCTCTGGTCCACAGTACCCGCAAGCTTCCTCTTCTCCCCTGTGTCCAGTTCCCCACTGTGCCCAGTGCATGTTTTCCTAGCACCCCGCGGGGAAGCTCAAAGTGACCTAAATCCTCAAATTTTCCAGGAGGCTATGGGGGAATGTATAAAATTCAAATTAAATCGGAAGAGTTAAGGAGAAGAGAACTATCCAGCAGACAACAGGCACTAAAAGAAGAAATCAAAGCTATGCACGGATTGCAGATTTTTTTATGTCTGTCCCCAAACACTGACCATACCCTGGCTGCTTAGATCTTGTTGCTAAAACACTGGATAAATCTTACTAACAGGGGCTTCCCTTGTGACTCAGCTGGTAAAGAATCCGCCTGCAATGCGGGAGACCTGGGTTAGATCCCTGGCTTGGGAAGATACCACGCAGAAGGGAAAGACTACCCACTGCAGTATTCTGGCCTGGAGAATTCCCTGGATTGTATAGACCATGGGGTCGCAGAATCGGACACGACTGAGCGACTTTCACCACTACCACCGTTCTTTCCTCAACATATGACAAAAAGTTTCTTTTGTTCATAGACATTTCATATTGTAATTATAGAAGAATATGCTATCTATTTAGACGTTAAAGGCAACAAATTAAAAAAAAAAAAAAAAACAGGCTATAATTTATTGGGCATCACAGGACTGTTAAACTCCTCCTGGCCCCTTGCCACGCCTTGCTCTCGCTCTGCAGACCTGGACGCCCCTCGCCCCGCCCCTCTCCTGCAGCGAGCCGCCCAGCCCCCGACCCGGAAGCTCCGCCTCGGAATCCGCGCGTGCGCAGTTTCCTGCGGAAGCAGAAGGCCGCGAGAGGTCACCGGGCGGCCCTTGAGTTTTTTTTTCTCCCTCGCCAGCCCATCTTCATGTTCCCGCTGGTTCAGCGGCAGTAATATCTCAATACCCGGCCTTCCACCCCAAATAAACCCAGAGGCCGCGGTTGCAGGTCGAGTTTTCGGAATCGCTCTGAGGCTTTTCCTTGCCGTTTGCTTTTCGGCCTTCGGTCCCTGAGACACCGCCTTTCGGGATATTTTCCTGCTGAAAACTTAAACTTTAGTAAACCTACGCCTGTGCCCGGGCGCGAGGGGGATTCAGGCACACCCACCTCCACCGCCTCACCCTGTCGGCCCCTGGAGGTCGCGTCGACAGCCGCGCTCCGGAGAAGCTGCGTCCTCTCCCCGGTCCTGAGATTCTGGAGAGCCCGCCCGGCCCGAGACCCCCTGGCTCCCAGCCTCTCTGCCCTCGCGTCTCCTCAGGCCGATCGTTCTGCCCCGCAGGTCTCCCTTGCTGGTCAGTCCCTTTTCCTCACCCCTGGGCTGGACGTGTGACACCCAGTGTTTTTCCGTCACGAGTCCGTCTCGTTGGAAAAGGTGCTCTTGATAGGCGGGCGTTTCATTTACTCATCGTTTCTGTAGATACGTGGGCGAGGGGGATCAGAAGAAGCAGTGACTGAGAGTGAAAGGCAAACTCAGAAGTGGAAATCAATGAGAGAACCGACGGGGTCGCCGAGGATGGCTGAGGCAGTTGCAAAGGGATGGTAAAATGAAATAGAGTTAGCCCTTAAAGCAGCGGGTGGGTGAAAGAATAATGGACAAAGGCGTGGGATCTCCAGGAGTTGGAGACAAGGAGACAGGGGCCCCGCGTCTGCGGTAGGAGGGCTGACAGGGGTGATCCTAGGAGAGAAACAGGGATAGGTGTTGACTAGAAGAGAAGAGAAGGAAGTAAGCCTAGACACCTGGAGTGCCCCAGAGTGGGAGTGTAACAGGCAGAGAAGGGGTGTGACTAGAAGGCAGAGAGGGAGCAGAGTTGGAGAAAGAAAGAGACAGATGTATAGATGTTTAGGACAATTAGAAGGGTGGGGGTGGGGAGAAGAGCAGCAAGAGGAGAAACAAGTTGCCGAGGGTGGCAGGAGAGATGTGAGTGAAGAAATAGGAGGGCAGAAACAGCATCCCACCTGAGGCAGTGGACACCAAAGGACTGTTCCACATAGTGAGGTCTTCCTGTTTTTGTGGTTGTGGCAAACGAAGGGGGGATGTTGATACTAAGCCTGAAGCAGCCTGTTTTCCACTTGCCAGATCAACTTCTAAAAACTTAGATTGTCTGAGAAAGAAGCTGGGAAGAGGAGGAAAAAAGGCAAGAAAAGAGGAATGGCTCTTCCTCAGGTAAAATCATATTCTCAGTTGATTCTCAGTCTGTCCTTCCTGAAATCCCTTCTTTGGACTTACTAATCATCTCTGACTCTGAAGTATCCTTCCTGACACCTGTACGTGCACACTCACCAGGGAACTTTCCTCAGGGCCTGTCGTCTCCACTTAGATCCTGTCTCCACTTAGATCCCATCTCCCCATGACCCAGTGGCCTGGACCTTGTGTGGAGGGCACCATCCTGGGCAGGGCTTCACACCCACAGGTTTGAGAAGGGGTCTCAGTGCTTTTGGGCAGCAGGGATTGCCTGGGGTCCTTCTGGCTGTGCAGTCTGCTCTCTGTCAATCAGGATTAAGAAGCTGTGGGTGGAAGTCAGGTATTAACATGCACAGTACCTGTTAAAATCTGGAAGTAGACCTAAAAAGGGAAATTTGTTCTAAGGTAATTGAAGCTAAGTGAGTGAGTCACTGACTTCAAAATCTTGATTGGAAATGGGATGGAAAGTTCAGAATCAGGTATCAGTGATAAAGGGTGTGCTATTCCATCATCTGTTTGAAACTGACATGAATCTAAATCTCTGAGAGCTGGAAATTCACTTTCATTGCCTTCATTCTTCAGATTTTGTTTGTGGTTTGGCAGAGAGATGTTTTTACTTTTGATGCAGGTCGGGTTTCCTTTTCATTGTTTAACCCATAGATTCACCATTTGTTATGGCAACTGTCTTTTTTCCACTGGGTTTTCTTAGCATCCTTGTCATTAGATTTTAAATGTATGCAAATAGTTATTTCTGAGCATTGTTTTCTGTTCGTTGGTGTATAAATCCGTGTTTATGCCAGTACTACACCATCTGGATTATATTGTGGTAGGCTTGAAATTTTAAAAAGGGCAGACATCATCTTTCATCTTTGTAATTATTAAAGAGTATTTTTGCAGTTTGTGGTCCCCTTGAGATTCTTTATGACTTCTGGCAAGTTTTTTCTATTTCTGCAAACATTTCTATTGTAAGTTTCATAATGAATTCATTAAATCTGTGGAACACTTTGAGTAACTTGGAAATATAGAATGCTGAGATTTCCAGTCCATGACTACTAGATTTGTTTGTTTATTTTGGATTTCTTTTAGAAATGGTTAAGTAGTTTTTAGTGTATATGTTTCACCTCCTTGATGAATTATTCTTAAATATTTCATCCATTTTTAAAAAAACAGTAAATAAAATTGTTATGTGATTTTCTTTTAACATTGTTCATTGTGTATAGAAATGCAGCTGATTTGCACGTTGACTGTTGTATCCTGCAAGTTTGCTAAAGTTCCTATTTGATGTGGCAGGGGGTTTTTTGTGTCTGTGTGGAATCTACAGTTTATACATAAAAGACCTTGTCCTCTAGGGAAGAAGGTAACTTTCTAATTTTTCACTTTGGGAAGCTTTGATTCCTTTTTCTTGTCTAATTGCTCTGGTTAGGGGTTTCAGTCCTTTGTTGAACAGTGATGCAGATTGTGCATCCTTGCCTTCTTCCCGACTTCAGAGGAAAAGTTTTCAGTCTTTCACCATTGAGAACAATGTTAGGTGTGCTCTTTTCATACATCGTATATTTTAGTCTGAGATACTTGTTTTGAAAACAAGCAAAACCCTCAAATGAACGGGAATGTATCAAAAGTGTGAACAGAGATGAGATCTCAGGACAGAGAGGAAAGCACAACATTAATAGTGGTTGGAAACCTCTTGTAATGGTACATAGAGATGAGAGCTCTCGGTGAACAATGTCAGTTTCATGATCTTGGAAGAAGAAGATATAGTTTTGGGACCAGGGACCAGGCTTGATCACTCAAGAGCCTTTGTATAGCAGAGTTTTATTAAAGCATCAAATGGGACAGAGAAAGCTTCTGAGGTAGACATCATAAGGGGGATGGAGAATGCCCCCGCTCACTAGTCTTAGCAAGGGAGCTATATAGTTTCTCAATCGGTTGTTACATTAAGTCAAAAGAATGTCTCAATGTTGTAAAGGTCTTACCAGACCCATGCCCAGAATTTACATTTCAAGATGACAGGATTAGTCAGAAGGTTCTCAAGAAGGAGAAACCTGTCCTCAAGCAGGATACATTGTTGTTATATTATCTTCAGTTCAGTACAGTCGCTCAGTCGTGTCCGACTCTGCGACCCCATGAATCGCAGCATGCCAGGCCTCCCTGTCCATCACCAGCTCCCGGAGTTCACTCAGACTCACGTCCATTGAGTCAGTGATGCCATCCAGCCATCTCATCCTCTGTTGTCCCCTTCTCCTCCTGCCCCTAATCCCTCCCAGCATCACAGTCTTTTCCAATGAGTCAACTCTTCGCATGAGGTGGCCAAAGTATTGAAGTTTCAGCTTTAGCAGCAGTCCTTCCAATGAACACCCAGGACTGATCTCCTTTAGAATGCACTGTTTGAATCTCCTTGCAGTCCAAAGGACTCTCAAGAGTCTTCTCCAACACCACAGTTCAAAAGCATCAATTCTTCGGCACTCAGCTTTCTTCACAGTCCAACTCTCACATTCATACATGACCACTGGAAAGACTATAGCCTTGACTAGACGGACCTTTGTTGGCAAAGTAGTGTCTCTGCTTAGTACAGAGTTTAAGCTGAACTGTTTTGTTGTGTAATCATCAGCTCTGGGCTTAAAGAAAAAAGTTTGTCCTTTTCTCCTCCTTGAGAATTCCAGAACACTATCTATCCTTCTCGAAAGCCCCAGACCCCTTTCTCCTCCTCGAGAGCCCCAGACCCCTTTCTCCTCCTCGGGTACCCCTGACTTCTCAACCTACCTAGGAATTGACTCTCTCGGATCTTTGGCCAAAGAGAAGTTTATTAAAGTCCCAGAGGAAGCTTAACCTTTCCCCGAGTCCTCAGTCTGTCCTTCAACATGTATCATGTGTTCTTTCACCCGCCAGTGGTGCTGCAGCTCCATCAGACACAAAGACACGGTTTGTATCCACAACACTCGCCATCTCCCTACTGTGAGCTGGTTGTTCTTGAGTGTGAGGAGCATGAGGTGGGCTGCCTTGCCCCTCTTCTCTCTTTGTGGGCTTGGATCTATTGGCTACTCAATTCTTAGTCCATATAGATCAGAGCTGATGCCCCAAGCATCTAACCCCTGTTCCGGTGCTGCTTTCCTCACAGTTGTCATATTTGGGAGATAGAATTGGAAAATGGGAAAGAACTGGCTGCTCTTTAGTTTTATCTGGCACTTCAGAACCTGTATGGAACTGTCTCAGTCCCTGTCTGCCTCTTGAGATCCCTCAGCCGTTTCTGCTGTTCTCCTTTAGCTGCCATACATGTCAGGGTGTGTGGAATAGGCTGGTGGATTGGATCTTCTGTGCCTGTTACTTAGGAAAACTGTAAGGACAGCATGCTGTCCAACAAAGGGAAAATGTGTGAATCTTTCAGGCTCTTAGCTTGGCATCTCTGGGTGGACCAAATAGTCCCATCTCAAGGTCTTAGGATATGAGACCCCCACGTCTCATAGTTTTCCGCTCTTGTACTGGTCTATCTAGTCTGGGAGTGTAGACTCTTCCTGACTTTGCTTTCTCCTTAGTTTGTATAATTTTTCCTTTTAAATTTGATTTTCAAGTATGTGGCTCTAGGGTCTGAAGTCATGTCCAGTTTCTTTATGGTGGTAATCTACCTGTGTTTAAGGGGCAGCTCCTCATGGACTCTCTGTGGTATGGGTTTACTGGATAAGAGAAAATTTTTAAAGGAGAATACTTTCCCTTATTGGTTGTAATATTTTCCTGCTGCATACAGAATTACCACTTGAAGCTACTTAGTATAGTGGTCAGCGTGTTCTGTGATATGAGAAGGTATCTGAAGACCTTGACCTGTACATCTTTTTCTGGCTTTGAGTGATGTCAGAAAAGCCTGCGTGAGGAACACTGTGATAATGTTGTTCACATGTACTATCACCATGCCCTTTGAGCCTCACCAAGAGGTGTAGGAACTTCTCCTGACAAGGGTACTGTCCAGGTTCACACCCTCATATTTGTGAGGCTGTTGACTAAACTCTTGCTGATGCTGCATGCTTGTCACCTGGGTGGTATTGATCATTCTGCCTCCACACTTAATTTTGTAGCAACTTAATGACAGAGCTTATGTAGTGGAGTGATAACTTCAGTGATGAACCATCATTTGTTTTTTTTCAAGGCATAGCTACTTTCCTGTTTTTATATTTGTATGCATTATAAATTATTGTCTTTTATTTTTGTCATTAAGTTTCTATTTTATGTTACTCTTTGTATTTTATTTGCCATATGTGGGCTGGTTGGTTAAGAAAGCACTCCCACCCCTATGGTGGAATTGGTGATCAGTACTTTTTACAGTTCTTTATGTATTCTTGTGGAGAAGGCAGTGGCACCCTACTCCAGTACTCTTGCCTGGAAAATCTCATGGACGGAGGAGCCTGGAGGGCTGCAGTCCATGGGGTTGCGACTGAGCGACTTCACTTTCACTTTTCACTTTCTTGCATTGGAGAAGGAAATGGCAACCCACTCCAGTGTTCTTGCCTAGAAAATCCCAGGGACGGGGGAGCCTGGGTGGGCTGCCATCTATGGGGTTGCACAGAGTCGGACACAACTGAAGTGACGTAGCAGCAGCAGTAGCAGTGTGTATTCTTGATGTTAAGCTATTATTGAATGTATGATTGGCAATTTTTTTGTATTATAGTTTACATTGTTTTTTCACTGCTGAGGATGGTTTACTGCACAACATTTGATAATTAGGAGTGTGCAATTTATCTCTTTATTTTGTTGACATCAGCTTTTGGTGTTGTATCTCATAAATCATTGGTGAATCCACTGTCAGGAATAATTTTTAAGTTATCTATATGAAATTATGGATGCTAGGCAAACTTATTGTGATAATCGTTTCACAGTATACGTATCAGTTAATTTTTCTCTGTCGCTTAAACTTACACAATGATATTTGTTATTGTAAGAGTTTCTTATACAACCCCCTGTATGTAACTGTTTAAAGAGTTGGGTTTAGAAAGGGAAATTATTAAAACACGTTCGATAAAAGAAACAATAATGGAGTTTATAATCATTTAAAGTGTCTTGCTCTTGAAAGGCTGTGCTTAGTGACCCAAATGATCACATCCCTTAAGTCCTCCATCTCAGACACCCAGGTACTGACCCTGAGTTTGTTGAACTCAGAACTATTCTGTTTGCTGTTTTGTAGGGTGTCAGTAGGGAATAGCCCATTTCTACCCAGGCAGAGTTTTGTATTTGTAATATAGAGACTAGTCCCATAACTGCCCAAGTTCCCAGATCCCTGCATTGCTTCAGCCGCACTAGCAGGATCGGAGCACAACATGCTGTGAAAAACAGCTTTTTATTGAGAATAAACCCTTTTAGTCTTAAGAGGAAGTATCTCGGCTTCCGACATAACTTGAAAGTTTTACCTGAGCAGTTACAGACGGTAACTTATTGCTGTCAAGGTAACAGGCCCCGCCCCCGTCCGCGGCCCGCCCCTCCCACGAGCAGTGCGCGCGGCGGCTGCTCTTCCCGCTCCTGGTCAGAAGCTCTAATACAAAAGCCCTTTCACACAGAGCCGGAAGTTGGAGGGCGCGGAGTCGAGTTCCTCGGGCGGTGCCTAAGCCTCCTTCTAGGGTAAGTTTGCAGAGCTCGGCACCCCTCCAATCCCCACCTCCGCGCCCGCTCACTCGTCCTCATGGTGTGGGAATTGCCAGCGACCTGAAAACGCTGACACCCGGTGCTCGGCCCCGAATAAACGCTGCCGCTGCCGGTGCGGCCCAGTTATCTTTTCGTTTGGGTTTTAAGTGTTTCTGAGGCGGTTTCGGCCCTCGGTTCATGTAGACACCGCCTCTGGCGACAGTTTCCTGCTTAAAAGCTTTTTTTATCTCTGGCCTCGCCAAGTAAAGCCCTCTCTCGCGAGTTGGAGTCGCGCCCCGCCGCGTCGCCTTTTCCACCCCTGGAGGCAGAGCCCGTCGCCCCCGCTCGCGGAGAGGCTGCGCCCTCTGCCTGGTCCCGGGATTCCGGAGAGGCCGCCCGCTCCTGAGCCCCCTCCCTCCCAGGCCCTCTGTCCTCGCGTCTCCTCAGGCCGCTCCTTCTGCCCCGCAGGCCCCCCTTTCCTGTCAGCCCGTTCCTTCACCCCGCGTAGGGTAGGTGACCTGGGCCAGCCTGTGACAGCCAGTACTGTAAAATAAGAGAAGTATTAATAAATTAGGACGCCAGATCTCCAGGGATTGGAAAACAGCACAGGGAGAACTGCCCTGTCTCAGTGATGGGAGCGGGGAGGCGAAGGGCGATGAGGAACGTCAGAGGTCGAGAGTCCCTAACTGGGTTTTGGCCGAGTTTGAGTCCAGGCCTCTTGGGTTAGAGTCCCGAGTTGTGTTTTCACCCGGTTGGAGTCCCGCCACATGGGTTCAAGTCTCAATCTGAGGTGGCCGGTTTTATCATGGTGCTAGGGGAGAAAGAGGCCAAACGGTAAGGAGCAGAGAAAGAAAGGGCTGGAAGGAAGCATAGCCACATGGCTTGCCAGAGAGTGGGGAGGCAGGGAGAGTCACAGCGAGAGAAGGGGAGTAATCTGGAGCGCAGAGAGGGAGCCGAAATGGGGGAAGAAAGAGGCAGACTTAGGTATGGATTTTTGAAAGACTCAGGAAGGTTGGGGAGAGACAGCATTTTGAGGGGGAACGAATTGCAGCAGCCTGGGACAGGACACGTGTGAGGGAGGAAATAGAGGAACAGCAGGAGAGCAGAGGGGGAGAAAGAGACACCGAGACCCAGATGAAATAGGGAGCGAGGTGAACAGAGGGGTAAGCTCGATGCAGGTGTGGCCAGTTATTTGGATACAGATGATTTTTTTAGTTATACAGAGGAGTATGAGAATTTCAAAACTCCTGTCTATAAGGCTTGTGTCTTTTTTATTAGTTGTGGCAGAAGATGACTTTCATTTGCAAACCCTGTTGAGCCTGGGGCAGTGCCTTGATTCACTGAGTTGCGAGTGACCCCCTTCCCTTGTCCTATCATGAGATGGAGGTCAGGGAAGAAGAGACCTGGGGCAAGAAATGACTGAGTCTAGAGTGTCACTCTGTGGTAGCTTTTTTAAAAATTTTTTTGGCTGTGCTGTCTTCGGTTCTGTGCGGTGGGCTCAGGAGTTGTGGCTCCCAGGATCTAAAGCACAGGCTCAATAGTTGTGCACAGGCTTAGTTGCTTGTACTTGTGGGATCTTCCTGAACCAGGGATAGAACCCATGTCCCCTGCATTGTCAAGCAGATTCTTATCCACTGTATCATTATTGGATAGCATTTTTAAAGGAACGCTTTTTAAAAAAAGAAAAACGGATTCACATTTTCTCCTTTATGTATGGTGCTTTTTGTAGCTTGGAATAGGTCTTAATTCATTCAGTTTCTGTAATCATTTTTAACTTCAGAAATAAGCTTTTTTAGTTTCCAGTATTCTACTCATATCATCCTTTTCTAAATATGATTATTCTCCATTTTTTAAAAACTTTGACACCAGATTTTCTAGATTAAAAATAATTCAGTTTTTTTTTTCCAAATTTTTTTCAGATTCATTCCTTGCCTGAGTGCTTTCTTCCCTTCATCTCATACATTTGAAATTTCCTTTGGTAAGTAGTAAATCATCTTAGACTATTTTATGCCATACTTAGCAAAAGTGTCACCTCGTTTATCAGTTCTAATGAGGTAGATGAACCTAGAGCCTATTATATAGAGTGAAATAAGTCAGAAAGAGAAAGACAAATACTGTATATTAATGCATGTATATGGAATTTAGAAAGATGGTACCAGTGATCCTACATGCAGGGCAACAAAGGGAGACACAGATGTAAAGAACAGACTTCTGGACTCAGTGGGAGAAGGTGAGGGTGGGATGATTTGAGAGAATAGCACTGAAACATGTAAATTACCATATGTAAAATAGAATGATCAGTGCACGTTGGATACACGAAGCAGGGCACCCAAAGCCAGTGCTCTGGAACAACCCAGAGAGATTTGGTGAGGAGGGAGGTGGAAGGGGGTTCAGAATGGGGGGGCTGCTGCTGCTGCTAAGTCATGTCAGTCATGTCTGACTCTGTGTGACCCCATAGATGGCAGCCAACAGGCTCCTCTGTCCCTGGGATTCTCCAGACAAGAATACTGGCGTGGGTTGCCATTTCCTTCTCCAGTGCATAAAAGTGAAAGTGAAGTTGCTCAGTCGTGTCTGACTCTTAGCAACCCCATGGACTGCCATCCTACCAGGCTCCACCATCCATGGGATTTTCCAAGCAAGAGTACTGGAGTGGGGTGCCATTATAGTCACTAGCAGTTTGTTAATGAAGGAAAGGAAAGTTTTAAAACTCAGAATGGCACCAGGCCCCTCATCCATAAGATGCATTTTGGGATAATCTTGGCACCAGATGATTCATCCCAGGCCATACAATGATTAACTTGAATCTTGTAGAAGGCAGATTACCATACAAATAGTTTCGTTTACATAGATGAGGGGAACAATATCTGAGTATAACATACTGGTTTGTGAAGTAGGTTCTCGGCCATTAGGCGGAACCGACCTGAAGACAGAGTCTGGGATAAGTGCATAGTCCATTCACGTAGCTTAAACATTTCCATAAGAAAAATGGATTGGTTAACTCAAGGTTTGAGAATAGTTAACTTCAGGTGAAACCAGGTGTCATTATGACAACACAGTATGTTAAGAGAAACCTCCTTTTAAATTTGTATAGAGAAGGAAAAAAATATCGCTAGTTTGTTTCCTCCTGCCGCTTAAGAGAGATAAAAATGTCTGACACTTGCAGCCTATTTCCTCCATTTGGAGACCCCTGGCCTTCCTGCCTGTTACCCTCTCAGTAACCCCTTTTCTTTTAGAAGAATTATGTTGCCTAGGGACAAGGGGCATCATTCTCGTTCCATAACTGCTTCCGAGCTGACAAGGGACGTTGTCCTTAAATTGGTGAGGCAACATATTCTCCTAACCCTCATACCAAAGATGTCTGATCCAGGGCCCCCAAATAGTATTTGGAAGAAGCTGCAGCAGTAGCAAGAGTTTGAGCAACTCTTGCAGGAAGGGGAACCCCTTCCAGGGCCCGAAACTGGGCTCTTGTCTAACACTCGGAAATGAATTGTCTGAGGAGACACATGTGCTGACAAAGCAAGAGATTTTATTGGGAAGGGCACTTGGGTGAAGAGCAGTAGGGTAAGGGTACCCAGGAGAACTGCTCTGCCCCGTGGCCCGCAGTCTCGGGTTTTATGGTGATGAGATTAGTTTCCAGGTGGTCTTTGGCCAATCATTCTAATTCGAAGTCTTTCCTGTTGGCGCACGCATCACTCAGCCAAGATGGATGCTAGCAAGAGGGATTCTGGGACATGGACAGACACTTGGTGTCTCCTTTTGACCTTTCCCAAACTCTTCAGGTTGGTGGTGTCTTATTAGTTCCGTATTCCTTATCAGGATCTCCTGTCATAAAACAACTCATGCAAATGGTTACTATGGTGCCTGGCCAGGGTGGGTGGTTTCAATCAGTGTGCTTCCCCTAACACAACCATTTGTAACTTAAAAGCTTTCATGCAACTAGAAACAAATCCAGTTATACAGTAACAGATGCAGGGAGCAAACAGCAAAAACAAAACAATCAGAATTATTGTAAGTAAGATAGTTTTCCACCATGGGGCACTAGTTAACATCTCCCAAAATGAGGCAGTTGAGGGTTCAGGAATATCCATACCCCCAGTCATCTTGTTCATGTGTTTAGTAAAATGAATAACATTAGTGTTCATATTAGGTATATATGTAAAGCATTGGGTATGAATAATGGTACTAGTTCCTCGTTGCACAGCTGTCAGAATATCTAAAGCCAATCTGTTTTGTAAAACCACTTTTCTAATTTGTGGTTGTTCAGCATTAAGAGCTGCAATAGCTTTTTGAGAATCTTGTAATGCCTGTTGAGTAAAATTAGTCAAAGCATCCACTCGTAGCATAACATCTGTAGTTCCCAAAGAGGGAACAAACATTGCAGCTAAATAATCATACCAGTGAAATACAGACTTTGCCCACCGAGTTTTAAGGTGGAGTAAATTAGCAGGCTTTTCTGGAAGCTCTGAAAATATAAAGCCGTGAGTAGGCTAGACCCAGGGTGCATCTTCCTATCCAACCAAGGGGAAGCCATGCCCTTAGGTAAGAGCCACATATGCAATAGGTCCCGTTTGGAGCAAGCCAGCTGACTGAGATATCCAGTCCCAATTAGTGCCTGGCCAGACAAAGGGAGGACCTGAATTGGGGTTGGAAGACATGGAAATGATTACGTTGCATACATGCTGAGGCAAAAATCCCAATTGTTTCTAATCATTGTAATTAAGTTGTTGGCTAACTTTTGGGAATGGCTCTGTTTGTTCCTAGCATATAGGGGCAGTAGATACTAGATGTCCTTTTTCAGGAGTTAGCCATATAACCTTATTCCATATTTGATAAACGTCAGGTAAAAAACCATTAGATCCAGACCTATTTGCCTTATGTGTAGCCAAATAGTCATTAAACCGAGACAATGTATAATCAAAATTAAAAGTCATGTTATGTCCGTAGTTAAAGTACAAAGTGTTGCACCAGTCCTTTTTAGGGTTGGTAGATGTCATCAGATGAAGAAGAGGCATCACATATGATTGTTGTCGAAAGTATTCACAGACTTGGAGAAAGTCTTTTTCTTGAAGTGGAGATGTCTACCACAGGAATCCTTTCACTGATGAGGGGAGTGCTCTGCAGGCCCAGCAGTTAGACCAGTTGTGGAATGCAGTGTAGGAGTGAGCCCACGACAGGAAGGCATTGTCTTGAGGATCAAATGGCAGACTCAGGATTTTTGGAGTCAGCAGAAGTAGGCTCTCATGGATTATCAGGCCCATCTGAAAAGTACAAAGTCAGAGCATAGAAAGTAAAGACATAAAATGAAGTCCCTTAGTTCTGGTCAGGGTGCCACCTCTTAACTCAAATGTGATGTACCCACGAATCAGTTCCTGTCACTTTGACAGCTATGGAAGAAGAAAGAATTACCTGGTAAGGGCCTTCCCAGAGGGGCTCACGGGATGGGCCCCCAGATCCCAATGTTATTATGAGGACCTTGATTCCTGGCTCAAATAGAGGCTTGCTTGACTCAGAGGCTGGGTCAGGAGTCGTCTCCCGGATTTCTATAATGCCTGTTTAAAAGCTGAGAGCTGAGTTACGTAACTAGTTAATTCCAAGGCTTCAGGGTATATAACGATGTCTGTGCATAAGAAAGGTCTTCCATAATTACATTCAAAGGGGGACAGTCCCTCCTTTTTGGGGGCAGTTCAAGCCCTCATTAAAGCTATGGGTAGGACTTTAATCCTATTGTCTTGCGTCTCTTGAGTTAATTTGCACAGATGTCTTTTGATAATGTCATTAGATTTTTCAACCTTTCCTGAAGATTGGGGTCTCCAGGAACAATGTAAATGATATTCTGTTTCTAGAGCTTTAGATACACCCTGAGTTACAGCAGCTTTAAATGTGGAGCTATTGTCACTCTGAAGGCTCCGTGGCAGCCCAAACCTGGGGATAATTTCATGGATTAAAATCTTTATAACCTCCTTAGCCTGCTTACTACAACAGGGAAAAGCCTCTATCCATCCAGTAAAAGTACCCAAACTTGTAAGCAAGAATATAAAATTAGCTTTTGGCATATGAGTAAAATCAATTTCCCAGCCCTCTCCAGGATACTTTCCACTTTGTTGTAACGCAGATAATGCTAGCTTCTCAGTCTTTGGGTTATTTTTCTGACAAACCTCACACCTTTTGATAATGTTCTTTAAACTTTTCATTACATTTTTACCTTCAAACAAACAAGAAGCCATTTGGTAAGTACTCTCTGCACCCAAATGAAACCTCTGGTGTAAACCCTTAAGAATTTTCCGTTGAGCATTTTCAGAAATTATTAATCGTCCATCCTCAGACTGTAACCATCCTTTATCTGTAATCTTTGCTCGTCTTTTCTCATATCTTTCTAATTCTTCCTCAGTATATTGTGGTTTTTCCTGTTCCACAGGACCTGTCCAGATCAAGGGTGTCTGCAGTGAAGGGGTTTCATAAAGTGCCAGCTTTTCTGGCGTGACAGTTAGCCAGCTGATTACCTTCAGCTGCTTTACTCCCATCCTTGCTGTGCCCTTTGCAATGCATGAGAGCTACACAATATATAGCAGTTATAAGTCTCTTAATCTCTCTGAAATGCTTCATAGGTTCTCCCGTTGCTGTTTTAAACTGTCTTTCTTCCCATATTGCAGCATAAGCATGTAAAATCAAATACGCATACTTAGAATCCATGTAGATATTTACTCACTGCCCTTTGCTTAACTCTAGAGCTCGGGTCAGAGCTACACTCAACTAACAGAGCACGGGTTCCCTGGGGGAGAGATTTTGTTTCTGAAACATGTTCAGCTGTCACCACAGGTGTAACCTGCTTTATGCTTTCCATCCTGAACAAAAGAACTGCCATCTATAAATATTTCTATATAGGATTGTCTAATGGGTTATCCTTTAGATCCTCCAAAACTGCATAGTTCAAAGTTAGAAATTGGGAACAATTGTGATCAGGTGTTTCATTTTCCTTCTCAGGAAGGAAAGTGGCAGGATTTAAATGCCCACAAACTTTAAGCTTAGTTACTGGTCCTTCTAACAACAATGACTGATATTTAAGAAGTCTACTGTCTGTCATCCAAATATTAACCTTAGAATTTAAGATTCCACTCACATCATGAGAAGTCAAGACAGTAAGATTACATCAATAAATTATTTTTAAAGCTTCAGGTGCTAATAAAGCCACTGCCCCAATTACTCTTAGGCAGTGGGGCCACCCACATCAAGTTACATCTAATTTTCTACTTAGATAAGCAATAGGTTGCTGGTGAGGCCCTCGGGCTTGTGTCAAAATTCCCAAGGCCATACCTTTTCTTTCAGTGACAAACATATTAAATCCTGACCCTGTGGGCAAGCTCACAGGAGGAGCTTGCAAGAGGGCAGTCTGAAGAACCTTAAAAGCCTTTTGAGTATCTGAAGACCAAACCAGTTTGTCTGTTTGGGCCTGCTGAGTTTCAGCTGTAAGTTTATATAAAGGCTGGGCAAGTTGCCCATAACCTGGAATCCAAGTATGACTGTAGCCTGTGATTCCCAGAAATCTTCTCAATTGTCTTAAAGTCATAGTGAAGAAGGAATTCATAGGGCCTAGACTCCATCTTAGGCCTGTTCGTGCTGATCATGCTCGGCCAACTTTCCAATGGACTCTGAACTCTGTGTTTCAGTTCAGTTCACTCGCTCAGTCATCTCTGACTCTTTGCAACCCCATGAATCACAGCACGCCAGGCCTCCCTGTCCATCACCATCTCCCAGAGTTCACTCAGACTCACGTCCATCAAGTCCGTGATGCCATCCAGTCATCTCATCCTCTGTCGTCCCCTTCTCCTTCTGCCCTCAATCCCTCCCAGCATCAAAGTCTTTTCCAGTGAGTCAACTCTTCGCATGAGGTGGCCAAAGTACTGGAGTTTCAGCTTTAGCATCATTCCTTCCAAAGGAATCCCAGAGTTCATCTCCTTCAGAATGGACTGGTTGGATCTCCTTGCAGTCCAAGGGACTCTCAAAAGTCTTCTCCAACACCACAGTTCAAAAGCATCAATTCTTCAGCGCTCAGCCTTCTTCACAGTCCAACTCTCACATCCATACATGACCACAGGAAAAACCATGGCCTTGACTAGACGGACCTTAGTCGGTAAAGTAATGTCTCTGCTTTTGAATACACTATCTAGGTTGGTCATAACTATTCTTCCAAGGAGTAAGTGTCTTAATTTCGTGCCTGCAGTCACCCTCTACAGTGAATTTGGAGTCCAAAAAATAAAGTCTGACACTATTTCCACTGTTTCCCCATCTATTTCCTATGAAGTGATGGGACCGGATGCCATGATCTCCGTTTTCTGAATGTTGAGCTTAAAGCCAACTTTTTCGCTTTCCTCTTTCACTTTCATCAAGAGGCCTTTTAGTTTCTCTTCACTTTCTGCCATAAGGTGGTGTCATCTGCATATCTGAGTTTATTGATATTTCTCCGGGCAATCTTGATTCCAGCTTGTATTTCTTCCAGTCCAGCGTTTCTCATGATGTACTCTGCATATAAATTAAATAAGCAGGGTGACAATTTACAGCCTTGACGTACTCCTTTTCCTGTTTGGAACCAGTCTGTTGTTCCATGTCCAATTCTAACTGTTGCTTCCTGACCTGCATACTGATTTCTCAAGAGGCAGATTAGGTGGTCTGGTATTCCCATCTCTTTCAGAATTTTCCACAGTTTATTGTGATCCACACAGTCAAAGGCTTTGGCATAGTCAATAAAGCAGAAATAGATGTTTTTCTGGAACTCTCTTGCTTTTTCCATGATCCAGCAGATGTTGGCAATTTGATCTTATATTCCTTTGCCTTTTCTAAAACCAGCTTGAACATCAGGAAGTTCACGGTTCACGTATTGCTGAAGCCTGGCTTGGAGAATTTTGAGCATTACTTTACCAGCATGTGAGATGAGTGCAATTGTGCGGTAGTTTGAGCATTGTTTGGCATTGCCTTTCTTTGGGATTGGAATGAAAACTGACCTTTTCCAGTCCTGTGGCCACTGCTGAGTTTTCCAAATTTGCTGGCATATTGAGTGAAGCACTTTCACAGCATCATCTTTCAGGATTCAAAACAACTCAACTGGAATTCCGTCACCTCCACTAGCTTTGTTCGTAGTGATGCTTTCTAAGGCTCACTTAACTTCACATTCCAAGATGTCTGGCTCTAGATTAGTGATCACATCATCATGATTATCTGGATCGTGAAGATCTTTTTTGTACAGTTCTTCTGTGTATTCTTGCCACCTCTTCTTAATATCTTCTGCTTCTGTTAGGTCTAGACCTATTTCTGTCTTTTATCGAGCCCATATTTGCATGAAATGTTCCCTTGGTATCTCTAATTTTCTTGAGATCCCTAGTCTTTCCCATTCTGTTGTTTTCCTCTATTTCTTTGCATTGATCGCTGAAGAAGGCTTTCTTATCTCTTCTTGATATTTTCTGGAACTCTACATTCAGATGCTTACATCTTTGCTTTTCGCCTCTCTTCTTTTCACAGCTATTTGTAAGTCCTCCCCAGACAGCCATTTTGCTTTTTTGCATTTCATTTCCATGGGGATGGTCTTGATCCCTGTCTCCTGTACAATGTCACGAACCTCATTCCATAGTTCATCAGGCTCTCTCTCTATCAGATCTAGACCCTTATATCTATTTCTCACTTCCACTGTATAATCAGAAGGAATTTGATTTAGGTCATACCTGAATGGTCTAGCGGTTTTCCCTACTTTCTTGAATTTGAGTCTGAATTTGGTAATAAGGAGTTCATGATCTGAGCCACAGTCAGGTCCTGGTCTTGCTTTTGTTGACTGTTTAGAGCTTCTCCATCTTTGGCTGCAAAGAATATAATCAGTCTGATTTCGGTGTTGACCATCTGGTGATGTCCATGTGTAGAGTTTTCTATTGTGTTGTTGGAAAAGGGTGTTTGCTATGACCAGTGCATTTTCTTGGCAAAACTCTATTAGTCTTTGCCCTGCTTCATTCCGCATTCCAAGGCCAAAGTTGCCTGTTACTCCAGGTGTTTCTTGACTTCCTACTTTTGCATTCCTGTCCCCTATAATGAAAAGGACATCTTTTTTGGGTGTTATTTCTAAAAGATCTTGTAGGTCTTCATAAAACCGTTCAGTTTCTTCAGCATTACTGGTTGGGTCATAGACTTGGATAACTGTGATATTGAATGGTTTGCCTTGGAGACAAACAGAGATCATTCTGTTGTTTTTGAGATTGCATCCAGGTACTGCATTTTGTTTACCATGACGGCTACTCCATTTCTTCTGAGTGATTCCTGCCCGCAGTAGTAGATATAATGGTCATCTGAGTTAAATTCACCCATTCCAGTCCATCTTAGTTCGCTGATTCCTAGAATGTCGATGTTCACTCTTGCCATCTCTTGTTTGACCACTTCCAATTTTCCTTGATTCATGGACCTGACATTCCAGGTTTTTACGCAATATTGCTCTTCACAGCATCAGATCTTGCTTCTATCACCAGTCACATCCACAACTGGGTATTGCTTTTTGTTTGACTCCATCCCTTCAGTCTTTCTGGAGTTATTTCTCCACTGACCTCCAGTAGCATATTGGGCACCTAATGACCTGGGGAGTTCCTCTTTTGGTATCCTATCATTTGCCTTTTCATACTGTTCATGAACTCTGTGTTTAGTACCTATGAAAACAGCAACAGCAGGATAAGACCCCTTCCAGACAGGGGAACCTTGAAGATTGTATCTAGGTTACTCATCACCTAAGAGAAAACATACACTAATCACCCCTTCCTCCAGACAGGCCATAAATTTTTCTGTATCTATCGGAGTGTAACCTCAGCTTTATTGATTATTGGCTAATTGTTTGACTGTTTGAGCGCATGAGCACATAGCATGTGAATGATGGAGTTATTGGGATTGTATTTTCCTTGATTTATGTAAGTCTCAAGGAATTTGGAATAGTGGGTTCAGAAACGTACACATGGGGTATAAAAGATTTTCACAAATGCTGGTCAGGGTCCTTGGCTAAGAGGAGACACTCTTGGGCCTGCCGGTGTAATAAGCTGCTCTCCGCTACCTGCATTGTCCTTCTGAGTGAGTTTGTTTCCCAGAACGTGTGGCTACATTTCGTGCATTGGCCGGGAAACTCCTCACTTTGAGGAGACAGGTCTCATTTGAGGCCACCCTGAGGCTTTGTGGCTTGAATTTCCTAGAGGGGAGGAGGCGCCTCGCCCCTCTGGAAGAATTCAGCCTTTCAACGCCCAGTTTCTTCGCTTTGGCAGGTAGTGAAGAAGGGAACTGAGTGCTCAGGTTAGGAGGAACCCATCCGCCAGGGTGGAGGAGGGCCTGATCACCCACCCCAGGAGGGACTAGAAGGGGCACAGACCTACAGGGGCCTGGAATAGGCAGGCAGCAGCGATTGCTTACTACAGAGGTCGACGAGCGTGCTTAAGTTTCGGAAGGAAATTTGTGAAGGTCATTTAGGAGGTGTGTCCATGCCATCTCAGGGAAAATTATTACCAGCGATCGCCAGGGGAGTTTTAGGATAGGAAACTGGTCCTTATATGCTCGTATTCTGCCTTCCCCCAGGAGATGTCCTGTCTGCTGTGAAATTCTCGACCCCCTCGCAATTGTTAGGCTAGAAGGAAGGGGATAAATAAGTGATTATGAATTGGCTTTCCCGGAGATGGCCTGGGACATGGGATATTTAACCCAACTATGTTTTCATCCGCACCTGATCAAGCCCAGCAAGGCAGAACAGACTTTAAAGGAGAAACAGTCTTGGACCACATGGTGTTCTGGTTTGGCTATGCTGACTGGCAGGTGAAGGCACGCCGATCCCTCTTCTCCCTCTGGGATTTGGCAGGTAAGGCTCTTCTCACCCCAATAAGGAAGGAGGCAGAATGGCAATTTAAGTGTCATTGAGTGGAAATATCAGAAGTACATAATGTACTGAGAACTTCGTAGACAGATGAAAAGGAAAAGGAGAAGAAGGTCCGAGAAGGTAAGCAAGATGGGAGGAAGTGAATCTAAGGCAACTGTATTGGAGTGCGTGATTAAAAATTTTAAGAAGGGATTAGGAGGAGACTATGGGGGTGAAGATGAAGCCTAACCGCCTCCACATACAGTGAGGTCAAATGGCCCCCTATAGGAGTAGGATGGCCACCAGAGAACACCGTGAACTTAAAAATAGTGGAAGCAGTCTATGCAGTAGTCACAGGAAAGCCAGGACACTTGGATCAATATCCATATATTGACTCATGGCTAGGGTTAGCTCAAGACCCTTCTACTTGGACAAGGTTCTGTATGCAGGAGGGAAAGGGAAAAATATTATTGGCAAAAAAATTGACTGATGATAAAAAAAAAAGGAAATTCTACAGGATTTGGATGGGGATGACCTGACCCCTCCCCCATACTGGATAATGGCGGACCTGCCTCCCAGTGCTCCACCAGGACTGGAGGCCACCTTAATGGCCAATCCAGGGCCAGGTGAAGTCTTGCAGCAGCCACTGCTCCTCTGCCAGCTCTCCCCGAGGTTGTAGAGCCGCCACCTCGGCAGGCTCCGATCCCGGTGACAGAAGCCTCTAGCCAACACTTCCAGGATCCTGCTCCAGCTGAACTGCCCAAGCTATACCCACCTCTCCCGGTGAGTACTGACAAGAAGGGGAGGGAGACGTTGGAATTAAGCAGAGACTGTGCTCTGCCAGAGAGCCAGAGGGAATGAGAGTGAACAGGCAAGAGATTTACAATGCTAGCTGCTGCTCTAGGAAAGTCTATCTTGGGCCCTCTGGAATACTTCCTCTGCCCCAAGGACAGGACAGTCCTTCAACCGGTCCCAATGGAAGCCCTGGGGCCCTGTTACAGCCAAACCAGTGTGCCTGGTGCCAAGCTTTTGGCCACTGGAAGAATGAATGCCCTAAGGCAAGGAAGGAAGAGGAAGTTCCCACAGTTGTGGGCTTGCTGACTTGGAAATTAAATAGGGCTGCCAGGGCTCAGAGATATCAGGTCCCTGAGAACCCATGGTAACGTTAAAAGTGGGGGACCAAAACACTGACTTCATGGTGGATACAGGAGCAGAACTGTTGATAGTAACAAAACCTGTGACACCACTGTCCAAAAAGACTACCGCTGTAACTGGGGTAACAGGAGAAGAGAGGATTAAACCATTTTGCCAGCCCAGAAAATGTCAGATGGGGGGGGGGGGGCACCAAGTGATTCTTGAATTCCTCTACATTCCTGAGTGCACAGTACCCCTGTTGGGAAGAGACTTGCTCTCCAAACTTGGAGCACAAGTGACTTTCTCCCTTGAGGAGAGACCCACCTTCCGGATGAACACTATGACTTATTTGCTCGCTCTCTCAATACTCCACGAAGATTAGTGGAGGTTGCATGAGCCTCTGAAGGAAGAACCAGGTGGGCCGGAAGAGCATGAGAGAGCGCTAACTTCCCCCGCCCCAGGCTAGCTAAACATCAAGCCCCAGTGATAATAGAACTCAAACCAGGCACCATCCCGGTTAGAAAGCGCCAGTACCTGCTACCGATAGAGGCCTGGGCTGGCATACTGCCCCACATCAATAGATTGAAGCAAGCGGGCATTCTAGTAGAGTGCCAGTCAGCTTGGAATACACCAATCCAGTCAAAAAGGAAGGAGGATAGGACTATCGGCCTGTACAGGACTCAGGCTAGTCAACCAGGCTATTGTGACTTTACACCTCACTGTTCCAAACCCTTATACCTTACTTAGCCTCCTCCTGCCAAGGACTAAAGTTTATACTCACCTAGATCTCAAGGATGCCGCCTTCTGCATACACCTCACCCCAGCGTCACAGCCCATCTTTGCCTTTGAATGGGAAGATCCAGTTGGGGGCACCAAGCAACAGCTCATCTGGACTCGCCCACAAGGGTTTAAGAACTCCCCAGCCATCTTTGGGGAAGCCTTGGCTTCTGACCTGAACTCATTCCATCCGGAAGAGTATGAATGTTGGCTCCTACAATATGAGGATGACCTGCTGCTGGCTGCCGAGACCAAGGAAAAATGCTGGAAAGGGAGAAAAGCACTGCTTCAGCTGCTGATGGAAGCAGGTTACTGGGTGTTGAAGAAGGCACAGGTCTGCAAGGAGGAGGTAAGGTAGCTGGGGTTTGTTTTAAAGAAGGACACAAGGTTCCAGAACCTAGTTGGGTCCTATATACTGATCACACTAGCCTGATAAAACAAGGACAATGGCTGTCAGATTAGCCAAAGTGGAAGGGGCCATCAAGACTGAAAAGGGATGGTAGGAAATGCCAAGTGGCAAATTATTGGTACTGGAGGAGCTGGCACACACTCTGGTAAGCTAAACACACCAAGCGACCCACCTAGGCCATGCTGCCTGCTCACAGGTTAATGCTGCCTCTTGGGTATTTAGACAAAAACCTCTGGGTATTCAGCTGAAAGGCATGCTGCCCTTTGAACACCTGGGAGCGGACTTCACTGAAATGAAACCTCACCGACACTACTGTTACCTGCTGGTCATGGTATGTACGTTCTTGGGATGGGTAGAAGCTTTTCCTACCTGGACTGAAAGAGCATCAGAAGTAGCCTGGTGCCTGCTTAGGGAAATAGTTCCCAGATTTGGACTTCCTACCAGCATTGGTTCAGAAAATGACCTGGCTTTTGTAGCTGATTTAGTACAGTTCATTTCAGTTCAGTCACTCAGTCATGTCCGACTCCTTGTGACCCCGTGAATCACAGCACGCCAGGCCTCCCTGTCCATCACCAACTCCCGGAGTTCACTCAGACTCACGTCCATCGAGTCAGTGATGCCATCCAGCCATCTCACCCTCTGTCATCCCCTCTCCTCCTGCCCCCAATCCCTCCCAGCATCAGTCTTTTCCAATGACTCAACTCTTCGCATGAGGTGGCCAAAGTACTGGAGTTTCAGCTTTAGCATCACTCCTTCCAAAGAACACCCAAGACTGATCACCTTTAGAATGGACTGGTTGGATTTCCTTGCAGTCCAAGGGACTCTCAGGAGTCTTCTCCAACACCACAGTTCAAAAGCATCAATTCTTCGGCGCTCAGCTTTCTTCACGGTCCAACTCTTACATCCATACATGACCACTGGAAAAACCATACAACAATAAGCAAAATTTTAAACATCAAATGGAAACTGCACATTGCATATAGGCCCAGAGTTCTGAGATGGTGGAATGAACCAACCGGACATTAAAGAGACTCTCCAAGTGGATCACAGAGACTGACTGCTCTTGGGTGGACTTGCTTCTGACGGTTCAGTCAGGATGACCCCACAGTCCCAAGGCTATTCTCCATACAAAATTGTGTATGGGAGGTCCCCTCCCATAATAAAACAGGTGTCAACAAATTTGCCTCAGGTAAGGGGGGGATAGGATTTCATAGCAGATGGAACTGGGTAAGGTAATAAATCGGGTAACTGAGTTTGTACAAGAAAGGGTGCTGTTCCCCCTTGGGGAACAGATTCATGAGTTTACACTTGGTGACCAAGTATAGGTCAAAGATTGGAAACATGATTTGCTAGCCCCTTGGTGAAAGGGCCCTTATGTTATTTTAACTACCCCTACTGCAGTTAAAGTTGCATGTATTGTCCCTTGGATCCATCATACGAGGGTGAAGAGAACATACTACACAGACCCAAAAAACGCTGAGTGGACTGCACAGAGGGACCTCGCTGATCCTTGAGAGACTAAGACCATCCTTAAGAAGAAGGAAATAAGATCCTGGACAAGCCCCTTCAGGAAGAAGCTGCACAATCAACTCCTGCTGCTTGGCCTCATCAACATGATTTTGAATTTAACTTCTGTTTCAACTCAGGACAATGTTTTCATCTAATGGGCACATTCCTAGGCAGTCTTCCACAACACTTCCAACTGCTGGGTATGTAGGACTATGCCTTTGTCAGTGATGGATGGACTTCCTTGGTGGGTGTCACCGTTCTGCCAAGGAGATTTTAAACCACTCTGCTCTTTCTTGGATGACAGAGACTTTCCTCTCTCTTGTCAATCATAACCTCTCCTTGCTCTCTTGGTGTATGACCTACAGTCAATAGACTCGGGTCATGGGGTTACATTTGATATAAATGCCAGTGTAACAAAAGCCTAACCTACAACAACTGGTAAATCTACCTTATTTATATGCTAGGTGGACAAGATCCGTGTTTCAGTGGTATGAGTATATTGCTGCCTTATTTGTACCCTCTATAGGGACAACAGATATCATGATTAAAGTAGAGGCCTTGACTAATTTCACAAAACAGGTCCTCCTAGATAGAACAAAAGCCATCCCAGCCTTAAATGAAGAGCAACTCCAAATGAGAAGAGCGGTAAGTCATAATAGAATGGCTTTGGACATACTTACAGCTGCTCAAGGAGGGACCTGTGCTATAATTACAGTTGAATGTTGTGAATACGTTCCTGACTTATCTGGCAATGTATCAACTGCTTTAGATGACATGAAAAACCAGGTAAAAACAATGTCAAATGAAAACATTGCTTTCTGGACTTCGGTCCTATCTTGGGTGAAGGGTGATTGGTGGAAAACTGTATTTACCACTGTTACAGTTGCCTTGATAGTTCTGCTTTGTGGACCCTGAATTTTACAATGTATTATGAACTTTGTAACCCTTTGTTGATGTCATTCTCCCAAACTGGTGGTCAGAGAGTCAGGGTACAATATATCCCTATGAATGATGCTCATCATATGAGTTAAGAGCATCAAGAGAGGGGAATGAAGAAGGAATTCATAGGGCCTGGACTCCATCTTAGGCCTGTTCATGCTGATCATGCTTGGCCACCTTTCCAATGGATGCTGAACTCTGTGTTTAGTGCCTATGAAAACAGCAACAGAAGGATAAGACCCCCACGAGACAGGGGAACCTTGAAGATCGTATCTAGGTTACTCATCGCATAAGAGAAAACATACACCAATCACCCCTTCCTCCAAAGGCCATAAATTTTTCTGTGTCTATTGGAGTGTAACCTCGGGTTTATTGATTATTGGCTAATTGACTGTTTGAGCACATAGCACATGAATGATGGAGTTATTGGGATTGTATTTTCCTTGGTTTATGTAAGTCTCAAGGAATTTGGAATGGTGGGTTCAGAAACGTACACATGGGGTATAAAAGATTTTCACAAATGCTGGTCGGGGTCCTTGGCTAAGAAGAGACACTGCCTTGGGCCCACCAGTGTAATAAACTGCACTCCACTATCCGCATTGTTCTACTGAGTGAGTTTGTTTCCCAGAATGTGTGGCTACAACAATAAATAGGGGATGATTTAGTGTGGGTTTAATTTTCTCACGGCCTATGGCCCTAGTCCCTTCTGATATGATTAGGCCCAGATATCTAACAGATTGTTGACAAAGCTGAGCCTTTTCTCTTGATGCCTTACAACTGCAGCCTGCCAGAAAGTTAAATCTTCTGAGGCTCCTGAACAAGCTTCCTCTGTCTTAGCACAGAGCAAAATATCATCTACGTATTGTAACACCACTGCTTCGGAGCTATTAAAGTTTTGGAGATCCCGTGACAAACTTTGTCCAAATAAGTGAGGCCTGTCATGAAATCCCTGGGGCAAAACTGTCCAGGTTAACTGAGAAGCTGGCTGCATAGGGGTCTTCAAAGGCAAATAGAAATTGGCTTTCCTCTGCCAAAGGCACAGAATAGAAAGCATCTTTCAAATCAATTACTGAGAAATACTTGGCTCATTCAGGAATTTCAGACAATGGAGTATAAGGATTAGGCACCAAGGGGTGTAAAGGAACTACAGCCTCATTTATTATTTGTAAATCTTGGACTAGTCTCCATTTCCTTTTGATTTCTTTATACCCAAAATAGGAGTGTTGCATGGACTGTTACAGGGAACTCATAGTCCCTGCTCTAAACTTTCGATGATGTGCTTTAACCCTTAACCTCAGGTTTCAGTGGATACTGCTTCTTATGTGGAAATAAGTGTGGGTCTTTGAGCTTGACAACTACAGGAATAGCATTTTGTGCTCGACCCACAGATTTTCCATCAGCCCATACTCTAGGATTTACATTTTGTTCAACCAAAGGGAGAGAAAGGGAGGGCTTCATATTTATGAAAAGAGAGGCATGGACCTTGTTCAGTATATTCCTCCCCAAAAGGGGTGAGGGAGACTCTGGCACAATCAGAAACTCGTGTGAAAATAGCACAGAATCTGTTACAACATAAAGAATAACTGAAATAATATCCTTTGGCTCGTCTAGACAGTCCCATTAGGGAAACGGATCTGGAAGGAAGTGGGCCAGGGGCTTCAGGAAGCATGGAGTAAGTTGCCCCAGTATCTAAAAGGAAATCGACGGATTGGCCCCCCACAGTTATTAATACCCCGGTTCCACAGGTGTAATTAGGACAGGAGCTTGTGTGGGAACCTCCCGGGCACCTTCAGTCCTGATTGTCTTGAGAGTCTGACCCCAGGTGTCATTATGACAACACAGTATTTTAAGAGAAACCTTTTAAATTTGTATAGAGAAAAAAAATATTGCTAGTTTGTTTCCTCCTGCTGCTTAAGAGAGAGAAAAATGTCTGACACTTGCAGCCTATTTCCTCCATTTGGAGACCCCTGGCCTTCCTGCCTGTTACTCTCTCAACATCGTAAAATAAAATAGACATATTTTCAACTGTGGTTTTACCAAAGACATGAATTGTGTGTATGTGTTTATGTGTGCACACACAAATGGATATTTCTGGTCTCAGATCTTTACCAGAGAATAACGGAGGTATGACATTAGATCTTGTGAAATTAAAGGCATTTCTTTGAGAAATGGAAAAATAAAAGAACATTTAACATGATAAAACCAATAAAAAAAAATGCTTCATTCTTTCAAAAAAAGAAAACAAACACCTAGTTTAACTGGTTAGTCTGATGGTCTGTTTTCTCCATTTTCTATGATCAGTGAAAAAAGTGAGCTGTGTGGTGATATGAAAATGTTTCCCTCAGGTCCCTTTGTGACTTTTCTGTGCAAATGAGGAAGGATGGGCTGGATTGACCTGGAACCTTCCAACAGAGCCTCTCTCTTCATAATGAAAAAGATTGCTCAGATCCTATTCCCAAGCTGACCCCTTAACAATGTTTTTTGTACCAGTGGATATACATTTCAATTCTGTATTTTTAAAATATTTTACTGCAATCATATAATAAAGGAGTACCTGCTTGGTATCAGTTTGACTCAATCGTGAAAGAAAAGTTTCCTTTGCTCAGGTACATGACAGATGTTCCTGGTCTTAAATGGGATGGGCATTAAGGACAAACTTGGCCCACTTGCCCTTCCGCCTCCCATTTCATTATTCAGTTATACCTGGTTCTCTCCACTCAGCTCAGAGCTTCTCATAAACGGCTTCTCTCTGGGCCTGAGGGAGCCCACTTGTAACATGGAGATGTGAGACTAGACTGGAATCTCTGAGCGTGAGCAACACTGACTCCTGAAGTGATTAGCCAATTGGCTGTGTGTCTGTGTTTGGCAGTTTTGGTTTGGAGGGAGTTTCTGGTGGTAATGAGAATGTAAATAGATCCCAGTCCTCCCTGAATGAAAAACAAAAAGGAAAACTAGGATGGAGGCACGATCACAGGCTCAGAATTAGAATTAGAATCAGTTCTATGAATAAGTCTAAATCTGAAGGGAGATTTTTTTTACGTCCTGACGATCAGACCTCCACTGGCTTTCATTTGTTCTTTGGTCAAAAGCTTGACTCCTTCCTGTAGTTCCACAGACCTCTGTCAAGCTCAAGCCCTGTCAGTGTCTCCAGCCTCATCCTGGGAGCTGACCCTTTGCTCATGTTTCAGCCTGTCCTGGTCTCATTTACCTTTTCTCTGTTTCCAAATACCAAAACCATTTCTGTCTGACATTGTAGTTCCTTTTCTCACCTTCACGTCACCGTGCCTCAGGCCCTTTGTCACCTTTCAAGTCTAGGCTCAAAGAGGTCTCCTCATCCCCTCCTAACAGTCTCTCTCATGTTACCCAGGTTTATTGCCTCTGTATCAGTTGCCATCAGCAGAAATTAATGCCCTTCATGGGTTATTTTGAGTCCTTCCTGGTTCCCCTCTTTTTAGGGCTCATAGTGTTCCTCTTCTTCCCAGCATGGCTGCAATACCTGATAACTGGAAATGTCTTTAGATGACAGGACTATGGGTTGGGCTGAATAATCCTCAGGAGAAACCAAGAGAACAGGGCAGGTGATGAAGATGTTTCCCATGTTCTGGACATTTCAGCTGTAATTGATCTTTACCCCATGTGACTACTTAATTACTCAAAAGATGAGCCAAGAAATATAGGAAGTCCTGAAAAGCCTTACAGAACTGGTGTCCTCAAGCAGTGGGCTAAGATGTCCACCTGTTTAGTCTGCTGGGTTTAGTCCTCTATAGCCCCCAGATCTAAGCTCTGTCCATCCAGGGACCAGTCACCATCGTGGACAGCAGCTTTGCCATCTAGGAGTTCATGTGCTCAGTGTCAGTGATTGTGATTTCAGTGAGCTGAGGATGAGCAGAAATCCAAAACCTAACCGGGCAGGAAGGAGACGCTGCCCCCTGCGCCCCCCCAAGAGCTAGAATATCTTCCAAGTAGGTGTGGGTGGAGAAAACAGGAGATAGTGAGACCTGGAGACCCTTGCTTTGAGACTTCCTCATCTCAAATGCCTTTGTAGGTGGACTCCATAATGTCCCCAGGTGGGACAGTCCTCCCCTGCAGACTTTCCCAGGAGGGCCAGTCTCTTGATTTTCATACTGCATGTGCAGTGCCCTTTGGGTGGTAGCTCGTGGGCACTCCTCTTGTGATCCCCTTTGCCAAGAAACCTCTGTGTGCTTTAGTCCTGCTTAGTCCAGTCATGCAGGGAGGAGAGGGAGACAAATGGGGAAAGTGGAGGGAGCCTGGTGGGGTCTGCACGAGGGTTGTGGCAGTACTTGGGGGCATCAAGGTGAGCCCAGTGAATGGAGTGTGCACCCATCCCAAGTGTAGTTGCAGGGACCAGGGGTGTGTGGATCTGTTGGAAGAGAATGTCTCCGTTCAGGCTGGAGAATCTGGAAGCGGGTTTGTTGGAGAGGCCTCATGGAGTGGTTTGAGGTTCTGCCTGAGCTCGTGTTCCCCGGGACAGAAGTGCTGAGGCTGCACAGGTTTGATTTGACAACTCATGACCACACGTGAGCAGCAATGAAGGATGTGGAATTCAGCCAAGAGAAGTCTTTTCCACTGTTAGAACTGTGGCCTGGGCTGAGCCCGCAGGCACCTGTGGGTGCAGGAGGATGGGAGCCTTGGGCTTGAGGGGCTGGTCCTAGCAGGTGCCCCCAGCATCCATTCCACGCCCTGGCTTTTGTTGGCTCTTTCAGCAGGCAGGCACCGTAGAGTAACAGGGAAAATCTCAGGTCATTTTTTGCATCAACTTTGGTATCATTGTGCACTTGGGGTTGCCAGTGCAGAAAGGTTCATGTGCATTTGGGAAGATACCAAGAGAATCTGGAGTGTTTCCTTGGAAGATGCTGAGGTCTCAGGGGCCCTGTGCATCATTGGAATTATCCCTCTTTTTCAGTCTTTGGAGATTTTGGTGTTTGACCTGGATCGCTCTCTGTAAATGAAAATATGGTGTTTTGTGTCTGTGGATCCTTGGGTGTCCTCTTTTGTATTTTCCCTCATGCATGAGCTATCAGGGCTTGGAATGCTTTGTATTTGTATAAGAGGGTTATAGGCTCATCATGGGCTCTGTGGACACTCTGTTGGACACCATGAAAGTTTGTAAGTTTGTGTGAGTCCTGCCGGGAAAATAGAAGCACTAACGTTAAGATCCCAGAATGCTTGTTATAAGGTGGTCCTGCTCGGTAGGGATCTCTGGGCCCAACCCGAGAAGATTCATAAAGTCCTGTGATGTAGGGGAGGATGGCTCTGAAAAATAAGAGGGCAGCGATGCCACAGTGATCTGCAGCCTGGAGGCTTGTCCTCTAGAAGATGCAGCTGCAACTGTCTTGCTCCCAGGCTGGGTTCTGTTATCCACTCCTGTCCCTCCCAAAATAAGCACACACACAGGCACAGTACGGAAAACCTGGAATGTTAACTGCACTGTTGGTGGTAATTTAAATGGTACTGCTGTGTTGGAAAATAAAATGGAAGTTCCTTAACAAATTAACATAGAACAGGCCTACAGTCTGTCAAACCCATTTCTGACAGATATCCAAAGGAAAAGCGATCAGTTTTTCAGAGATATGTCCACAGTCCCATGAGTGTGACTGGATTTGCAGTAGCCAAGGTATAGACACAGCCCAGATGTCTCTTGACAAAAGAGTAGGTAACAAAAGTGTAGTATAGCAATATTTATTACATACTGTATATTCATGAACTCTTTTTTCTCTGTATATAAATATAAAAATCAAGAATCCTGCATTTATGCCAGAATGAGTGAACCTAGAGAACATTATGCCAAGTTAAATAAGCCTGACAAAGGAGGACAGATACTGTATGTGGAAACTAGAATCGTCAAACTCACAGAGCCATCGAGTAATAAGGCTGTTACCAGGAGCTGGGTGGAGAGGGAAATGGGGCACTGGTAGTCAAAAAGTAGAGATTTTTGGTTGCAAAATAAGTAAGTTCTGGGGATCTGCCTGTAGTGTTTCTATATACTTGAAACTCGCCCAGAGAGAAATAATACAGTGTACTCATAGGTGGAAGTGTAACTTACTCAACTATAATAATTATTCAGTGTATGAATCTATCACATGTTCACTTTGTACACAGTACGTTTATACCATTTTTGTTAGTTACACCTTAGTAAGGCTAGGGTGCTTTTCTCTTCTGAATGGTGCTCTGTCCAGGCTTTACATTTCATTCATGAGACATTTTGCATACGCATATTTTGTACCCTTGGACCAGAGATACCCCTTCAGGTAGTTTGTGTTGGTCCACAGCTCGAGAATGTTTAAGATGCCCCAGTTGATTCCAGTCTGGATCCCTCACTGAGCATCAGGACTCTGAGTCCTCCCAGCCCTGAGGGCTGAGATCTGGGCTGAGGAGGGGGTGCTCTGTTCTGAGTGGGGATGGATCGGGGCCTGCTCTGTGACCTGAAGGAGATTGCCTGGTCCATGGAGGTGCCTCCTGCTGCTGTGTACATGAGGCCTCAGCAGGAGGGGAGTGTGATCCGAGGGAACGTGTGGGAAAGTCCCATGTTCGTCTCTCTGTGGAAGTTGGCCATCCTGAGTCCCTCCTGAAAGTGGCTACAGGGGACTGTCTGTTCCTCATGGTGAGGGCTTCCCATGTGGGTGGTTGGGGCTCAGGAAGGGGATGTGTTGACTCTAAGCATGAAACAGCATGTTTTCAACTTTCATGATAGACCTCTGAAGGCTCGTGTTGCCTGAGGAAGCCCTGAAGTTAAGGAAGAGGAAAGAAAAGGAATGAGGCATGGCTTTTTCTCAGGTAAGGTCATATTTAGTCTGTCCTTGCTGAAATGCCCTTCTCTGGACTCACTAATCGTGTCTGACTCTGGAGTGTCCTGTGTGACTCCTGTACACGCACACTCACCCGGGGCCTTCCCTCAGGGCCTGTCATCTCCACTTAGATCCCGTCTCCCCATGACCCGGTGACCTGGCCCCTGTGAGGAGGCTCCCCTGGGTACCGTTCTGGGCAGGGCTTCTCACCCACCGGTTGGAGACGGGGTCTCTGTGCTGTTGGGCAGCAGGGATTGCTTAGGGCCCATCTGGATGTGCTGTCTGCTCTCAGTCAAGCAGGGTATAGAAACTGCACCTGGAAATCAGGTGTTAGTATGCACAATAGCTGGTAAAATCTGGGAATCAGATCAGTTGAGACTGTCCTTTCCCTTTTGTGTATCTTGACATCCTTGTGAATATACCTTACGTATACACAAAGAATTATTTCTGAGTACTGTGTTCTGTTCAGTTGGTTTCTTTGTCTGTTTTTATACCAGTTCCACATCACCTTGATTACCTTGGAATAGGTGTTGAAATAGAAAGACGTCCATCTTCCTTCTTCAAGAGTTTTGCTGTTTGCTCTTTGAATAGTTCTGTGACTTTCACCATGTTTTATTCTGCTTCTACAAAGATTGTCATGGCAGTTTTGATAATGAGTTAATTGGTTGATTGACCCTCTGTGTGGTTATTAAAGAATCTTTTTTTGATATAGCATGTTTCTTTTGTATTTTTATGATTTTTACTGATGAAACTTTGTCATGTGGGAAAGAAGATACGTTTACTTCTTTTTCAATTTGGGGACCTTTGATTTCTTTTTCTCATCTAATTGCTCTAAGGGTTTCAGTGCTTTGTTGAAGTGTAGTGCAGAGTGTGCGTCCTTGCCTTCTTGACCTCAGAGGAAAAGCTTTCATTCTTTCCCCATTGCTGTGCTCTTTTCATAATGGCATTTATTATGTTGATGTTGGTATAATTTATTGTTTGTAGTTTCTTGAGTGTTCCATCTTGAAAGGTTGTCAAATGTTTTTTTTCTGCATCAAGATGATCCTGTTGTTTTTTTTTTTTTCTCCCCTTTAATCTGTTAATGTAGTGTGTCATATTAATTGATTTTTGTATGTTGACTTCTCCTTGCCTTATATGAATAAAATCCACTTGGTCATGGTGTCAGATCTTTTTATTTATTTATTTTAATTGAAGGATTATTGCTTTACAGAAGTTGTTGTTTTCTGCCAAATACCAACATGAAGCAGCCATAGGTATACATTTGTCCCCTCCCTCCCATCTTCCTCCCTATCCCACCCCTGTAGGTTGTTAGAGAGCCCCTGTTTGAGTTCCCTGAGTCATTCAGCAAATTCGCATTGGCCCTCTACTTCACATATGGCAATGTAAGTTTCCATGTTACTCTCTCCATACTTCTCAACCTCTCCTTCCTCCCCTCCCCCCTCTGTCTGTTCTCTGTGTCTGTTTCTCCAGATTTTTTTAATATGTGTTGAAGTGGGTTTGCAAGTATTTTAATTTTGCATCAGTATTCGTCAGGGGTATTGGTTTCTAGTTTTCCTTTCTTGTGTCTTTGGGAAATCAGCAAACTATTAGAATCATGCTTGCTCCATAGAATTAGCAGGATTAGTGGTAATTCTTTTGTAAATATTTGGTAGAATTTAGTCCTGTATTTTTCTTAGAGGTTTCTGACTACTTTTTAAATCTCTCTAGTTATAATGGGCTTCCCTGGTGGCTCAAATCATAAAAAATCTGCCTGCAGTGCAGAAGACCCAGGTTTTATCCCTGGTTCGGAAGATTCCCTGGAGAAGGGAATGGCTGTCTAATCCAGTCTTCTTGTCTGGAGAAATTCCACGGATAGAGGAGCCTTGTGGGCTACAGTCCATGAGGTCACAAAGAGTCAGACACAACTGAGTGGCTAACACTTTCACTTTCACTTTCAATACTTCTCAATACTTCTCTTCTTTTTAATTTCTTAATAAGTAAAATAGTTTGTATGTTTCTAAGAATTTGCCAGTATCTCCTATATACTGTCACTTATAGGCATTATTGGTCATAGTACTTCCTTATCTTTAGAAACTCCCTTTGACCTCAGTTGTAATCACTCCTGTGTCATATCTGTTTTTAGTTATTTGAATCTTTTTTCTCTTTTCCTTAGTCTAGGTACGGGTTTTTCTTTACAGTTTTTTCAAAACATCAACTCTTGGTTTGTTGATTTTTATATTTTTCTACTTTCTATTTTATCTCTGGTTTAATCTTATTTACATGTTTCCTTCTGCTAAACTTGAGTTTAGTTTGTTTTCTGTTTTCTGCTTCCTAGAGGTCTAAAAATAGATTTCAGATTTCAGATCTTTTCTCTTTTTTACTGTAAGCATTTAACAGTTCAGAGTTTCCTTTTAGTACAGTCTTCTCTGTGTGTTATAAATTTTGTAATGTTGTCTTTTCATTTTCATCCATGTATTTAAAAATTTCCATGTGATTTTTTTCTTAGACCCATTTGTGGTTTAAGAGTGAGTAGTTTAATGTCCACATGTGAGGAATTTTCTTTCTTTCTTGTGTTTATTTCGTTGTTGTTAGGGAAGATACTTTTATGGTATCAGTCTCTTAAAATGGTTAATTTTGGCCTAACATGTTGTCTCTCATGGAGAATGTTTTCTGTGTCCTTGAGATGCATGTGTTTTATGCTTTTGTTGGGTCGTGTGATCTGTACGTGGCTGTTCAATGTTTGCTTCATTTTTTCTGAGATATTTAATGTTAGATGTATATATATTTTTACTTGTTACAGCTTTTTGGTAAATTGACTGTTTTATCATTATACAATATTTCTCTCATTGCACTTTTTTTTTCTTCAGTTTATTTTGTCTGATATAACAGTCTCCCCTGCTCTCTTTAGGATGGACTGTCTTTTTCCATCCTTTCACTTTTCACCTTTCCATGTCTTTAGGTTTGTGGATACTACCTGTTTCAAGTCTCTGACAAACTCTGTGTTTCTTGCCCTGGGTTTTTCCTTCTGTTACTTCTTCTAGTGGCCCCTGCTCCTGTGCATCGTATGGTGGTGAAAGACAGGCACCCTGGACAGCTCCTTTCATACCACTGTAATTTCAGAAGGAATGTATTGAATGTTTCCTTCTCATCATGATGTTTCTTGAGATGGTCTTGCTTAATAACTGTATTTTTTCCATATTCTTTTTTGCCAAGAAGTTTTTTTACTTTGTTATTGTGATAATTTTTTTTTTGGTTATAATCTAATGGACTCTTCTAATTTCAAATCACTGTTTTATTAATGGGAAAAAAAGCAAAGAAAGTCTTTGGCTTCTGTTTATGCCTTCCTATGTAAATTTAAATGGATAAAATTGTATTAATATTTTTGTATATGGTAATTTTATTATGAATTGAGTTCAACTATTCTTTTTTTTTTTTTTAATGTTTTTACCAGTTTTCTTTTGGTAGCATAGTATAGAATCCTGTTGACAAACTCAACTGAGTACAAAGGATACATTTTTATCATCTGAAAGATGCTGAAATACATGTGAATAAAAGGATGATATAAAATTGTCCAAAAAATCTTCCAAAAGATGAAACCTCTCATTTCAGTTAATTTTTTTATAGATAAGCATGCATGCATGTGCAATAGAAAACATCATGATTTTCAAACTACATATCACCTTTTTTTTTTTCAGTTGAAATTATGTTATCAGTATACTTTGCGGCCTTGGAATTTTCTAAACAACCCTGTTAGTGTTTTAAGTAGTAAATTACTAACATTTGTGTTTCTGTATCCACATCTATAGTGACCTTTCATGCCATTCCACATTGTTCACCTTGGACTTTGTGTTTTTTTCATATTAATACAATATTTATTTGTTTTCCTTCTGTCAAACCCTGAGCCCACCACTTTCCCCAGGCTGCCTGCAGAGTTCCAGGAAAGGGGACATACAGGGCAGACACAGGAGAAAGAACTATAGTAGGTGGAAACAGCTCCTTCATATTCGTGAAGAAGATGAGCTAGACCACCATCAGGCAAAACAGCCCCATGGCCTTCGAGAGGGCCAAGCCCATGGCATAGAAGAGCTACTGTTTCAGAGAAGGGTTCCTGGCATAACAGTGATGAAGCTCCCGAACACAGTCCCACTTCCAGCCCTGGAGCCAGCCACCCTTGCTGTGGCAGCTCCAGCTCCAGGGAACTTGGCTGCTGTGTCAGAGTCCTTTGAAATGGCACTGGTTTGGAAGCTGTGGCTAGGAATAAGTGAGATGATCCAGGGACCTGGGGCTGCCAAGCTGCTGTGGCTCTCATCAGTCAGTGTCTCCAGTCCTTCACCACCACTGCAGACAGTGATCACTCAACAGGGGGAAGGTTCTCCCGATCAGGGAGTGGGTAGAGACTAATTTGGCACAGGCGTCCATGTTCAAGGGATGAAGGCCCGAGGCCAGAGAGGCTCCCCCTGCAGAGAAGACAGAGGGGCAGGGAGGAGGTTCACCTTGGACTTCTTTCAAGTTTTCTTTAGGAGCCCTCTATCAAAGGACTTTTAATGTTCTTTGTATTACTTCATTGTTAGATGCTTAAGCTTCAGTTGCTGAGCCCAAGCTTCTCAGTTCAGGTGCTTCATGTAACATTTCTTACCTTCTTGCTCTGAGTTGAATTTCTCAGAGTGTCTGTGACACGGGTTTTCTTCTCTAAGGTGGGAACAGATGGTTCTTTAATGAGCTATTAGATTGATGACAGGTTCTTGCCTGTAAAGTACTTAGTTAATGTTTAGAGTAATACTACAGTAATTTAGAGCAACAGGAAGCCCTCAGACACTTTTGGTCCTTGCTGCTGTTATCAACATCATACCTGAAAATTTTGACCTTTCCATTAAGAGTGCCGTGGACTTTGTCTTCTCTGAAGACACCGCTCATGCTGTACCTCATCTAGATAATGAGTTGCACTCACTGGGTAGAACATAATATCTGACACTTCTGTATATCCAAAACAGTGTTGAGTTTTATCTTTATATATTTCATGGATTTTGAACAATGATGAAAAATTCATATTAATTGGAGGATCTCATAAATCCTTACCCCTTACTACCTTTCTCTTTTGCATGAAAGTGAGAACTTTTCATGGCCCTTTTGGTGACATGTGGTTTCATTTCAGGAACGACTGACCTCTGAGGATGTGGCCATCGAATTCACTCAGGAGGAGTGGGAATTCCTGGACCCTGCTCAGAGGGCCTTGTACAGGGACGTGATGCTGGAGACCTACAGGAACCTACTGTCTGTGGGTGAGGATGACTTCCTTCCAGAGCTGTCCTTGGGTATCTGCATTTTCCCTGTGTGCCCCTTGGGAGGCCCTGATGTCTTTCATGTGAGAGTTCTGGTGACTCGGGCATGACACAGCTTCACAAGGTGAAACTGACCCTCTTCAGATGCTGTGTCTGTTTCATGTCATATCTGAGGTTGTCCCAGAGCTTAATTATGTACAAAACTCACTGGCAAATGTTAAAAAAAAAAAAAAAATCTGATTTCCTATTTTCTACCTTTTGACTTTTGGCTCAGTGTTATAAAAAATCCACAGCACTTTAGATTTCTTTCTTCTGATAATGCTGAATGTCTATTTGTTTGTTTTTGCTTGCTTGTTTACTTTTTTTTTTTGGCTGCACCATTCTGTATGTGGGCTCTTAGTTCCCTGACTAAGGATCAAACCTGCACCGCCTGCATTGGAAATGCAGAGTCTTAACCACTGAATCACCAGCGGAGTCCCAGAATTTCTGTGTCTGATCTGAATATTATCTCCACATTGGAGCATCAGAAAAAGCTCTGGACAGTGGGGAGCGATGTAAAAGTAGCCCAAAATACAATGTATAAAGAAAAATGAGTATCTCAAAAGGGCTGTTTTTTTCTGATTAGGAATGGGACAAGCTGGTGGGTTGGATCCTCTGTGGTTGTTACTTAGGAAAATGTAAGGAGAGTGGGTAGAGAGATTGTCTTTTTGATCCTAGATCCTACGAGGGGAGCATATGTGAATCTCGCAGGCTCTGAGCTTGCCATCTGTAGGTCGAGTGCATGGTCCCATCTCAAGATGCTGTAATGTCTGACCTTCATGTTGTATTATTTTTACTCTTGTGCTGCTCTACCCCGTCTGGGAATGTCAACTGTTCCCGATGTTCCATTCTCCTTACTTTGTATCATTTTACCTCTTCAATTTCTTTGAAATATATTCCTGAAGGTCTGAAATTTTATCTGGTTTCTTTGCTGTGATAATCCACCTATGTTTAATTGGCAGCCTCTGGTGAGTCTCTGTGGAGTGGATTTAGTAGGTAACAGAAAACTGTGATGGAGACACTATTCCTAATGTTATTTTCTTGCTCTGTACAAAGTCACCACTTGAAGCTATCCAGTAGAGTGGTCAGTATGTTCTAGGATGATGAGAGAGAAAGTATCACGAGAGCCTGATACATCTTTCCAGGTTATTTTCTGGCTTTGGAGACTCTGTCAAGGGCACCATGACAGTGTTGTTGATGTGTATCAAGGACCATATATTTTAGCCTCTGTAAATAGTATGGGAATTTATCCCAGGACAACTTTGTCCGAGTCCACATTCTCATATCTATGAGGCTATTGGCTGCACTGTTGTTCTGTGCATTGTAGGTATTTTTTTTTATTTTATCATTGAGTTCAAATTTCTGTGTTACTCTTAGTGTTTCTGTTTTGTATTTGCAATGCGTTGGATGGTTGATTGGGGAATGGTCCCTATGGTGGAACTGATGATCAGTCCCTCTTAAAATTCTTTATATATTCTTTGTACTCACTTACTATTAGGTGTATGATTTCCACATATTTTCTCTTTTACTGTTGATTGTCTTTTGAAACTCACTGCACTTTAATGCAGAGTAGTTTATAATTTTGATATAGTTCAGTTTATTAATATCTGGTTTTATTTTGTGGCCTATACTTTTGGTGTTATATCTGATAAATCATTTGTGGGTCCAATTTCCAGAAACATTTCCTGCACATTTACTTCTAGGAGTTTTGTACATTTGGGACTTAGGTTTAGGTCTTTGACCCATTTTGAGTTCATTTTTGTCTGTAGTGTAAAATAATGTTCCAAGTAAATTCTTTTGCTGGTGGGTATTCAGTTTTGTCAACATGTCTTGTTTCATAGACTGCTTCCCCCATTTAGTAGTTTTTACACCGTTGTAAAACATCTTTTGAACATCTCCACAAGAGGTGTTTTTGTTTTTGTTTTAGCCATTCTTTTTAGGTATGCTGCTTTTGCTGCTGCTGCTGAGTCGCATCAGTCGTATCTGACTCTGTGCGACCCCACAGACGGCAGCCCAACAGGCTCCTCTATCCCTGGGATTCTCCAGGCAAGAATATTGGAGTCGGTTGCCGTTTCCTTCTCCACTTCTTCAGTCAGTTCAGTTCAGTCGCTCGGTCGTGTCCGACTCTTTGCCACCCCATGATTCGCAGCACGAGAGGCCTACCTGTCCATCACTTACTCCAGGACTTCACTCAGATTCACGTCCATCGAGTCAGTGATGCCATCCAGCCATCTCATCCTCTGTCGTCCCCTTCTCCTCCTGCCCCCAATCCCTCCCAGCATCAGAGTCTTTTCCAATGAGTCAACTCTGCGCATGAGGTGGCCAAAGTACTGGAGTTTCAGCTTCAGCATCATTCCTTCCAAAGAAATCCCAAGGTTGATCTCCTTCAGAATGGACTGGTTTGATCTCCTTGCAGTCCAAGGGACTCTCAAAAGTCTTCTCCAACATCACAGTTCAAAAGCATCAATTCTTCAGCGCTCAGCCTTCTTCACAGTCCAACTCTCATATCCAGACATGACCACAGGAAAAACCATAGCCTTGATCAGACAGACTTTAGTCGGCAAAGTAATGTCTCTGCTTTTGAATATGGTATCTAGGTTGATCATAACTTTTCTTCCAAGGAGTAAGCGTCTTTTAATTTCATGGCTGCAGTCACCATCTGCAGTGATTTTGGAGCCCCCCAAAATAAAGTCTGACACTGTTTCCACTGTTTCCCCATCTGTTTCCCATGGAGTGATGGGACCGGATGCCATGATCTTCGTTTTCTGAATCTTGAGCTTTAAGCCAACTTTTTTGCTCTCCTCTTTCACTTTCATCAAGAGGCTTTTTAGTTCCTCTTCACTTTCTGCCATAAGGGTGGTGTCATCTGCATATCTGAGGTTATTGATATTTCTCCCAGCAATCTTCATTCCAGGTTGTGTTTCTTCCAGTCCAGTGTTTCTCAATATGTACTCTGCATAGAAGTTGAATAAGCAGGGTGACAGTATACAGCCTTGACGTCCTCCTTTTCCTATTTGGAACCAGTCTGTTGTTCCATGTCCAGTTCTAACTGTTGCTTCCTAGCCTGCATACAGATTTCTCAAGAGCCAGGTCAGGTGGTCTGGTATTCCCATGTCTTTCAGAATTTTCCACAGTTTCTTGTGATCCACACAGTCAAAGGCTTTGGCATAGTCAACAAAGCAGAAATAGATGTTTTTCTGGAACTCTCTTGCTTTTTCCATGATCCAGAGGATGTTGGCAGTTTGATCTCTGGTTCCTCTGCCTTTTGTAAAACCAGCTTGAACATCAGGAAGTTCATGGTTCACGTATTGCTGAAGCCTGGCTTGGAGAATTTTGGGCATTATTTACTAGCATGTGAGATGAGTGCAATTGTGCAGTAGTTTGAGCATTCTTTGACATTGCCTTTCTTTGGGATTGGAATGAAAACTGACTTTTTCCAATCCTGTGGCCACTGCTGAGTTTTCCAAATTTGCTGGCATATTGAGTGCAGCAGTTTGACAGCATCATCTTTCAGGATTTGAAATAGCTCAACTGGAATGCCATCACCTCCAGTAGCTTTGTTCGTAGTGATGCTTTCTAAGGCCCACTTGACTTCACATTCCAGGATGTCTGGCTCTAGATGAGTGATCACACTATTGTGATTATCCATGTCATGAAGATCTTTTTTGTACAGTTCTTCTGTGTATTCTTGCCACCTCTTCTTAATATCTTCTGCTTCTGTTAGGTCCAGACCATTTCTGTCCTTTATCGAGCCCATCTTTGCATGAAATGTTCTCTTGGTATCTCTAATTTTCTTGAAGAGCTCTCTAGTCTTTCCCATTCTGTTGTTTCCCTCTATTTCTTTGCATTGATCGCTGAAGAAGGCTTTATCTCTTCTTGCTATTCTCTGGAACTCTGCATTCAGATGCTTATATCTTTCCTTTTCTCCTTTGCTTTTCGCCTCTCTTCTTTCACAGCTATTTGTAAGTCCTCCCCCGACAGCCATTTTGCTTTTTTGCATTTCTTTTCCATGGGGATTGTCTTGATCCCTGTCTCCTGTACAGTGTCACGAAACTCATTCCATAGTTCATCAGGCATTCTATCTATCAGATCTAGACCCTTAAATCTATTTCTCACTTCCACTGTATAATCATAAAGGATTTGAGTTAGGTCATACCTGAATGGTCTAGCGGTTTTCCCTACTTTCTTCAACTTAAATCTGAATTTGGTAATAAGGAGTTCATGATCTGAGCCACAGTCAGCTACTGGTCTTGTTTTTGTTGACTGTATAGAGCTTCTCCATCTTTGGCTGCATAGAATATAATAAATCTGATTTCGGTGTTGACCATCTGGTGATGTCCATGTGTAGAGTCTTCTCTTGTGTTGTTGGAAGAAGGTGTTTGCTATGACCAGTGCATTTTCTTGCCAAAACTCTATTAGTTTTTGCCCTGCTTCATTCCGCATTCCAAGGCCAAATTTGCCTGTTACTCCAGGTGTTTCTTGACTTCCTACTTTTGCATTCCTGTCCCTTATAAAGAAAAGGACATCTTTTGGGGTGTTAGTTCTAAAAAGTCTTGTAGGTCTTCATAGAACTGTTCAACTTCAGCTTCTTCAGCATTATTCTTTGGGGCAGAGACTTGGATTACCGTGATATTGAATGGTTTGCCTTGGAGACAAACAGAGATTATTCTGTCATTTTTCAGATGGCATCCAAGTACTGCATTTTGGACTCTTTTGTTGACCATGTCGGCTACTCCATTTCTTCTGAGGGATTCCTGCCCATAGTAGTAGATATAATGGTCATCTGAGTTAAATTCACCCTTTCCAGTCCATTTTAGTTCACTGATTCCTAGAACGTCGAAGTTCACTCTTGCCATCTCTTGTTTGACCACTTCCAATTTGCCTTGATTCATGGACCTGACATTCCAGATTCCTATGCAATATTGCTCTTTACAGCATTGGATCTTGCTTCTACCACCAGTCACATCCACAGCTGGGTATTGTTTTTGCTTTGGCTCCATCCCTTCCTTCTTTCTGGAGTTATTTCTTCACTGATCTCCAGTAGCATACTGGGCACCTACTGACCTGAGGAATTCCTCTTTCAGTATCCTATCATTTTGCCTTTTCATACTGTTCATTGGGTTCTCAAGGCAAGAATACCGAAGTGGTTTTCCATTCCCTTCTCCAGTGGACCACATTCTGTGAGACCTCTCCACCATGACCTGCCCGTCTTGGGTTGCTCCACGGGCATGGCTTAGTTTCACTGAGTTAGACAAGGCTGTGGTCCTAGTGTGATTAGATTGACTAGATTTCTGTGAGTATGGTTTCAGTGTGTCTGCCCTCTGATGCCCTCTTGCAACACCTACCATCTTACTTGGGTTTCTCTTACCTTGGACGTGGGGTATCTCTTCATGGCTGCTCCAGCAAAGTGCAGCCGCTGCTCCTTACTGTGGATGAGGGGTATCTCCTCACTGCCGCCCTTCCTGACCTTCAACGTGGGATCCACTTCTTAGGTATAGTTAATTTATAATGTTGTGTTTCAGGTATACAGCAGTTTACAAGATACCCAATGTAGTTCCCTGAGCTATAGTCAGTTCTTGTTGTTTATCTATGTTGTGTATATATTAGTTTGTCTATATTCCGCCTCCTAATTTATCTCTCCCTTTCCTGCCCCCATCACCATCCTGTACTATCCCCTTGGGTAACCATAAGTTTTTGTTTTATGCTGGTGAGTTTATTTTGTGAATAAGTTCATTTGTATCATTTATTTCAGTTCAACATATAATATCCTATGATATTTGTCTTTCTCTGTCTTATTTCACTTAGAATAATCCCTAAGTCTGTCTGCTGTTGCTAAGTCACTTCAGACGAGTCCAACTCTGTGCGACCCCATAGACAGCAGCCCACCGGGCTCCCCTGTCCGTGGGATTCTCCAGGCAAGATCACTGGAGTGGGTTGCCATTTCCTTCTCCAATGCATGAATATGAAAAGTGAAAGTGAAGTCAGTCTGTCGTGTCAGACCCTCAGTGACCCCATGGACTGCAACCTACCAGTCTCCTCCATCCATGGGATTTTCCAGGCAAGAGTACTGGAGGGGGGTTCCATTGCCTCCTCTGCTAAGTCTGTCTATATTGCTGCAAAAGGCATTACTTTGTTGTGTTTTATGCTGTGGAGGTGGCAACCCACTCCAGTGTTCTTGCCTAGAGAATTTCATGGACAGGGGAGTCTAGTAGGCTGCAGGCTATGGGGTCTTAAAGAGTTGGACACTGCTGAGCTACTTTCACTTCAGAATATTCCCTTGTATATATGTACCACATGTTATTTATACCTTTGTCTGTTAGTGAACATTTAGGTTGCTGCCGTGTTTTGCCTGGTATAAATAGTGCTGCTAAAAACATTGGGGTGCATGTATCATTTTGAATTAGTTTTCATAGTTTCTGGATATATGCCCAGGATTGGAATTGTTGGTTCATTTGATAACTCTATTTTTAGGTCTTTATGGAACCTCCATGCTATTCTCCAAAGTGGCAGTACCAATTTATGTTCCTTCCAACAGTGTAGGAGGGTTCTCTTTTCTCCACACCCTCTCAAGCATTTATTGTTTGTAGACTTTTTGATGGTGGTCATTCTGACCCGTGTGAAGTGATACATTTTTGTGGTTTTGATTTGCATCTCTCTCATAAGTAGAGACATCAAACATCTTTTCAGGTGACTCTTGGCCATCTATTTGTCTCCTTTGGAGAAATATCTGTTTTGATCTTCTGCCCATTTTTTATTGGGTTGTTGTTTGTTTTGATATTAAGCTGTATAAACTGTTTGTATATTTTGGAAATAAATCCCTTATAGGTAGCATCATTTGCATATATAGTCTCCTAGTGCAGAAGTTGAATTTTTGTTCTTTTTTTGGTTTCCTTTGCTTTGCAGAAAGGTTTTAAATTTAATTAGGTCTCATTTGTTTGATTTTGCTTTCATTACCATGACTCAAGAGATAGATTCAAAAAAATTTTGCTGACATTTATGTCAGTGTTTTGCATTTGTTTTCCACTATGAATTTTATAGTGTCTAGTCTTGCATTTAGATGTTTAACACATTTTGAGTTTATTTTTGTATGTGGTGTTAGAGAATGTTGTAATTTCATTCTTTTTCATGCAACTATCCATTTATCCCAGCATCACTTATTAAAGAGACTTCTGCATTCTATATTCTTTCCTCCTTTGTTATAAAATAATTAACTTTAAGTAAATTGGTTTATTTCTGGGTTTTCTGTCCTGTTCTACTGATCTGTGTTTCTGTTTTGTGCCATCATCATACCACTTCCCTGGTGGCTCAGACAGTAAAGCCATCTGCCTTCAATGCAAGAGACCCAGGTTCAATCCCTGGGTCAGGAAAATCTCCTAGAGCAGAAAATGGCAACCCACTTCAGTATTCTTGCTTGGAAAATCCCATGGACAGAGGAACCTGGTAGTCTACAGTCAATGGGGTCACAAAGAGTTGGACATGACTGAGTGACTTCACTTTCACTTTGTTGACTGTCAGTTGGTAGTATAGTCTGAACTCAAGGAACATGATTCCTCCAGCTCTGTTCTTTTTTCTCAAGATCATTTTAGATATCAGAGTCTTATATTTTGGTACAAATTAAGTTTATCTTTGTTTTATGAAATATGTCATTGTTAATTTGATAAAGGTTGCATTGAATATGTAGATTGCCTTGGATAGTATGGTCATTTTGACAGTGTTACTTCTCAGAGTTTTATGAGTACAGTTCTTTTAACTTTTTAGGTAGGTTTATTCCTTAGAATTTTATTCTTTTCTATGAGATGGTGAATGGGGTTTTTTCATTAATTTCACTTTCTGATATATCATTATTAGTGTATAGAAATGCAGCAGTTTTCTATATATTTTGCATCCAGCAAGTAACTCTGTTCATTGATGAGGTCTAGTAGTCATCTGGTGGTATCTTCGGGATTTTCTTTGTGTAGCATTATGGTTACGTTTTACTTCTTTTTTTTTTTTTAAACTTGAGTTCCTTTTATTTCTTTTTCTTTTCTGATTGTTGTGGCTAGGACTTCCAAAGGTATGTTCAATAAAAGTGGCAATAGTGAACATTCTTGTCTTATTCATGTTGTTAAGGGGAATCCTTTCAGTTTTTCCCTATTGAGTATGATGTTAGCTGTGTGTTTGACATATAAAGTCTTAATTATGTTGAGGTAGGGTCCATCTGTGCTGACTTTCTTAAGGGTTTTTATCATAAATAGCACTTGAATTTTGTCAGAACCTTTTCTGCCTCTATTGATGATCATATGGTTTTTAGTCTTCAACTGTTACTATGGTGTATCATACTGGTTATTAACTTGTGGATATTGAGAAATCTTGCATCCCTGCAATAAATCTGACTTGATCATGGTATGATCCTTTTATGTCCTTTTATGTATTAGTATCTGTTTGAATCTGCTCTTTTGAACTCAGGGAAGGTCTAAGAGAATAAAGCCTTTTTCTACAAAAAAGAGTTGGATACCTCAGAAAGGCTTTTGTAACTGGGAAGGTCCTCCAGAGTCAGTTTCAATCCCTCCTTTTTTTTGATACTCCTCGATCTTGAGATGACCATGTGTGGAAGAAGAAACGAAGTAAATGTTCAATAAAAGATTAATCGTACTTGTCAGAGGAACCCAGGTTTAGATAGCCTTTTCCTGGATTTTCCTTCTGATTTCTGCTTGTAATATTCTTACACAATATCCTGGAATATTGTGTATGTTTTTCTTGAACATAAGCATTCCATTGTAACTTACAAAATTCACAGTTAGATACATTACATTGTAAATAGTATAACAGGTATTATCCTGCTTTCTCCATATATCACAGTCACTTTAAAAATCTCTTTTGTTTCTGTCTCATACCCATAGTATAATGCCCATAAACTTGCTGAACCAGTTCTTTTCTTTTAAGGTCAGTATATTAGTTTGTGCTCTCAGTTATTTTCACAAAGACATGCAGTCACAAGCTGATATCTGACATAAACCTGTGTACCCTTTGTTCCATGCAGGCCCTTTCTTAGTCCTGACCATTCCTTACATACTACCTTGATATGGATGGAAACATTGTTCTTACCTATCACATCCCTCCACCTTCTACATACTCTCACCATAAAGATAATGTCTGGTCATCTATTGAACAAGTTTCTCAGGACATGACCTAAATCACTCTGTGCATCCATGATGACTCACAACCCATTTCGAGATGGGATGGTTGAATAATAGTTAAACAGACTACTTATGTCTTGTATCTTCTTTGATATTTCTTTCTAAGTTCCTTGGTTTTTTTTTTTTTAGTATTTTCTAATCTTTTCTAATCTTTTGTTTGGTGGGTGATCATGTTTACAAATAAGTTTTCTCAGTCTGTACGTTCAGATTCATATCCTGGTTCTCTTACCACTTTGTATGCCAATTGGGTGTGTCTCCTGCTCTGATTAGAGAAAAACATGTTAATTTATCTCAAGCCTTTTAAAGCAAATTAGTGCTGTCAGGTGGCTTACAATAGTACGTGTTTTATAGTAAATACTCAAAATGTATCCTTGTTTAAAAAAAGTAAAATCTATAGTCTGTCATGTTCTTTATGATGTGACTTTATCTACATTATATCTTTTTAAAATTTTATTTATTTTTTAATTGAAGGATAATGGCTTTACAGAATTTTGTTTTCTGTCAAACCTCAACTACATTATATCTTGTATGCTTTTCACTTACAACATTTTTCAGCAATATTGTGTCTGACCCTAGTCAATAAATACACAAAGTACTCACTTTTTATTTATTACATTTTGGTGCCATTAAACCAGGTAATTAAGAATAGTGCATAGCTAGAGAGAAGCCTTCCTTGGTGGCTCAGTGGTAAAGAATTCACCTGCTAATGTAGAAGATGCAGGTTTGATCCGAGTCAGGAAGATCCCATGGAGAAGGAAATGGCAACCCACTCCACTATTCTTGCCTGGGAAGTCCCATGGACAGAGGAGTCCAGTGGGCTACAGTCCACAGTGTCGCAGAGAGGCAAACACGACTGAGCGACTGAACAACAACAACATAGGTATGGATTGCTTTGATTATTCGCTGTTAGAAAACTGGTGACTATTTTACGTCTTAATTTATGTGTCATTTACAGATGATGGTCTTTTAGCGTGTATTCTGCAATACAGCTGACACATACTACTTGTTAAGGTTGTAAAATGCCTTTTCTTTTTGGGTACGTAGTTCTATAGCAGATTTAGAAACCTATGTTGTTTCCAAAAAATTGTTTTAGTCATATTCTTCATTTTCTCATTTGTTTTCAATTGTAAACAACCAATTATGACTAGTTAATTATTAATTGGGTAAGCTTGGTTTTGGATTATTTACTGTTACAATATATAATATATTGTTTAGAATTTATTTATGTACATTAAGTATGCAGAATACAATGATAGTGTAATATTTTTCTTTTCAATTTGAGACAACTGTTGATTGATATGTTCCTAAGGGTCCTGGTAGAAAAATACTCTGTTTTTGAGAGTTGGCATAAGATTGTCCAATGTGACTGTGTTTGGCATATGGTTTTTAAAACTAGGCTACCTTAATGGTGAATTTATGTTATGCTTTCTTAAGTTCAGAATTCTACTCCTTTAGTGTTTCTAAACACTTAAGGTCATCATTGTGGTGTTTCATAACTTGGTGTAAGTATTACTCTTGGTGTACTATATATTCAACATGAAAGATTTATTTTTGAATTATTGTGAGCAGGATACCTATGATTCTTTTTATCTTGTAGATATCTCTCCTACACTTGTGATCAAGCATTTACAATGCAAAGCGAACAGTGATAAACAAGAAACATTCCAAACACTGATGCTGGGAAGCCCTGAAAGCTGTGAAATCAAACATGTTCATCTTTGGGAAAGTCAGGAAAATATGTGTGATTTTGAGTGTCAGGGGAGAGATGACAAAAGAAATTACAAAGGGACACCTGTAAGCCTTAATGGAAATGTGCCTGATGGAAGAGATTCTCATGATAGAAAGGATGCAGGCATCAAGCCCTTTGGAAACAGGCTTGGATTTGACTTTCAGGATAAGCTCCATATATTTCAAACTGATGGAATAATTTTTGAATATAATGAAGTTAAGAGTTCTGTCAACAACAGTTTCTCATTTTCATCACTTCAAAGAATTCCTCCTTGTGTCCAAACCAGTGTTTCTAATATATATAGGAATGATTTTATGAATCCTTCAGTAATAAAAAAAGAACCCAAAGTACACAGGAAAAAACCTTACAAATGTGATGCGTGTGGCAAGGCCTTTCGTGTAAAGTCAATACTTTTAAGTCATCAGACAGTTCATACTGAAGAGAAACCTTACAAATGTGATGAGTGTGGCAAGGCCTTTACTGACAGCTCACACCTCAGAAGACATAAGAAAATTCATACAGGAAAGAAATTATTTAAATGTGATATATGTGACAAAGTCTTCAGCCGAAATGAACACCTTGCTGGCCATCAGAGGGTTCATTCTGGAGAGAAACCTTACAAATGTGATGAGTGTGGCAAAGCCTTTACTCACAGCTCACACCTCAGGAGACATAAGAAAATTCATACAGGAAAGAAATTATTTAAATGTGATATATGTGACAAAGTCTTCAGCCGAAATGAACACCTTGCTGTTCATCAGAGGGTTCATACTGGAGAAAAACCTTACAAATGTGATGAGTGTGGCAAGCATTTTAGTCAACCTTCACAGTTCACAAGTCATAAGAGATTTCATACTAGAGAGAAACCTTACAAATGTGATGTGTGTGGCAAGCACTTTAGTCAACCTTCACAGTTCATAAGTCATAAGAGATTTCATACTGGAGAGAAACCTTACAAATGTGATGAGTGTGGCAAGGCCTTTCGTGTAAAGTCAACCCTTTTCAGGCATCAGACAATTCATACTGGAGAGAAACCTTACAAATGTGATGAGTGTGGCAAGGCTTTCACTGACATCTCAAACCTTGGGAGACATCAGAAAATTCATACAGAAAAGAAATTATTTAAATGTGATATATGTGACAGAGTCTTCAGCCGAAATGAACACCTTGCTGGTCATCAGAGGGTTCATACTGGAGAGAAACCTTACAAATGTGACGAGTGTGGCAAGCAATTTAGTCGGGCTTCACAGTTCATAAGTCATCAGAGGGTTCATTCAGGAGAGAAACCTTACAAATGTGATGAGTGTGGCAAGGCCTTTCATGAAAAGTCAATCTTTTTAAGGCATCAGACAGTTCATACTGGAGAGAAACCTTACAAATGT